>NC_092164.1:51957805-52265305 GCF_045791955.1 Oncorhynchus clarkii lewisi
TTTTCTCATAGTCTCTCATTGAAGTAAATTAGGATTAATCCGACTCATGAAATATTGTTTAGGCAAATCATCCTGTTGTGTACGATGATGCCATATGTTTGAGTCTACCTTTAAATGTATGAATAGGGCCAATGTCTTGAGGTTGAATGTCAGCTCTGCTCACTCAAACTCTAACTCCAGTCTCCTCTCTACTCATTCTATTTCTATGCAGGTCTACTTCAACATCACCATCGGTCTGCACTCCTGTCCTGACGATGATGATGATGACGTGGTCCAGGTCTTCGTCAGGCCCGTGGGTTACAATGAGTCATCCATCATCAAGGTTCACTCACGATGTCGCTGTCACTGTGGACCGGACTGGCATTGCCACGACGATACCACACATCAGTCAACGTGTGGTGAGGTCACCCCAGATACAGACCGTAATAATCAAGACATGAACAATCGGGACATGCACACACACACACCGGACCTAGACCCAGAGCACACACCCACACGCCCTCACACACACACACCGGACCTAGACCCAGAGCACACACCCACACGCTCTCACACACACATACCGGACCTAGACCCAGAGCACACACCCACACGCCCTCACACACACGTACCAGAGTGGTCACGGCAGTGTCGTGCAGAGGGATCGGGGGTGGACTGTAACGGTCGGGGAGTGTGTGTGTGTGGGAAGTGTGTGTGTGAGAGGAACAGTCTAGGAACAGTGTATGGACAGTACTGTCAGATGGACGACTACTCCTGCCCCTACCAACACGGACTACTGTGTGGAGGTAATACACACACACGTTGTGCACACACAGACACACACACACAATGTACATTTCACATCTTACGAGCTAAATCTTATTCACTTACTCACACTGTAACAGGTGGTAGACTACAATCTCTCTCTCTCCCTCTCTCCTTCAGGGCGAGGTATATGTGTGTCTGGTGATTGTGTATGTGAAGAGGGCTGGACAGGAGAGAGCTGCAGGTGCCCAGTCTCTACGGCAATCTGCCTGTCCGACAACGGGTTGCTATGCAGCGGGCGTGGCAGGTGTGTGTGTGGCAGATGTGTGTGTGACAACCATCAATATTCCGGAGCATTTTGTGAGAGATGTCCCACCTGCCACAGCTCCTGTCAGTCACACTGGTAAGGCTTCAGCTCAGCGGGCTAACACAGTTTGGTGCCGTGCATTCTGATGACCTGGGTTCATACGCGGTCGGTCCTGTCACGTCAACCACCCTGGTAATCATTCCCTCTCTCTCACTCTCTCTCTCTCTCTTCTCTCTTCTCGCTCTCTTTCTCTCTTCTCTTCTCTTCTCCTCTCTCTCTGTCTCTGTCTGTCTGTCTCTGTCTCTCTCTGTCTCTCTTTCTCTCTCTCTATCAGGAGGTGTATAGACTGTCACTTGTCTCACGGTCTGTCTCAGAGAGAGGCTGGGGAGTGCAACCATACCTGCATCCCATTAGTGGGTTACATCAATGACGTCACAGGTAGAATGGGGTCAGGGGTTATACCAGACAGAAGCACATACTCACACACAAACATGTCATTATGGTCTGCAAAAAAAATAACATGTAAACGACATTTGTTCAGTTCATTCTCTCTCTCTTTCTCTTGATCAAAGTTGATGGGATAAACATTCATTTTCTCTGTCTCTTTCTCTCTCTCTCTCTCTCTCTCTCTCTCTCTGCGTGTCTCTCTCTCTGTGTCTCACTCACTCTCTCTCTCTCTGTGTCTCTCTCTCCAGTCCTACTAGGCCAGGTATGGAGACAGTGTGTGTATAAGAAAGACAACTGTTACTATCGCTTCCACACTGCACTTGTCTCAGGAAATACTCTTCTACATTTCAACACACAACCTGGTGAGACACACACACGCACACACATACACACACTGTGTAAGTGCAAGTTGCAACAATTGCACCCCACCACCTCTAGAAACAGCACTATTCATTGTGTGTCCCACTCTCCCCTCTGTCTCTCTCCCCAATCTTCCACCCTCTCTCCCTGTCCCCGACCCCACATGCCTCCTCCACTCTCTCTCTCTTCTCCCGCCTCTCCCCCCTGTATTCCCGAACACTCCCACTCCCGGTTGCGGAAGCCAAGTTTCCATGGCAACAGTTATAAATGTCAGAGTAGAACTTTAGTCTCTTTGTCTGAGGATGAGCCCGATCTCTCTTTGTGTGTGTGTGTGTGTGTGTGTGTGTGTGTGTGTGTGTGTGTGTGTGTGTGAGGACAGTGGTACTTTGTAACTATTTCAGGGTCAAATGTTGGTGTGTTGGGTCTGTGTGTCCCTATATGCTACAATGGATAGAGATAAAGTACTCACAACTTTGTGTGTGTGTGTCTCCAGAGTGTGTATCCAGTAGGCGGTATGTGGGGACCTTCCTCAGTGTGTGTGTGTTGACGTTCCTCCCTGGCTTGGTGATGCTGGCTGTGCTGGTGCTGCTGCTGCACAGACGATCTTTGCCACAGGGTGGCGCCACTGATCAACAATACAACCCCACTGGCAAGGTAAGATTCTCCAATACCTTATCTTCACACAGAAACACACTTGTGTGCATGTTTCTAACTGCCTGTGCATGTTGTATCATTAGGATCTGTCACACGTCCCAAAGACCAATGAGAAGACGGTATCCTACAGGAGGGACCGCCCCCCGGGCCCTGACCGACCAATGGAGATGCATATCACCGTTCCCAAGATGCCCCTGGGCGAACCCTGGCAGTAAGGGGTCAGGGGTTAGAGGTCAACGGTTGAAGTGGGCCAATGCTGACCGGTACAGAAAAGCAGCAACTCTAATGTTATACTGCTTGAGAACCGGCACCTGTGAAATACAGGTGCAGTAAAATGACAGTGAGCAGGGCTACAGGAATCTTCTCTCAGTACACTTGCACTGGTTACAGGTTAGGGGAAGGATAGTAAATCATGAAAAACTGGACAGAGTAACACTCCAAACAGGAGTCTTGTTACTGATACTGTAATATTATGTGGCTTTATGGACTGGCAGCCATTGAAAGGTACTGAACATTGATCGATTTATCAATGCTAAATATTTATGCTTTTATTACAGAGAACACTACAAGTTTATTAGTTTACTTGATCTCTCTCTCTCTACTCAACCTGTGTGTCCTGTGTTAGCTTGCCACCTAGTGGTCAGTGGTGAAACAACATAACAGAATGGGATGAATGAATAATTGGATGAAGGAATGAATGAATGAATGAATGGTGACCTTGCACCAGCAGTAACGTGTGAATATGTGACACTCCACAATCATTACCTTTTTTTTTTACCTACCGCCAAATCTACTTGATTTCTTTATTTTATGTGCCTGGCATAACTGGAGTTTTGAGAGGACAGGTAGCCTCCAACGGTTGTTAATGTACAGTATCTAGATTTAATATTTGAAACAAGCATTCATTTAAAATTAGCATACTTGTGGAGAGACAGAGTAGAGATTTGCACTAGCATCGTTACGTAGCATGATAGGTCGTAGTGTTGTCAGACTACTGAGTGCTAATTGGCTCCTGAACTATTGGGAAGGCTGCTGATTGGCTCCTAAACTACTTTGAAGGCTCCTGATTGGATCCTGAACGTTCCATAATACACTTCTATCTACAACAATTCCAGTAAACAAAACTATGAATGATATTTAATAATGCATTTGTTGCATGTTCAGTTTTCTTTACATCTGATGTTTGATGTTTACAGCATTCATTAGCTGCTAATTTATTTAGTCCATAACACTAATATTATTATTTATTGTGATTTATTTCAAACAAAAAATGTTTATTGTAATTTTTGTATTCTATTTTTAATTAAAGGTACTGACTGCCTACAGGGCTGTAATATTACAGGACTGTAGCTCCATGTTAAATGAATCAGTAATTATAAAAATGATCTCTCTAACTGGCAGACTGCGGTCAAATACTTTCAAAAACTGGTATCACATTATTAGAATGGTACCCATTGTCTCACGTCAGAAAGCTTGACAACCTTGTCTGCATAGTTCATGGCCAGTCTGAAGACAATGAAGGGCACCTACTGCACATTTGGAAAGTATTCGGACCCCTTGACTGTTTCCACGTTTTGTTACGTTACAGCCTTATTCTAAAATGTATTAAATTATTTAATTTTCTCATCAATCTACACACAATACCCCATACTGACAAAGCAAAAACAGTTTAGAAATCTTTGCAAATTTATAAAAAAAACAGATATATCACATTTACATAAGTATTCAGACCCTTTACTCAGTACTTTGTTGAAGTACATTTAGTGGTGATTACAGTCTTCTTGGGTATGATGCTACAAGCTTGGTACACCTGTATTTGGGGAGTTTCTCCCATTCTTCTCTGCAGATCCTCACAAGCTGTATCAGGTTGGATGGGGAGCGTTGCTGCACAGCTATTTTCAGGTCTCTCCAGAGATGTTCAAGTCCGTGCTCAGGCTGAGCCTCTCAAGGATATTCAGAGACTTGTCCTGAAGCCACTCATGCGTTGTCTTGGCTGTGTGCTTAGGGTCGTTGTTCTGTTGGAAGCTGAACTTTCGCCCCAGTCTGAGGTCCTGAGCGCGCTGGAGCAGGTTTTCATCAAGGATCTCTGTGTACTTTTTTCCGTTCATCTTTCCCTCGATCCTGACTAGTCTCCCAGTCCCTGCCGCTGAAAAACATCCCCACAGCATGATGCTGCCACCACCATGTTTCACCGTAGGGATGGTGCAAGGTTTCCTCCAGACGTGATGCTTGGCATTCAGGACAAAGAGTTTAATCTTGGTTTCATTAGACCAGATAATCTTGTTTCTCATGGTCTGAGAGTCCTTTAGGTGCCTTTTGGTAAAGTTCAAGTGGGCTGTCATGTGCCTTTTATTGAGAAGTGGCTTCCGTCTGGCCACTCTATCATAAAGGCTTGATTGGTGGAGTGCTGCAGAGATGGTTGTCCTTCTGGAAGGTTTTCCCATCTCCACAGAGGAACTCTGGAGCTCTGTCAGAGTGACTATCGGGTTCTTGATCACCTCCCTGACCAAGGCCCTTTTTCCCCGATGGCTCAGTTTGGCCGGGCGGCCAGCTCTAGGAAGATTCTTGGTGGTTCCAAACATCTTCCATATAAGAATGATGGAAGCTACTGTGTTCTTGGGGACCTTCAATGCTGCAGAAATGTTTTGGTGCCCATCCCCAGATCTGTGCCTCGACACTATTCTGTCTCGGAGCTCTACGGACAATTCCTTCAATCTCATGGCTTGGTTTTTGCTCTGACATGCACTGTCAACTCTGGGACCTTATATAGACAGGTGTGTGCCTTTCTAAATCATGTCCAATCAATTGAATTTACCATAAGTGGACTCCAATCAAGATGAATCCATTTTAGAACAAGGCTGTAATGTAACAAATTGTGGGAAAAGGAAAGAGGTCTGAATGCTTTCTGAATGCTCTGTACATAAGGATTTCGTTACAGGTGCATAACCCACAAATAAGTCATCCATAAGCAGCGCTTACGTTTTTTTTACAAAATTCTTATGTCAAGTTGATAATTTCAGCACATCAGTCAGTTTGTGCGGTACAATGAAACTAATGCAATAGTCCCAAAAGTTCAAACTCAAAGCTAAATTAAAGCTCTAGCTATTTGACATGTATTTGACCTCAGACTGCTAACTGGGCATTGTGTTTGTATAATAAAAGCACGTTTGTGTATATTTTCTGTAAATGCATGTGATTAAGAGTTCCTGTAACATGAATGTTTTAATGAAATTATTATGTGTTAGATTTGAATTGATGTCTAACTCGTTCTGATTCTTTATAAACCTCAAGTGTGTTCACTCATTAGTAAATGTATCATAAGCTGAAGTGACTATCCATTCATTGAGTTTATTAGACAGTGCAATAGACATACAGCCACACCACACACCAATGCAATTGAAGACAGATGACCTAGTCATATTTCACTAAATAGAGTTGATGCACAAGAATAAAGCAGGAAAGCATGTGGTCTTTTCTATTCCTTCATGATTTGTGTGGTTTCTCCTTCCCCTCCAATCAACACACACACACACAGAGACACACACACACGCACCTCTGGCCTGCAGACTGCTTTCGTTGCCTAGCAACCCCCGAGAAGGGCGGGAACTGAGGAGGTTCGGCTTCCGAGGTAATTACAGAGTCCACACCAGCAGACATGTTTCTATGGCACCGCAGGTGTGTGTGTGAAGAGAGGTGGCAAAATTGAGCATTTTAAATAATCTCAGTGACCACCATCACAGGACCAGACTATGGTCACACTCGCAACACAACTGAGAGAAAGAGAGGGAAGAGAGATTGCCAAAGTTATCAGAGCAACTTCATAGCAAGAGGTCAGTGTTTACACTTTAGAAAATGACCCAACAGAACACACACGGTTGGGAGCAGAGCAGTGATAGAGACTGGTTTAGACTGATTTCAGCACTTTATTTAAAGTGTTATGCAGGCAAAGTCTTTTTTTCTCTTTTCACTTATTTAACCCCAGTCACACAACACATTTGTACAAAGTTGATTTAAAAATATCAATAAAATATCAATAATCAAGAACCTGCAGCCTTGGAGGCCAGATTTATCAATCATCATGGAGATCCCACAAACTGCTTAGAAAAACATTTTACAAATGAGATGTCACTAGAAAATATGAAAGAAAACTGGTTGTCACACAAAATATTACCGAAAACATCCACATCTGGTTGTTAATTCAACCATTTAATTTGCAAATCTTTTTTATGAACGTTTTGCTTTCATTTTATTTTTTTTTAAACATATTATGACGCGTTAAGAGTAGTAGAAATGACGGGCCGCAGTCATGACAACGACAGACGTAGCAAAATCAGTTTAGGATGAATGAAATAGAGAGAACAGCACTAAAAGGCAACATGCTGCACACACACCTCTGTTCAACGCGTACGATACACTCCAGCAAAAGGCAGATATTAAAATAGAACAGATAATCAATTAGCTGGACACAGTAATCATCTGGTTCAAAATGTACTGGGGGGGTTAAGAAAATAAAGAGCTAAAAGTACAATTCAAAACGTATGCACTGACACTAACATAGAGCAACATCACCAGACACTTGTAACAACCACATAGTAATAACATCCACCCTGCCACAACCCCTTCTCTCCATGCCTCACCCTTCCCCCCACTACATGTGTGTGTGTGTATGTGTGCGTGTGTGTGTAATACTGCTTGTTTTAAGGCGTTGTAGTACCAGGACTCACACACAGGGGGCTCTACCTTCACAATGCAGAGAAAGCAGCACCAACGTCAAATCACACGAACTCTACCACTGTTAATAGAGTATCTCTAATCACTTGAAATATCGTGAATATATATTATTTGACATATGTCTAATTACTGAAATGCATATTGTTTATATCTCAGACGTTGATACTTTATACAAGTTTAGGGTTCAGATACGATGATTGAGTCACATTACTGCCCTATTCTAAACTGGTTCTGGTACAAACAGCTGCTGCTCTGAGTATCAGTGGGAGCACCGTGTGTTTTGACATTAGTACTGCTTATTGACACTGTCTTACCCACCCACCAACCCCAGGAGAGCTACTTCTTAAAGGTGCACTCAGCAATATGGCATCATCAAGCAGGAAATCACCCCGCTGTGTATGATGTCATATTGCTGAGTGCACCTTTAACGCTGTGAGCTGACTGGCTGTTTCATACCAGGGAAACCTTTTCCTCTACTGTCATTAATGTAAACATGGTTTCACTAGGATTGTCTTATAGTATTGCTTTCACTAAACAGCCTGTTGCAGAAAGCTAGATTGTTTGTTTTATAGAAACGATTAATATTTCAAATGCAGAGCGTTTCTATAGGAATGCATCATTTATACATATGTTCTATGTGCTTTTTTCTGACCCTTTAGAGGTCTATTCCTCTTTTTCTGGTCTTTCTTCAGTAAGAGTTTATCAGACTGGTCTTTACCTGAACTATAGTCCTGTTGAACCGGGATACATCATCACACACTCTCAAACACACACACGTACGCACATACACACACCTGTCCCTGCTCCTCTCACCTGTCTGTCCTACAGTCTGGACCGTGCCACATATGTTTCTTCATCATAATCATCATTACAGTATTAGCAGAGGAACATCTTTGTGCATAGAGATACAATTGCTGTGTTTCAAATGGCACCCTAGCTATTTGGGACACAACCAATGTCTCTTCTTGATGTTTTACAACTCCAGGGTTCTGTCTTGTGCTAGTTTAATTAGCCTATCCAAAATGGCATTCTCCTCCCTACATAAACTACTCAGAAGGCTCTGGCCAAAAGTAGTGCACTATATAAGGGATAGGGTGCAAGTTTAGATTATAAATCTATATTATACCTTTTCCCCTGACCTCTGTTCTGTTATAAACACCATTCAACTAATTCATACCTTTAGTCTGTCGTTAGATTAATTCATTAGTTTAGATTCAGATTCCTCCCTCTGTTTATGTAATATTCAGTTCATCATATTTCTCTTCTTTTTGAAAACAACATTTAAAAAAAATAGACCACCTGACCTCCACAGCCACAGCATAACCATGGAGACCAACCAGGAATTTAGCTCTCCCTGCTTTATCCTAAACAGGAAGTGGTCACTACTCAAACTCCTCCTCTTCCTCCTCCTCCTCTTCTCCCTCCATTTGATTGGGCGAGGAGGCTGTTGGAGTGGCAGGGGCGGAGTCCTGGGAGAGTGTCTCCACAGTTACGATGCGAGGGGAGGAGCCTAAACCCTGGTTGGAATCTTCCATGTCTTCAGTGGTGATGATGGCGAGAGAAGCCCCCCCCTTCTTGTTCTGGTGGGTTTTGATGTGTTTGGAGAGATGGTCGCTACGCATGAAACGCTTACTGCACTCTGGACACTCAAACCTCTTCTCACCTGGAGGATGGGTACATCTGAATAAGAACAACATAGACACAGGACATATCTGTGTGTGCGTGTGTGAGAGAGAGTGTGTGTCTGTGTGTGGGTTTGGGAGTGCGTACCTGTGTGTGTCCGTCTGTGTCTCTGCAGTTCATCCGAGCGTGTGAACCTCTTGCCACAGAAGATCCAGTTGCAGACGAAGGGTCGTTCTCCTGTGTGCCAGCGGAGGTGAGCTCTCAGGTGACTGGTCTTACCTGGTAGATAGAATATTACTACAGATTGGTAATATGAAATTAATATTCTATATTTTATTGGTTCCATAGACTAGTACATCTCTATTTTATACAGTATTGACTGGTACATCTATTTTATACAGTATTGACGGGTAAAATCTCTATTTTATACAGTATTGACGGGTAAATCTCCATTTTATACAGTATTGACGGGTAAAATCTCTATTTTATACAGTATTGACTAGTAAATCTCTATTTTATACAGTATTGACTAGTAAATCTCTATTTTATACAGTATTGACTAGTAAATCTCTATTTTATACAGTATTGACCTGTAAATCTCTATTTTATACAGGATTTACTAGTAAATCTCTAATTCATACAGTATAGACTGGTCTTACCGTAGACCTTTCCACACTACAGACTGGTCTTACCGTAGACCTTTCCACAGTACAGACTGGTCTTACCGTAGACCTTTCCACAGCCCTCCATGTGACACACATGCTGCTTCTTCTTAGATGGGTCTCCACTGGTCCTGCAACACACACACACACACACAGTCAGAGAGAGAGACAGTGAGAGTGTGTGTGTGTGTGTGTGTGTGTGTAGTACCTCCCCTCTCCGTCCCTGCAGTTCGGACAGGAGCACGCCACCCTGCGAAGCCTCTTGCTGGGTGGTCCTTCCTGGTCCGACGAACTCTGGACAGAACCCATCTGGTCTGGGCTTAGCGACGACCCCGCCACGTTACCCATGGTTACCTTTACTGGGGACGACTGGACCTTAACCCCGCCCTCCTGACCCTGCGGCTGACCTGGTGGTAGAATAGACTATTTTTATTTATTGGGTAATTAAATCATTAAAAATGATTTAGGAAAAAAACAAAGGCAAGAGGCGTATTTCAATTATGGTACAGTAGAGTAGAATATCATTATGGTACAGTAGAGTAGAATATCATTATGGTACAGTAGAATATCATTATGGTACAGTAGAATATCATTATGGTACAGTAGAATATCATTATGGTACAGTAGAATATCATTATGGTACAGTAGAGTAGAATATCATTATGGTACAGTAGAGTAGAATATCATTATGGTACAGTAGAATATCATTATGGTACAGTAGAATATCATTATGGTACAGTAGAATATCATTATGGTAGAGTAGAATACCATTAGGGTACAGTAGAGTATCATTATGGTACAGTAGAGTAGAATATCATTATGGTACAGTAGAATATCATTATGGTACAGTAGAGTAGAATATCATTATGGTACAGTAGAATATCATTATGGTACAGTAGAGTAGAATATCATTATGGTACAGTAGAATATCATTATGGTACAGTAGAGTAGAATATCATTATGGTACAGTAGAATATCATTATGGTACAGTAGAGTAGAATATCATTATGGTACAGTAGAGTAGAATATCATTATGGTACAGTAGAATATCATTATGGTACAGTAGAGTAGAATATCATTATGGTGCAGTAGAGTAGAATATCATTATGGTACAGTAGAATATCATTATGGTACAGTAGAATATCATTATGGTACAGTAGAATATCATTATGGTACAGTAGAGTAGAATATCATTATGGTACAGTAGAGTAGAATATCATTATGGTACAGTAGAATATCATTATGGTACAGTAGAGTAGAATATCATTATGGTACAGTAGAATATCATTATGGTACAGCATAATATCATTATGGTACAGTAGAGTAGAATATCATTATGGTACATTAGAATATCATTATGGTACAGTAGAATATAATTATGGTACAGTAGAGTAGAATATCATTATGGTACAGTAGAATATCATTATGGTACAGTACAGTAGAATATCATTATGGTACAGTAGAGTAGAATACCATTATGGTACAGTACAGTAGAATATCATTATGGTACAGTAGAGTAGAATACCATTATGGTACAGTAGAGTAGAATATCGTACAGTAGAATATCATTATGGTACAGTAGAGTAGAATATAATTATGGTATAGTATAATATCATTATGGTACAGTATAATATCATTATGGTACAGTATAATATAATTATGGTACAGTAGAATATCATTATGGTACAGTAGAATATCATTATGGTGCAGTAGAATATCATTATGGTACAGTACAGTAGAATATCATTATGGTACAGTACAGTAGAATATCATTATGGTACAGTAGAGTAGAATACCATTATGGTACAGTAGAGTAGGATTTCATTATGGTACAGTAGAGTAGAATATCATTATGGTACAGTAGAATATCATTATGGTACAGTACAGTAGAATATCATTATGGTACAGTATAATATCATTATGGTACAGTATAATATAATTATGGTACAGTAGAATATCATTATGGTACAGTAGAATATCATTATGGTGCAGTAGAATATCATTATGGTACAGTACAGTAGAATATCATTATGGTACAGTACAGTAGAATATCATTATGGTACAGTAGAGTAGAATACCATTATGGTACAGTAGAGTAGGATATCATTATGGTACAGTACAGTAGAATATCATTATGGTACAGTACAGTAGAATATCATTATGGTACAGTAGAGTAGAATACCATTATGGTACAGTAGAGTAGGATATCATTATGGTACAGTAGAGTAGAATATCATTATGGTACAGTAGAATATCATTATGGTACAGTACAGTAGAATATCATTATGGTACAGTAGAGTAGAATACCATTATGGTAGAGTACAGTAGAATATCGTACAGTACAGTAGAATATCATTATGGTACAGTACAGTAGAATACCATTATGGTACAGTACAGTAGAATATCGTACAGTACAGTAGAATATCATTATGGTACAGTAGAATATCGTACAGTACAGTAGAATATCATTATGGTACAGTATAATATCATTATGGTACAGTACAGTAGAATATCATTATGGTACAGTAGAATATCGTACAGTACAGTAGAATATCATTATGGTACAGTCGAATATCGTACAGTACAGTAGAATATCATTATGGTACAGTAGAGTATAATTTGTAGCACTGCTCCCACCGCCCCCAGAAACTAAACAAATATACATTTGGAGAACAACACACACTGCCCCTCTCTCTCTCTGTTCTCACCCTGTAGTCCAGTGATGGTGAGGGGTACCCCCTGCATTTGTACCCCAGCGGTGCCCAGTCCAGCGATGTTGACCGTCTGCACTCCCGACCCAGGGTTGATCTGAGCTGCACTCAGCGTCAGGGGAGCCCCCCCCAGCTGCACAAAGCCCCCTCCTCCCACAGCCCCTCCGCCCACAGGGGCCAGGGTCAGCTGCTGAGGCACAGACATCCCCCCAGGGAGCTGCAGAGTCTGCCATGTGATCTGGCCCGACGAGGAGAGGGTTGGGGTCCGGATCAGAACCTGGAGGAATCAATTCATTTTAAGAAGGCTATGAATCAGTGACATTCAATTGAAATCAATACAACACACAATAAAATCATAGAGGTTGGAAGAAATGTCCACTATATATACAAAAGTATGTGGACACCCCTTTAAGTTAGCAGATTTGGCAATTTCAGCCACACCCGTTGCTGACAGGTGTATAAAATCAAGCACACAGCCATTCAATCTCCATTTAACAAACATTGACAGTAGAATGGCCTTACTGAAAAGCTCAGTGACTTTAAAAGAGGCACTGTAATAGGATGCCACCTTTACAACAAGTCAGTTCATCAAATTTCTGCCCCAGTCAACTGTAAGTGCTGTTATAGCGAAGTGGAAACGTCTAGGAGCAACAACAACTCAGCCGCGAAGTGGTAGGCCACACAAGCTCACAGAACGGGACCACCAAGTGCTGAAGCGCTTAGCACGTAAAAATTGCCTGTCCTCGGTTGCAACACTCACTACCGAGTTCCAAACTGCCTCTGGGAGCAATGTCAGCACAATAACTGTTCGTTGAATGGGTTTCCATGGCTGAGCAGCCGCACACAAGCCTAAGATCACCGTGCGCCATGCCAAGTGTCGGCTGGAGTGGTGTAAAGCTCGCCGACAGTGGACTCTGGAGCAGTGGAAACGCGTTCTCTGGAGTGATGAATCATGATTCACCATCTGGCAGTCCGACGGACGAATCTGGGTTTGGCAGATGCCAACAGAACGCTACCTGCTGAATGCATAGTGCCAACTGTAAAGTTTGGTAGAGGAATAATGGTCTGGGGCTGTTTTTCATGGTTCGGGTTAGGCCCCTTATTTTCAGTGAAGGGAAATCTTAACGCTATAGCATACAATGACATTCTAGATAATTCTTTGCTTCCAACTTTGTGGCAACAGTTTGGGGAAGGCAGCAGAAAGCAGCTAGCTACCTGTTGGTTCTGGAAGGCTTGTATGGGCTGTAGGGTCCCGCCTGGTCCTAACTGAAAGGTTTGGATCTGATGCGGCTGGCCTTGGATCTGGTGGAAACAAACAGCTCACAAACTTTCTGCGGATGTACTGTGTGTGTGTGTGTGTGTCTGTGTGTGTGTGTGTGTGTTACCTGGTTCTGTGGCTGGATTTGGATCTGCTGCAACACCTGGTTGCCCATCTGGACAATGATGATAATAACAACATATAATATAATTTATTATAGTATAATACCATATCATAAGGTAAAAGCAGCTAAGTAGAACCCACCTGTCCCACGATGACCTGCTGGATGGTCCCTGGAGGATCTGATTGGCCCTGTAGTCCGTTGGCCTGGCTCTAGACATGTCAATCAACCAACCAACCAACCAATTAATTAATCAACAATCAATCAATACATCCTTCTATTTCATGAATGTTAAGTCCCAAAAACACGCAATCACGTACCATCTGTGAGTTCTGTGAGTCCTGCTCGCTGGGTTGGTTCTGTGAGTCTCTCTCCGCCCCTCCGTCCGACCCGGCTACAGAACTCAGCTGTGTTCCGTCCGACAATGCTCCATCGCACCCGGCAACAGTTGTTATGGTACCCCCAGATGACCCGGTAGCTGCCCCGGACACCGCCGCCGTTGTTGTCACCAGCTGGTTACTGTTAGCTACGGTAAAGCTGCCGTCGGCTGCTTGGATAAGCTGCACGGCTCCGCCCCCCGCTAAATTATTCATGACCGGCAGGGCGAGGGTCATACCGCCGATGTTTATGGGTACTGTAGTCATTACCTGGGTCTGGGAGCCCTGTAAGGTCTGCATCTGTAGCGGGAAGGATTGGGCTGGACGAAGCTGCAACGTCTGATTGGCTGAGCCAGTGAGGATGGCCTGCTGGTTGGCCGGTTGTAGGATGGCCTGGGTCTGGGATTGGTTCTGGGTTTGGATCAGCTGGACCTGCTCTGGTAGACCGCCCTGGGCCGAACTGAATAGAATAGAAACACTTTATCTATTGTCATCTGTAAAAAGTAAATTGTACCACTTTTAAATCACCCAAACCTCCTGTCTAACCTCTAACATGCAGACTACCGGTCTGACCTTTAAAACAGCTGTCACTTACCTGATCTGGATGTGCTGCCCCCCCAGGGATGCAGTCTGGGGGCTGATGTGGATCTGTTGGCCGTCTGACGTCTGCAGGTGGGGGATCACCTGGTATTGGACCCCACCCCCCGACGAAGGCATATTTTGGACCTGGAGAGACAAACAATAACCTTCCTTAAAAAAATAGTGACATTAGGTGGGCATGTTCTGAACCTGGACACAGACACAGAATACTATACGGTATATAGTACTCCACTCTCCATGTCTAAGAAAAATACATTTATAGGTTATAGGACCAGAATTTCCACATGACTGCACCCCTCCAGTCAACTTTCCATTACACACACACACACACACACACACACACACACACACACACACACACACACACACACACACACACACACACACACACACACACACACACACACACACACACACACACACACACACACACACACACACACCTGGATGATCTGGAACTGCTGCTGCTGCGGCTGCTGATTGGCTGCTATGGTTTTAGTCCCGCCCACTGCCTTCACCTTACGGCCTGCCGGAGCACTGTCATTGGCGGAAGTGGTGGCCAGCGTTACGGCGACAGGTTGATTGGCAGTGTCATTGGCCATTTGGGGAGCGGTAGTGATGATCTGCCAGCCATTACCAGTGAACTGGGCAGGAACCAGTTCTAACTGCTGCTGAACCAGAGTCTGATTACCTGCTGCGTCTACAACTATATGACCCTGGATCTGCCCACCCTGCAACTGCAAATAAATATACATAAACAATAAATAAACATGTACTAGAATAGGAACCGGAGTCTGGTTCCTGGCTCAATCTATGTGTTTCTGGATCTGGAAGTACAATCAACACACAGTACACTGAAAGTCTGCAGATATATACCGTGTTATAAGCATTACGAGCCTTTATAATGGCCATGTAGTGTATGTACCATGTTATAAAGCATGTATGAGTCTTTATAATGTCTTATTGTTTCAGAACTTACATTACCAACATTGTAACAACTATAACAGTAACAAGAACATTAATACATATATATCAATACATATATATATAATTAGTATTGATGGCTACCTGTATTTGACCAGCTTGCAACTGGACCTGTCCTTCCACTCCTCCCTGACCTCCTATCTTACTGCAGGTCGCAGCCAGTAGGGCTAGGGGAGACGGCTGGGAATCCTAGAGAGCGAGAGAATACACACACAGGCAGATAGGGGAATTCAAGCATAGAAAACACACAGAGACAACATGCATATAGACACAGAGAGAGAGAGACACACAGAGACAACATGCATATAGACAGAGAGAGATACAGAGATTGAGAGAGACAAAGGGAGAAGAGAGAGAGAGAGACAACATGCATACAGACAGAGAGCGATGACGGAAAGAGAGAGAGAGACACACACAGAGAGACAACATACAGAGACCGAGAGAGAGAGCAGTAGTCACGAAGGAACTACACTCTTAGAAAAAAACGGGTTCTTCGGCTGTCCCTATAGGATAACCCTTTTTGGTTCCAGGTATAACCCTTTTTGGTTCCAGGTAGAACCTTTTGTGGAAAGGGTTCTACATGGAACCCAAAATGGTTATACCTGGAACCAAAAGGATTTTACCTGGAACCCAAAAAAGTGTTATTAAAAGGGTTATCCTATGGGGACAGCCAAAGAACCCTTCTAGGTTCTAGATAGCATCTTTTGTTCTAGGAGTGTAGGTCGCATGCACATATTTAATATCATCCACACACACACACCTCTAAAGCTACCTGTATAGACAGCTAGTGTTTTTTTTGCACAGAGGCTACATGACAGTCTATATCAACACTAGAATCAAACATGCCTTCAGAAACCCTGTCAGAACACATGCTATGGAAATGCTATGAAAATATTAAATAAATATGTTTTATTATACTGCAAAAACCTCATCTCATAGACATGGAGCCAAAGACAAGTCCATTATTGGTGTTGATAGACATAATGCAATCCTCTGAACATGGTTTCTAGACAGAACCAGGAAGTGGTGTGTACCAGTCTACCTGTGATCCAGAACGTTTGCCTTTCTTGCCTGGTTTCCCTCCTTCTGATCCCGACACTTCCTTCTTCTGATCTGAGGACCATCGATCAAACAATACTTGATCAATAATCAATAGACTGGAGGACTGAATGATTAGTGATCACATTTATCAATAACACAGTGGGTACACGGCGACTACCTGATAAAAATAGGCTATAAAGATGTCAATATTTCCCTGCACATGGCTTTATAACATTGTAGTGGCACCATATGGTTCAACTACTGGCGAAAAGGCATACACGTTGATCAGAACCCGATTAGAGACTAATACATCTAAACAGATCGGTTATGGAAACGTGTTGCCTCTGTTTTAGGAATACGCTATTCTTTATCATCAAACAGTTTTTGCATATCTGTCAGGCTGTATGCAAAGAAAGCGAGGGGGAAAGAAAAGAGGGATAGAGGGGTGGAGACGGAGATGAGAGGGGAGGGTACCTACCACTCATAACGCATTCATAAACCAGAGAGGAGAGGCTAGGGGAGAAAGGCCGGCTAAAGCACCGGGTAAGGACGTCCTTTTTTCTCCGCGAATAGCTCGAGCTGGGCTGTGTCGTCGCTCCGGTTAGCACCTAAACCACCCACTCGGCAGGAAGGGCGGTACAAAACTCGAGCGACAATCAAACCTCCCGTGATAACGGGAAATGGTCCCGTTTCCGCGCCCGACGCCTCTCAAAACCAACCGAAAACACCCTTTAACGACCGACGCGCGTTAATTCCATTAACGGAAAAATCGACTGGAAAAATGTATTCTAATTCAAGTTAGTAATGTGTCCGCGGTAGGCCCACCCACTTTCATTTACCCATCAGACCAACACCCCTCGCCCTCTCTCCTCTCTTTCTGTCGCTGTTGTTTCTGCCGCTAGGTACAACAAGCCTTTCCAACGATCTTCATGCAAAAATCCCCCTCATCAATACCACTATTTTATGGCTGTTTTTATAGTTGGATTTTAGAATTGCAGCTGGACAGATAGCTGTGGCTTTTTGTGGGCGGTGCGCTCCTCCCACATATTCAGGACTCGGTCTGCGAGGGTTGAGATGGGAGTTGTATTTAGCGAAGCCTCGCCTTCGAAATGTGTTGTGGCAACGGGGACTTCATCTCCCAGTCTGCCTTGCGGTCAGCTGTACGCTGGTACGGCGTAGAGTCAAGGTAGGGTGAGAAGCAGAGACTGTGTGATGTGGGGGTTGGGCAAGAGGAGAGGTGTGAACGTTCTGTTCTCTTTTTTAATCATGAGGGCCAGTCTCTCCTTTCCTCCTCCACTTTTTTTGATGAAGGTTGGCCTCTCGCTGCCTTCTGCTTTCTCTCCCTTTCTATCACAGGGGTGAGTCTGTCTCGCTCCCTCTATTATATGGTCAGTGTATCTCCCGTTCTCACCGTCGAATAAGGGACACTCGCTCACTGTATATTATAAGGGATACTCTCTCGCTGCCCCTCTCCCTCCGTTTGTATATTTGTCTGTATATTATAAGGACCAGAGACTAGCCCTTATGCTATACAGCAGGGCTGCCCAACCCTCTTCCTAGAGATCTACTGTTCTGTAGGTTTTCAGTCCAACCCTAATTTAGCATATCTGATTCAGCTAGTTAAGGTCTTGTTGAGCAGCTAATTAGTAGAATCAGGTGTGTTAAATGAAGGTTGGACTGAAAACCCACAGGACTGTAGCTCTCTGGGAAGAGGGTTGGGCAGCCCTGCTATATAGAGACCAGCCCTTATAACAGACAGCCTCTCTGTCTACTGTATATTATACCGAACAAAAATATAAACATGACATGTAAAGTGTTGGTTCCATGTTTCATGAGCTGAAATAAAAGATCCCCAAAATGTTCCATACACACAGAAAGCTTATTTCTTTCAAATGTTGTGCACAAATTTGTTTACAACCCTGACAGTGAGCATTTCTCATTTGCCAAGATAATTCACCCACTTGAAACATGTGGCATATCAAGAAGCTGATTAAACAGCATGATCATTACACAGGTGCACCTTGTGCTTGGGACAATAAAAGGCCACTCTAAAATGTGCAGTTGTGTCACACAACACAATGACACAGATGTCTCAAGTTGAGGGAGCGTACAATTGGAATCCTGACTGCAAGAATATCCACCAGATCGGTTGCCAGAGAATTGAATGTTAATTTCTCTACCATAACCTGCCTCCAATGTTGTTTTAGGGAATTTGTCAGTAGGTCCAACTGGCCTCACAACCACAGACCACGTGTAACCAAGCCAGCCCAGGACCTCCACATCCGGCTTCTTCACCTGCGTGATCTCCCTGAGACCAGCCACCTGGACACCTGATGAAACAGAGGATTATTTGGGTCTGTAATAAGGCCCCTTTGTGAGGAAAAACTAATTCTGATTGGCTGGGCCTGGCTCCCCAGTCAGTGAGCCTATGCGCTCCCAAGCCCACCCATGGCTGTGCCCCTGCCCATTCATGTGAAATCCATAGATTAGGGCCCAATGAATGTATTCAAATTGATTGATTCCCTTATATGAACTAACTCAGTAAAACTGTTGAAATTAAGATGAATGCTCTGAATAGGAGCGTCTGCTAAATGACTAAAATGGTCTCCACTGATCTACCAAAAGTTACACGCACACTCATCCACGTTTTAACCCGACACACACGGAAGGCACCTGGTTGTTAGCCGTGGTCATGAGTACCTCAGGACTCAACAATTGACCCCAAGCCCAATTTAGATTCTTCCCCTTTTCTCCTGAAATGTGTTCACTAACCCAAGCCTTTCCACCGATCTTCATGCAAAAACACCCCTCATCAATACCACTATTTTATGGCTATTTTTATAGTTGAATTTTAGAATTGCAGCTGGAGACAGCTATCCGTGTCGTTTGGTGGGCAGTGCGCTCCTCCCACATATTCAGGACTCTGTCTGCGAGGGTTGAGGGGAATAAATCTACACACATTCCAAACTGCTACTACAGCCACTGTGACAGACACCAACTAGTAAACATTGAACTTCAGTTCTTTATTTCAGATTCAACTAACGTACAGTGTCCACTTTCAGAAGCAGTCTTAAAACTAACTCCATATAGAAGGAAAAAAAACATTAAAACAGTGTAGTAAACAATACACTATACATCCCATAGGCCCAATTGTATTGGCTATGGTCTATAATCAAGGGAATATGTTCTGTTCCTTTCAGTAAAAGGTAAACCATGTCTTACTACTAGGGATGCAGAGGTAAAATAGGTGTAAACTCAAACTATGCTAATTTAGCATAATAATCGGTGCGTAAACATTATTCCCCAAATTAAAAAGGTATTGAATTTAACAGTGGTTGTCTGTACCCTCTGACCCATCCAAGGTCTAATAAAAAGTTCAACTCCACTGCCTGACTGCTGTTGCATAAAAATATGATTTCAGAATTGGGCTGCCTGTGTAAACACAGTCTTGGAACCACAGATATCCATCTAGACCGGTGTTGCTCAATCTTTTTAGTTGCAGGGATCCACAAGTTATGGTTTTCCTGGGTCATATTCAGTGGTGTACACCGTAGCAAAATATTTTGCAACAATAAATGGTAATTACATGTTCTTACTGGAAAATGTCAGGTACTACCTCCTGTTTCAAAACATTGTCTCCCTACTGAACATGACTGTGATTAAATAGGGTGTTAAAGGGACATGGCAGTCATTGAGGAACACTGTTCTAGACCATCTAGAGATCCAAAATCCTGGACTCGAGTGAACTGTGGCAGTACTAAAGCAGAACAATTCTGTGTGTCAGTATGACCACGTCCTAATGATCTCTCCTTCTGCCCAAAGTGTGCACTTGTTCACTTCCATCCATTGATTTGTAAGGAAATGACTGGTATAAGAAATATGGTGGAAACTCCCTTTAGCCCATGCCTCTGCAAATCCAATGCTTTGTGGGAAGTAGTGAAGAGTGTAAACTTCAGGAGAAAGGAGAGATTGAGACACACCCTCTGTCTGCTGGGTCTCTCCCTCTGGGCCACCAGGGTGTAATTGTCTGTCCTGACCAACAGGGGAGCTGTCTGCTTGTCTGGTCTTGTATCTAGGCTCGAAGATCTTTTTGGATGCTGTGGAGAAAGAAAAGTAGACATTTTTTAATTAAAACAACATTTATTAGCTCAAACACAGCCAAATTAAAAAACACACACACTACCTACCCAGTGGTAAAGTACTTAAATAAAAAATACTTTAAAGTACTACTTAAGTCGTTTTTGGGGGTAACTCTATTACATTCCTAAAGAAAATAATGAACTTTATTTTTTTACTCCATAAATTTTCACTGACACCCAGTGGTGGAAAAAGTATCCAACTGTCATACTTGAGTAAAAGTAAAGATACCTTAATAGAAAATGACTCCAGTAGAAGTGAAAGTCACCCAGTAAAATACTACTTCAGTAAAAGTATTTGGTTAAATATACATCTTAAACTCCTAATATTAAGCAAACCAGACGGCACCATTTTATTTACAGATGTAGTGTGCATCTGGCTCTAACACTCAGACATAATTTACAAAACGTGTGCGTTTAGCAAGTCCGCCAGATCAGAGGCAGTAGGGAGGACCAGGGATGTTCTCTAGATACAGTAAGTGCCTGAATTGAACCATTTTCCTGTCCTGCTAAGCATTCACAATGTAACAGGTAGCCTACTTAAAAAGAGTAGCCTTCTGTCAGGGAAAATGTATGGAGTAAAAAGTTCATTATTTTCTTTAGGAATGTAACGAAGTAAAAGTTGTCCATAAAAACTACATAAGTAGTACTTTCAAGTATTATTTTTACACCACTGGACACCCAAAAGTACTCATTACACTTTGAATGCTTAGCAAGACAGGAAAATGGTCCAATTCACACACTTATCAAGATAACATCCCTTGTCATCTCTACTGCCTCTAATCTGGAGGACTCACTAAACACAAATGCTTTTTTGTACATGATGTCCAAGTGTTTGAGTGTGTCCCTGGCTACTCCAAAATAAAAAACACAAAAATCGTACCATCTGGTAAGGACTTTGAAATTATTTATACTCTTACTTTTGATACTTAAATATATTAAAAACCAAATACTTTGACTCAAGTAGTATTTTACTGGGTGTCTTTCACTTGAGTCATTTTCTATCGGGACTTTTCCACAAGTATGAAAACTGGGTACTTTTTCCACCACTGCACCTACCTCTCCAGGTAATCTTGGACATTGCTGTGGCCCTTGTGTTGAGCCAAATGGACGAGTTGTCCTGTTGCACAACGTCCTTCTCTTCGTCGACACAGACTGCAGTTACAGATACCTCTACAAAGAGGACACTCCCAGTCCTAGAGAGAGAGAAAAACACATGGATTTAATGATAAAACAACATTTTTGGTGTACTGATGAGGTCGAGGTCAAGGGCTGTGTGTACTAACTGGATCCAGCAGGGCAGAGCGTACGTCCTCTCCGTAGCGGTTCCTCAAACAGGGCCCACAAAACTGACCTTTGCCCCCTGAACATACTCCGCTACGACACACCGTCTTGGTGTCCAGAGTCTTCTGTCTACACTGATGACAAGTGCTGCCCTGGAACACACACACACCAGTTCCATCTCTATCACAGGACAGATGGATAGACAGCAGAACTGAGCAGCTGATGAAAATAGACAATTATAAAAGCCTTGCTGTGTGTGTGTCTCTCTTACGTGGTCCTTGTCCAGTATCTTGTCTTTGGCGCCTTCCGCCACGTTGTCCAGCTCTTCCTCCGTGATCTCATCGACTGATCTCACATGTGTAATCTTCCTCCTCTTCCCGCTGCTCGCCCTCCTCTTCTTCCCACTTCTTCTCAGCTCATCATCCACCTGGCCACACACAGACACACATCATCTACCTGTTCAATCACAATGATCAAGAGTTACCTGTGTAAAGAATGTGTGTGTGAACAAGCATATGTAAGTCATGTGTGCCCTTGTGTACCTCCAGTAGTTTCCTGACACAGACAGTCCTCACAGATTTGTTGTTATGTGAGGGGGAGGTAGTCCGCTCCTCCACCCCAAACTTCTCTGGCGGTCTGGCCGCACGCGATGGGTTCCTCCTCTCGCCCCCCTCATGCACACCTCGTCTACGAGGGGTCGGCTTCTCACTCACACGCCTCTTCTTCTGGAACACAACACCCACAATGCCCCAGTGAGAACTACAACACCCAGAAGTCAGGAGTCACCTGAGAAAGTCTGCGTGTTTCAGGAGATCAGTTTGAAGAAGACAAGCTGCAGTGCTGCCTATCTTTGGGAAGCAAAGTGATTTACAGATTCCGCCAGTCCAACTGTGGTAAGTTCATCTGAAACATGCACAATATGAACCAATTCCATTAGCCCAAGTCAAGTGTGTAGTGTACTAACTCACCATGGTAGAGGGGGGAAGTTCAGCCATGTTGGTCAGGTCAGCAAACAGCTTGGCCAACTGAAGGACAACAATAATAACACAGGATGAGAAAACCCTTCTAATATACACAATAATAACAAGAGAGAAAGTAGATAGCAGGGTTGTATTCAGTAGTGTAACCGCCTACACAACCCTGGTCAGTGGTTATGTACCATGGCCTTGTTCTCCTGGATGTTCTTGGCTCGTTTATTTAGAACTGGAGACTCAACCTCCTCCTCTTTTTTTAGAGGCTGTTTCTGACCCCGTGTCACCATCCCACGGGACACCTGAGACACACCCCTTTTCAGATGCTCCTTTTCATTGGTTGTCCTCTTCGGAGTGGCGGTAGTGATTGGCTGGGGTTTCTTTGGTGCCTCCCCTTTCTTGGCAGAGAGTCTTTTGGTGGGAAACCTGAAGCAGAGTATTCAACTGTATTCAAAAAGCAGTGGATCATAGTGAATAGGGTGCCATTTGAGACACATACACACAGTTGAACACTCGTACACTCACCTAAAGGCAACACAGAGACTCCTCCTTGTGTGTGTCTCTGGCTCCTCCCCCTCGGAGTAGAAACCTGTGTCTTCTTCACTCTCCTCCGCTACGCACTGGAGCGACCGAAAACAGGAGAGAAGAGTCATGGTACAACCAAGCATCCCCATACACACATACCACTGGAGAGAACAGTAGAAAAGAGATGCCATGTTAGGTCTCAATACCATCCTGCTTCTGAACCCTCTGTTCTCTTCCTCACCAAAGCCCGCAAACCCCTCCCCCTCACTGTCTGAATGGCTGAACAGACTTACCAACTCTGCGGTCACAAACTTTGACCTGAAACGCACGGCCTGAAAAGCGAGAGAGAAAGATGGATGGATTATTTAAATCGCTAACTGTAGCAGAATTAAGTCAACCAGGATTGTAGTGTGTGTGTGGTAAAGATTGGCAGCTACTCACTGGCTTCCTAGAGTCCTCAGAGGCAAGGCTGTCCCTGCTGTCGTCTGATTCACTGTCACTAGGCACTGACATTGCAAAACCCAGGAAGTCCTCATCGTCACTGGGACTTTCAAAGATGGCCGACAGGGCCCTGGGGGTCTGAAGGACAGACAACAGATTAAAGCCAAAGATAGTTGTATAACTAACTCTGCTATTTGCCCCTATTCATCTGTGTTAAAGCTACACTAATATATAATACCCTTTTCACACTGTCCTTTCCAGAAAGTAGTCTATGGTGGAGGTGTAACGGGTTCAGTAATGAGTCAAAGAGTTGGCCACTAACAAAAATGTAAAGAGACCAAATGCATTCCTATTACACGTCTCAAACTTGGGGTGGCAGGGTAGCCTAGTTTTATTTGTTTATTTATTTCACCTTTATTTAACCAGGTAGGCTAGTTGAGAACAAGTTCTCATTTGCAACTGCGACCTGGCCAAGATAAGGCATAGCAGTGTGAACAGACAACACAGAGTTACACATGGAGTAAACAATTAACAAGTCAATAACACAGTAGAAAAAAGGGGAGTCTATATATACATTGTGTGCAAAAGGCATGAGAAGGTAGGCAAATAATTACAATTATGCAGATTAACACTGGAGTGATAAATGATCAGATGGTTATGTACAGGTAGAGATATTGGTGTGCAAAAGAGCAGAAAAATAAATAAATAAAAACAGTATGGGGATGAGGTAGGTGAAAATGGGTGGGCTATTTACCAATAGACTATGTACAGCTGCAGCGATCGGTTAGCTGCTCAGATAGCAGATGTTTGAAGTTGGTGAGGGAGATAAGTCTCCAACTTCAGCGATTTTTGCAATTCGTTCCAGTCACAGGCAGCAGAGAACTGGAACGAAAGGCGGCCAAATGAGGTGTTGGCTTTAGGGATGATCAGTGAGATACACCTGCTGGAGCGCGTGCTACGGATGGGTGTTGCCATCGTAACCAGTGAACTGAGATAAGGCGGAGCTTTACCTAGCATGGACTTGTAGTGGTTAGAGCGTTGGACTAGTTGCAAGTTCAAACCCCCGACCTGACAAGGTACAAATCTGTCGTTCTGCCCCTGAACAGGCCCCTAATAGAGCGTTGGACTAGTAACCGGAAGGTTGCAAGTTCAAACCCCCGACCTGACAAGGTACAAATCTGTCGTTCTGCCCCTGAACAGGCAGTTAACCCACTAGGCCGTCATTGAAAATAATAATTTGTTCTTAACTCACTTGCCTAGTTAAATAAAAAGGTAAAAATAAATAAATATTAAAATAATACAGCACTGATTTCTATGATAGGCTGTAGATATAAATTAAATTTACCTTATAAAATAAGGACCTGGACATTTTATGACTAGGCTTTTCCTTTAGTGGAGTAAAGCCAAAGGGCCTTATAAAGGACTCCGGACTGAGGTGGGTATAATTTGTGGAACGTTCCAACAAAAACGTCGTAAATAACAAGGCTGCCAACAAACAACGCATACAGAGTTGTACAGTGGCAGAATAAAGATACCGGGTAGGGCGTGGACTATTTCACTAAGTTTTTCACTCCCAACGTTTATTCCGAAAAATGTCTGTCCTCACTCTGGTAGCCTATGGACAAACATTAAGAATAAGCTACGTGGTGCGTTGATGCCTATTCGGCAGCTAGTTAGCTAGGTAAATTGATGTTACTTTGTATGCAACCTTGTACTTTACGAAGTGTTTGGAACAGAACAAACTTGGACTGTACTGTAGGCTAAACAGCCCAGCGTAAAACCCCAAACCAGCAAGCAATGCAGATGCACAGTGGCTAGGAAAACTCATTAGAAACCTAGAGGAAACAGGCTCTGAGGGGTGGCCAGTCCTCTTCTGGCTGTACCGTGTGGAGATATAAAAACTGCAACTGTTAAACCTCACTTACCTTTGATGATAACGGCATTTTAACTCGTTTGGGAGACAAATGTTCCTTCTCTCAAAGTTCACATACAGTTCACACAACAGAGAATGAATGGTAAAAAAACAAACACGAGTTCATGTACTTGTCTCTAAAGTCAGGTGTGCAGTCGAGTTTTGAATTTCGTTCAAATATGTTTTCAAACTTGATTTTGTGAGCCCAGAATACTTTTGCTGTATGTAGAAGTCGTTATACGACGGCCGTGAGAGTGAATTGATTTTTTAATATCATTATTACAATGAGTTTCTGCTCGGAGTTACTCTCCTTCTCCCCCGGATACATAATGGAACAGCCCGAGTCCCGCCCTCTCCCCAGTTTCGCGGCAAAAATACCATGTAGGTGTGGCAGAATCTCACTGTCCCGAGAAATGAGTTTTCAAGGTTCTGTGCTTTAAAATCCAACTACTGTACTGCAGTGACTGCAACAGAGAGGTAATAGCAAAGTTGCATCTGGAAACATTTGGCGCCTACATGTTTAGGATTTTCCTACATTAAGACAAAATTGAACAAATCTATATTCAGAAAGTATTCAGACCCCTTGACTTTTCCCACAATTTTCCTTGTTCTAAATTGATAACAAAAATAAATCTGCAATCTACACACAATACCCTACAATGACTAAGTGAAAACAGGTTTTTAGAAATGTTTGCATATTTCAAAAAAATATAAAACAGAAATACCTTATTTACATAACTATTCAGACCCTTTGCTATGAGACTCGAAATTGAACTCATGTGCATCATGTTTCCATTGATTATCCTTGAGATGTTTCTACAACTTGATTGGAATCCACCTGTGGTAAATTCAATTGATTGGACATGATTTGGAAAGGCACACACCTGTCTATATAAGGTCTCACAGTTCACAGTGCATGTCAGAGCAAAAACCAAGCCATGAGGTCAAAGGAATTGTCCGTAGAGCTCCGAGACAGAATTGTGTCGAGGCACAGATCTGGGGAAGGGTACCAAAAAATGTCTGCAGCATTGAAGGTCCCCAAGAACGCAGTGGCCTCCATCATTCTTAAATATAAGACGTTTGGAACCACCAAGACTCTTCCTAGAGCTGGCCACACGGCCAAACTGAGCAATTGGGGTAGAAGGGCCTTGGTCAGGGAGGTGACCAAGAACCCGATAGTCACTCTGACAGAGCTCCAGAGTTCCTCTGTGGAGATGGTTGTTCTTCTGGAAGGTCCTCCCATCTCTGCAGTACTCCACCAATCAGGCCTTTATGGTAAAGTGACCAGACGGAAGCCACTCCTCAGTAAAAGGCACACGACAACCCGCTTGGAGTTTGCCAAAAGGCACCCAAAGGACTCTCAGACCATGAGAAACAAGATTCTCTGGTCTGATGAAACCAAGATTGGCCTGAATGCCAAGCGTCATGTCTGGAGGAGACTTGGCACCATGCCTACGGCGGTGAAGCATAGTGGTGGCAGCATCATGCTGTGGGGATGTTTTTCGGCAACAGGGACTGGGAGACTAGTCAGGATCGAGGAAAAGATGAACGAAGTAAGATACAGAGAGATCCTTGATGAAAACCTGCTCCACAGTGCTCAGGACCTCAGAGTGGGGCAAAGGTTCACCTGCCAACAGGACAACAACCATAAGCACACCTCTAAGTCAACGCAATGTCCTTGAGTGGCCCAGCCAGAGCCTGGACTTAAACCCCGATCAAACATCTCTGGAGAGACCTGAAAATAGCTGTGCAGCGACGCTCCCCATCATCCACCCTGACAGAGCTTGAGAGGATCTGCAGAGAAGAATGGGAGAAACTCCCCAAATACAGGTGTGCCAAGCTTGTAGCGTCATACCCAAGAAGACTAGAGGCTGTAATCGCTGCCAAAGGTGCTTCAACAAAGTACTGAGTAAAGGGTCTGAATACTTGTGTAAATTTGCTATTTTTTTAATATTTTTATACATTAGCAAAAATGTCTAAAAACCTGTTTGGGCTTTGTCATTATGTGTAGATTGATGAGGGGAAACATTTTTTAATCAATTTTAGAACAAGGGGTCTGAATTATTTCCAAATGACTTGAAGACTTGTCTTCCACTGAAATAAATGACAGGGTTTGTAATGTATGCACAGGGAGGCAGTGGTGATGTCACCTCACGCTTAATGAGAAGTGAAAATGAGAAACAGCTGTTTTATTTTATTATTTTCTTTCCTCTCTTCTATCATTTCTCTCCTACTCCTCCATCCTCTCGTCCTCCTCTCTGATAATATTCAGAGACAGTGACCATCGACACAATGTTTATTATGACATAAAAGCTATAATTTATTCATACATAATCTCCAGTAAAACTTTGACGTAGTAAACCTCTCTTTAGAAAAGACGTGTGGCTTCAGCAGTTAGGGACGGGGAACATACTGCTCTGCCCTTTCCTTTCTCCCGCTGTGTATGAAGACATCATATTGTGGAAGGTAGGCCTACCTTTAAAACAGATCAATAATTACATCTCAAACATCATAATAACATTATGCATATTTACAAATCAACAATATTACAGTGGTATAAAGCCTTAGAGAAAATCTGAAATGGCACACTATTCCCTGGCTTATTTAGTGCACTACTTTTAACCAGAGCTCCCTATTCCCTATATAGTGCACTACGTTTGACTAGGGCCACATAGCTCTGGTCAAAAGTAATGCACTATATAGGAAATAGGATGCAATTTGGGACACACTCTTAGTGTCATCTTGCATTGTGATCTGGTGGGGTTGTCACGTCATGCAAACAACAACATTCTTTAAAACAGAACTTTACATCATCATGGCAAGAAAACAACAACACCCCTCCGTCTCTTCTTCATTCATCTTTGTTCTCTTCCCCCCCATTTTGAAATCACATAGGACAGTAACAATCCCTGGACCAACTCCACTCCCTAGTCTCCTGTTTTAAACATTACAGCATT
The DNA here is from genome assembly GCF_045791955.1 of Oncorhynchus clarkii lewisi. NCBI lineage: Eukaryota > Metazoa > Chordata > Actinopteri > Salmoniformes > Salmonidae > Oncorhynchus > Oncorhynchus clarkii. Next base: position 51,986,652 of record NC_092164.1, read on the forward strand.
TCAGCTCAACCAGCAAACCTTTTTGGACACAGTTCAATGTATTTACACATATGTCCTGCAAATCTTTACAGAGGTCTGTCTTTATACAGCTCCGGTGTGATATGGCACACAGGACTGTCACATTCTGTAGAGAAATATAAATAAACAAAATATTACAATAAATAGTTATATAGCACTACTGCCCTGCTTCTACACACCTGAACACTGTACATGTGATGAACTTGATCAGTCAGTGTGAATACCACAGGCCTTAACAGTGATGTACTTGGTCAGTCAGTGTGAATACACCAGGCCTTAACAGTGATTTACTTGATCAGTGTTGAATGCATTGACTGTGTTTGAACCAAGGCAATGTTGCCTAGTGAAATCTGTGTCTAACAGGCATTGAAACCGCTCTTCAGTCAGTAAAAGTGTAATAACAATGTAATAATAATCTCTATAATACCGTGATATTAACGCCCAATAACAATGTGTAATAGTAGGACCTTTATGTTGTGGTATGACAGGAGCAGAAATGATGAGGGCTTTGTGGTTTCTACAGATACAAATAAAAAGGGATGTGTGTAATCTGTATATGGCATCTCTCCCCCATCCGGACATTTGGCACTGTCATCCAGAGGCATATCTCACCATGTGGCCTGAACACATACAGTATACATCTGCTGTACGTCTACTGCATGATTTCCAGTCATATACTAACAGTTACTATCTACAGTCTTTTGACTGTTTCCCTACTGAGGATCATTAATATACAATGAAACTAATTGTTAACTTAAGACCAGAAACACAATCTCAGTAACTGTACAAACTCCTCTGGAGAGTAGCTTAAAAACAGTATTCATGACAGAACAATAAAGAATGGCCGTCTGTCTTCTCCTTGGTCTTTGTCGTCCGTCAAAGTTTGACCTTCATAGAAAAACAGTCTGAATCAGGTTGACAGATATACATTTTCAGTCTGAACGCCGTCTCAGTGTGCAGCTCTGTGGTTGGCTGGCTGAATCAGGATGCTGAACTGTGATTGGCTAAGAGCCGGGTGGCTTGCATGGCACCTTCAACACAAAGTGTATTTTCTGTGTGTGTGTTCAGGCGCGAGGCTCCAGCTTGTGTGACAGTTGGAACAGTGTCTGTTGATTGTCGATGATGTGGAGGTAGTGAACGCTCGCCCTGACCTCTGCACTGTCGCTCCCCACCACCTCGTTACCTAGGAGACAGACAGATACATACACACGCACACACACACACACAGACAAAAACACTGAAGCTGTATGACTTCACCAGCAGAGACTGAACAGAACAACATTACAGAAACACAGACAGACAGAAAGAAAGATACAGACAGAAAGAGACAGAAAGAGAGACAGAAAGAGAGCCAGACAGAAACAGACAGAGACAACATACCGAGTTGGTCGCTTTGGCAGTGGCGAATCAGACGCACTGTGTCGGCGATCATGTGCTGAGGGGGCGGGGCATAGAAGAGCGTCAGTCACCATGATAACGGTTACTAAACACAGACAGACAAACATTCACACACACAACAGACATGTCATGACTCACCAGTTTCTGGAAGTTGACCAGGTTGTCCTGAAAGGTTTTGTTTCCCTCGTGGATAAAGGTGATGTCTTTCAACAGCAGGGGCATGAAGGGGATCTTAGGAGGCTTCATCTTCTTGAAGGCATCTCTGTAGGCCTTATGGTTCAGAGATGGGTCCTGGAGAGACAACGAGGAGAGGTTAGGAGTCAGGGTAAGATTAGTGGTTAGAGGTCAGAGGTTAGGCTTAGGGTCAAGTGGATGTGAACCTAGAGACTGATACACTAATAGTCTCAGAATATTTTGTTCCTTAATTCATGACCTTCTCCTAACTATTTTCCACCAGCCTATCAGGACAAATATTACTTTAAACCAATGATAATGAGTCTTACTGTGATCAGCTCCAGTTCAGAGAAGATCTTCTTGAATTTCCCCGGAACTTTCTGAAAGTAAACGTATGGAACAGATACACACCATCAGAGTACACACACACACACACACACACACACACACACACACACACACACACACACACACACACACACACACACACACACACACACACACACACACACATTTACCTCCCAGGTTATGTTGAGTCTACTGACGGCTGCTGTGTTGAGTCCCATGATGATGGCAAATGCTGAGTTCAGGTTCCTTTGGGCCTTACAGCTACATAACACAAAACAGGGATTAGTTGTGTGTGTCCCCATGTGTGTGTGTTTGATTGTCTAAAGTGTGTGTGATCTCTTACTGCGCTGCAATCTTGATGAACTTCTTGAGCAGCTGGACTCGTTTGTTGAGTGACACACACATCAGGACCTCAGACATGACCCACTGCTGGACCTCGTTGCAGCGCTGCAGCAATACAGATAGCCCCTCCCGGTGGCTGCCTCCGGTACTACAGCTCATTGTAGAATACACCAACTCCTGCTGCAGGGGGGAAAAGACAGAGAGTTGAGTGTGTATGTGTATGCGTGAGTGTGTAGTAAAGTTCCTCCAGTGTGTGTGTGTGTTACCTCGTGTATGGAGTTGAAGAGGTTCCAGTCCAGTTGTGTGAGAACAGCAGCCATATCCCAGGTGTTGATACCCAGCAACCTCACTGTTCTCCTACTCAGCTCACTGTCTGTTAGAGGGGCCTACACACACACACACACACACACACACACACACACACACACACACACACACACACACACACACACACACACACGTTAAGAGTAGGTAAGTGTTTTTTTTGTCTTTTAAATACTTGAGTTTGATTTGATTTAGTAGTGCAACACACCCCACCCCAGGTAAGCTGAATCGAGGTCCCCTATAGCCTTTGTTTAAAAAATAAATACCATTTATCAGTGAATGACCACAATCAAATTATTCGTAACCGTAATCTGGGTGTTAATTACCATAATATGTGTGAGGTCCCTCCGACAGACCATCAGTTTGCTCTGTGGCGTCAAAGTCTCAGAATACACATATTGACCAGCCTGTAACATCCTCCTCTCTACAGGGGGAGAGCGAGAGAGAAAAGTGGGGAGAGTGAAAAGGAGTGTGTGTGTGTGCACCTCCAGTGTGTGAGTACCTTCAGTGGGTGTGTGTACCTTCAGTGGGTGTGTGTGTGTGTGAGTACCTTCAGTGTGTGTGTGTACCTTCAGTGTGTGTGTGTGTGTACCTTCAGTGTGTGTGTGTGTGTGCCTTCAGTGTGTGTGTGTGTACCTCCAGTAGGTGTGTGTGTCATCAGCACCATGTCCTCCTCTGGTCGGTCCATCTTCTGACCCACAATCCTCAGCAGCTCTGCCACGCTCAGCAAAGAGTGTGTGTAAACACACAGGTACGAATCAGCACTTACATACACACGACACAGCACTGGAACACACACACACACACATAGCGTTAACACATCATAAAACATATTTTCAGAAGGCTTTTGATTGGGTGAATAGAGGAGACCTCCTTGCTTTTAGACTAATTCAAATGGGAATTGATGGAAGATTCTATGATACCATCAAAGTCTTACTGTGATCAGCTTAATGACCTCAATGACCTCAGGACTGGCTGGTTTCCAACCCTTTACGGTGTAAAGCAGGGAGACCTACTCTCATTCACTTTATTTGCAATATATGTTAATGATTTAGCCCTACAAATCAAACATGCTAAACTTGGTGATGAAGTTGTGGATATATTCCTGGGCATCTTGTTGTATGCTGATGATATACATTATATGTACAAAAGTATGTGGATGCCCATTCAAATTAGTGGATTTGGCTATTTCATCCCGTTGCTGACAGGTGTATAAAAGGCTGTTTCATCCTGTTGCTGACAAGTGTATAAAATTGAGAACACAGCCATGCAATCTCCATAGACAAACATTGACAGTAGAATGACCTTACTGAAGAGCTCAATGATTCTCAACGTGGCACCGTCAACAAGTCAGTTTCCAACAAGTCAGTTCATCAAATTCCTGCCCTGCTAGAGCTGCCCCAGTCAACTGTAAGTGCCCTTTGTAAGTGCCCTTTGTGAAGTGGAAACGTCTAGGAGCAACAACGGCTCAGCCGCAAAGTGGCAGGTCACACAAGCTCCCAGAACGGGACCGCAGAGTGCTGGAGCTCATAAAATTGTCTGTCCTCGGTTGCAACACTCACTGCCAAGTTCCAAACTGCCTCTGGAAGCAACATCAGCACAATAACTGTTCGTCGAGAGCTTCATGAAATTGGTTTCCATGGCCGAGCAGCCGCACACAAGCCTAAGATCACCATGCACAATGCCAAGTGTCGGCTGGAGTGGTGTAAAGCTTGCCGCCATTGGACTCTGGAGCAGTGGAAACGCGTTCTCTCGAGTGATGAATCACACTTCACAATCTGACAGTCCAACAGCCGAAACTGGGTTTGGCAGATTCCAGGAGAACGCTACCTGCCCGAATGCATAGTGCCAACTGTAAAGTTTGGTGGAGGAATAATGGTCTGGGGCTGTTTTTCATGGTTCGGCCTAGGTCCCTTAGTTCCAGTGAAAATAAATCTTAATGCTGCAGTATACAATGACATTCTAGATGATTCTGTGCTTCCAACTTTGTGGCAACAGTTTGGGGAAAGCCCTTTTCTGTATCAGCATGACAATATCCCCATGCACAAAGAGATCCATACAGAAATGGTTTGTTGAGATCGGTGTGGAAGCACTTGACTGGCCTGCAGAGCTCTGACCTCAACCTGACAGAACACCTTTGGGATGAATTGGAACGCTGACTGCGAGACAGGCCTAATCGCCCAACATCAGTGCCCAACCTCCCTAATCCTCGTTGCTGAATGGAAGCAAGTCCCCACAGCAATGTTCCAACATGTAGTGGAAAGCCTTCCCAGAGGGGTGGAGGCTGTTATAGCAGCAAAGGGGGGACCAAATCCATATTAATGCCCATGATTTTGGAATGAGATGCGTGACAAGAAGGAGTCCACATACGTTTGGTCATGTAGTGCAGTTGTCCTTGCCGAGACATTAGAGGACCTCCAGAATATGTTGAATATTGTTAAACTATGGTGTACTAAATTGAGACTGGCGATAAATCAAGAGAAGACCCAGGTTGTTCATTTCAGAAAGAAAGGGGTGCAGTGAAGTGCACACAACCTTTGTTTTGGTTCAACCCCATTATTGTACACTGGGCTCTATAAATATCAAATAAAATACAATTTTATTAGTCACATGCACCGAATACAACAGGTGAGGTTAGGGGTCCACTTACTTATGGACCCCTAACCGACAATGCAGTTAAAAAAATATGGATAAGAATAAGAAATAAAAGTAAAGTAAAAGTAATTCAAGATCAGCAATAAAATAACAATAGCGAGACTATATACAGGGGGGTACATGGTACAGACTCAATGTGCGGGGGCACCGGTTAGTTGAGGTAATATGTATATGAAGGTAGAGTTTTAAAGTGACTCTGCATAGATGATAACAGAGAGTAGCATCAGTGTAAAAGATGGGGAGGGGGGGGGGAATGCAAATAGCCTGGGTAGCCATTTGATTAGGTGTTCAGGAGTCTTATGGCTTGGGGGTAGAAGCTGTTTTAGAAGCCTCTTGGACCTAGACTTGGTGCTCCGGTACCGCTTGCCGTGCGGTAGCAGAGAGAACAGTCTAAGACTAGGGTGGCTGGAGTTTTAAACAATTTTTAGGGCCTTCCTCTGACACTGCCTGGTATAGAGGTCCTTGGTTTCATTCTGGATGAACACATGCCCTTTGAAGATGCCATAATATCGCGAGCAGATTCTGCCGGTTAAGCTTTGGGGTCAGTGTTAAACAAAATGATCTTGGTTACTGTGCTTATTTTCAGCTAAAACTCCTGTGTGTGTCCAGGGATGGACTATGCAGCTGGGGTTTGGGGTTCCAAAGTAAGCACTAATTGCAACAATGTTTAAAACAGAGCCATCTGCTGCTTTTTTGGTGTGCACCACAGGAGGTTGGTGGCACCTTAATTGGGGAGGACCTACTCGTGGTAAAGGCTGGAGTGGAATCAGTGGAATGGTATCAAACTGACTCCAAACCTGGCCATCTGTGGGGATATGGGTTGGGAACCATGTGTGGTTAGGCAAAAGGTGACATGATACATCTATGGAACAGACTGATAAATATGCCAGAACACAGAATCACAAAAAAAGTGTTTGACTGGGACCTTACTCATAACCATCTGTGGGATGGAGAATTGTTATCCATTTTTTGTGAAACTGATTTGCAGAATACACTGAATATATAAAACATTATGAACACCTGCTCTTTCCATGACATAGACTGACCTGGTGAATCCAGGTGACAGCTATGATCCCTAAATGATGTCACTGTTAAAACCACTTCAATCAGTGTAGATTTTTAAGCCTTGAGACATGGATTGTGATTGTATTTCTATTTACTATGGATCCCCATTAGCTGCTGGCAAGGTAGCAGCTACTCTTCCTGGGGTCTAGAAAAATTAAGGCAGTAATACAATTTCAAAAACACTACAAAACATTCACATCAGATTTCACAACACACTAAGTGTGTGCCCTCAGGCCCCTACTCTACTACCACATATCTACAACACAAAATCCATGTGTATGTGTGTGCATAGTGCAGTGCGTATGTTATTGTGTGTGTGTGTATGCATGTGTCTGTGCCTGTGTTTATGTCTCTTCACAGTCCCCGCTGGCCACTTTGCGCCAGGAGAGATTGACATGCATATTATTAATATTAGCTCTCTGTGTACATCCAAGGGCCAGCCGTGCTGCCCCGTTCTGAGCCAATTGCAATTTTCCTCGGTCCCTCTTTGTGGCACCTGACCACATGACTGAACATTAGTCCAGGTGTGACAAAACTAGGGCTTGTAGAACTTGCCTCATTGATAGTGCTGCTAAAAAATCAGAGTAGCGCTTTATTATGGACAGACTTCTCACCATCTTAGCTACTGTTGTGTCAATATGTTTTGACCATGACAGTTTACAATCCAGGTAAGGGGCCTAGACTGCTGCCCTCTTGATCTACCTGGAGAGGCTTCCACTAAAGAACTCCCTCTGTGATCTGTTAGACAGCTGTATCATTCAGAGGGTGAATGGGCAAGACAAAATATCTAAGTGCCTTTGAATGGGGTATGGTAGTAGGTGCCAGGGGCACCGGTTTGTGTCAAGAACTGCAATGGTGCTGAGACTTTCATGCTCAACAGTTTCTCATGTGTATCAAGAATGGTCCACCACCCAAAGGACATCCAGCCAACTTGACACAACTGTGGAAAGCATTGGAGTCAACATGGGTTAGCATCCCTGTGGAACGCCCTGACGAATTGAGTCTGTTCTGAGGGCAAAAGGGGGGGTGCAACTCAATATTAGGAAGGTGTTCCTAATGTTTGGTATACTCAGTGTACAGTGCCTTGCAAAAGTATTCACTCCCCTTGCCGTTTTTCCTATTTTGTTGCATTACAACCTGTAATTTAAATGGATTTTTATTTAGATTTCATGTAATGGACATACACAAAATAGTCCAAATTGGTGAAGTGAAATGAAAAAAATTACTTGTTTCAAAAAATTCTAAAAAATAAAAAACGGAAAGTGTTGCGTGCAACATCACTAAACAAGGGGCACCACCAAGCAAGCGGAACTATGAAGACCAAGGAGCTCTCCAAACAGGTCAGGGACAAAGTTGTGAAGTACAGATTAAGGTTGAGTTATACAAAAATATCCAAAACTTTGAACATCCCAGCGAGCACCATTAAATACATTATTAAAAAATTTAAAGAATATGGCACCACAACAAACCTGCCAAGAGAGGGCCGCCCACCAAAACTCAGGGACCAGGCAAAGAGGGCATTCATCTGAGAGGCAACAAAGAGACCAAAGATAACCCTGAAGGAGCTGTAAAGCTCCACAGCGGAGATTGGAGTATCTGTCCATAGGACCACTTTAAGCCGTACACTCCACAGAGCTGGGCTTTACGGAAGAGTGGCCAGAAAAAATAATCAAACAAGTTTGGTGTTTGCCAAAAGGCATGTGGGACACTCCCCAAACACATGGAAAAACGTACTCTGGTCAGATGAGACTACAATTTAGCTTTTTGGCCATCAAGGAAAACACTATGTCTGGCACAAACCCAACACATCACATCACCGAAGAACACCATCCCCACAGTGAAGCATGGTGGTGGCAGCATCATGCTGTGGGGATGTTTTTCCTCGGCAAGGACTGGGTAACTGGTCAGAATTGAAGGAATGATGGATGGCGCTAAATACAGGGAAATTCTTGAGGGAAACCTGTTTCAGTCTTCCAGAGATTTGAGACTGGGACGGAGGTTCACCTTCCAGCAGGACAATGACCCTAAGCATACTGCTAAAGCAGCACTCGAATGGTTTAAGGGGAAACATTTAAACGTCTTGGAATGGCCTAGTCAAAGCCTAGACCTCAATCCAATTGAGAATCTGTGGTCTGACTTAAAGATTGCTGTACACCAGCGGAACCCATCCAACTTGAAGGAGCTGGAGCAGTTTTGCCTTGAAGAATGGTCAAAAATCCAACTTGCTAGATGTGCCAAGCTTATAGACATACCCCAAGAGACTTGCAGCTGTAATTGCTGCAAAAAGTGTCTCTACAAAGTATTGACTTTGGGGGGGATGAATAGTTATGCACGCTCAAGTTCTGTTTTTGTTGTATTATTTCTTGTTTGTTTCACAATTAAAAATATTTTGCATCTTCAAAGTGGTAGGCTTGTTGGGTAAATCAAATGATACAAACCCCCCCAAAAATATATTTAATTCCAGGTTGTAATGCAACAAAATAGGGAAAATGCCAACGGGATGAATACTTTCGCAAACCACTGTATATTCAGGAACAAATTAGCATGTGGTGTTAACCAAATCAAGGACAAAACCACAAGGGAAAATGGGCAGCTTATATTTGGTTTAAACCTAAACTTAGAACGTACACTCTCACCAACGAGAACTACACCCCTGAACCATATGTCCTCCTGAACCTAACAAAAAACCAAACGTCCGTTTGTGCACCACTCAGATCCGGCACCCTCGCTCTGGCTGCAGAGACGTGTAATTTAACAGATTGTCCGAAGAGAGAATTTAACCTACTGTGTGAACTTGGGCAAATCGAAACGGAAATCAATTTACGGTAGTGTTTTATTGCGCTCTGGATGGCGATCTGAGACATGTTATTTTTTGTAAAAATGTTGGTGATAAACCTGAAGTATTCTGCTTACGGGACGAGCAGAGGCTTGAATTCAGACAGGGCGTGTTTGAGATTGATCAGTTATGTCACAATGTACACAATGTACTGAGAAATGTACTGGTTGTGTAGTGTGGCTAGATGGTAGCTGGTTGTATAGTGTGGCTAGATGGTAGCTGGTTGTGTAGTGTGGCTAGATGGTAGCTGGTTGTATAGTGTGACTAGATGGTAGCTGGTTGTGTAGTGTGGCTAGATGGTAGCTGGTTGTGTAGTGTGGCTAGATGATAGCTGGTTGTGTAGTGTGGCGGTAGCTGGTTGTATAGTGTGGCTAGATGGTAGCTGGTTGTATAGTGTGGCTAGATGGTAGCTGGTTGTATAGTGTGGCGAGATGGTAGCTGGTTGTGTAGTGTGGCTAGATGGTAGCTGGTTGTGTAGTGTGGCTAGATGGTAGCTGGTTGTGTAGTGTGGCTAGATGGTAGCTGGTTGTGTAGTGTGGCTAGATGGTAGCTGGTTGTGTAGTGTGGCTAGATGGTAGCTGGTTGTGTAGTGTGGCTAGATGGTAGCTGGTTGTGTAGTGGGACTAGATGGTAGCTGGTTGTGTAGTGTGGCTAGATGGTAGCTGGTTGTGTAGTGTGGCTAGATGGAAGCTGGTTGTGTAGTGTGGCTAGATGGTAGCTGGTTGTGTAGTGTGGCTAGATGGTAGCTGGTTGTGTAGTGTGGCTAGATGGTAGCTGGTTGTGTAGTGTGGCTAGATGGTAGCTGGTTGTATAGTGTGGCTAGATGGTAGCTGGTTGTATAGTGTGGCTAGATGGTAGCTGGTTGTGTAGTGTGGCTAGATGGTAGCTGGTTGTGTAGTGTGGCTAGATGGTAGCTGGTTGTATAGTGTGGCTAGATGGTAGCTGGTTGTGTAGTGTGGCTAGATGGTAGCTGGTTGTATAGTGTGGCTAGATGGTAGCTGGTTGTATAGTGTGGCTAGATGGTAGCTGGTTGTATAGTGTGGCTAGATGGTAGCTGGTTGTGTAGTGTGGCTAAATGGTAGCTGGTTGTATAGTGTGGCTAGATGGTAGCTGGTTGTGTAGTGTGGCTATATGGTAGCTGGTTGTATAGTGTGGCTAGATGGTAGCTGGTTGTGTAGTGTGGCTAGATGGTAGCTGGTTGTATAGTGTGGCTAGATGGTAGCTGGTTGTATAGTGTGGCTAGATGGTAGCTGGTTGTATAGTGTGGCTAGATGGTAGCTGGTTGTATAGTGTGGCTAGATGGTAGCTGGTTGTATAGTGTGGCTAGATGGTAGCTGGTTGTATAGTGTGGCTAGATGGTAGCTGGTTATATAGTGTGGCTAGATGGTAGCTGGTTGTATAGTGTGGCTAGATGGTAGCTGGTTGTATAGTGTGGCTAGATGGTAGCTGGTTATATAGTGTGGCTAGATGGTAGCTGGTTGTATAGTGTGGCTAGATGGTAGCTGGTTGTATAGTGTGGCTAGATGGTAGCTGGTTGTATAGTGTGGCTAGATGGTAGCTGGTTGTATAGTGTGGCTAGATGGTAGCTGGTTATATAGTGTGGCTAGATGGTAGCCGGTTGTATAGTGTGGCTAGATGGTAGCCGGTTGTATAGTGTGGCTAGATGGTAGCTGGTTGTATAGTGTGGCTAGATGGTAGCTGGTTGTATAGTGTGGCTAGATGGTAGCTGGTTGTATAGTGTGGCTAGATGGTAGCTGGTTGTATAGTGTGGCTAGATGGTAGCTGGTTGTATAGTGTGGCTAGATGGTAGCTGGTTGTATAGTGTGGCTAGATGGTAGCTGGTTGTATAGTGTGGCTAGATGGTAGCTGGTTGTATAGTGTGGCTAGATGGTAGCTGGTTGTGTAGTGTGGCTAGATGGTAGCTGGTTGTATAGTGTGGCTAGATGGTAGCTGGTTGTATAGTGTGGCTAGATGGTAGCTGGTTGTATAGTGTGGCTAGATGGTAGCTGGTTGTATAGTGTGGCTAGATGGTAGCTGGTTGTATAGTGTGGCTAGATGGTAGCTGGTTGTATAGTGTGGCTAGATGGTAGCTGGTTGTATAGTGTGGCTAGATGGTAGCTGGTTGTATAGTGTGGCTAGATGGTAGCTGGTTGTATAGTGTGGCTAGATGGTAGCTGGTTGTATAGTGTGGCTAGATGGTAGCTGGTTGTATAGTGTGGCTAGATGGTAGCTGGTTGTATAGTGTGGCTAGATGGTAGCTGGTTGTGTAGTGTGGCTAGATGGTAGCTGGTTGTATAGTGTGGCTAGATGGTAGCTGGTTGTATAGTGTGGCTAGATGGTAGCTGGTTGTGTAGTGTGGCTAGATGGTAGCTGGTTGTGTAGTGTGGCTAGATGGTAGCTGGTTGTATAGTGTGGCTAGATGGTAGCTGGTTGTATAGTGTGACTAGATGGTAGCTGGTTGTATAGTGTGGCTAGATGGTAGCTGGTTGTATAGTGTGGCTAGATGGTAGCTGGTTGTGTAGTGTGACTAGATGGTAGCTGGTTGTATAGTGTGGCTAGATGGTAGCTGGTTGTATAGTGTGGCTAGATGGTAGCTGGTTGTATAGTGTGGCTAGATGGTAGCTGGTTGTATAGTGTGGCTAGATGGTAGCTGGTTGTATAGTGTGGCTAGATAGCTGTACAGGCTGTGATTATTGTATGTATATCATTTGGAAAACGTTATTTTGTTTTGATTACAAAGAAAATGTCACTGTGTTTAGTAGTGTCTTGTAGACCCATGTGGGCTGGGCACCTCTAAGCGTATGACACTTCAATATATCATATCAATCAAAATCAATAATATCAATCACATACAATCACAGCATCACGTGTGTGTGTGTTCTCACCCTCTTTGGTGTCAGCTCGAGGGAAGCGGAGTGGCAGACTGTTCTCCTTTAAACTAAGCTGCTGGAACAGAGGCTTACTCTGGAGAGACAGACAGAGAAATAGAGGGATGAAGACAGAAGGGAGGGGAGAGAGAGGGATAGGGAGAAAGAATGAGAAAGAGAGAGGGATAGAGAGAGATGGAGAGGAGAGAGGGAGAAGGGACATAAACCATTAGATTATAAAAGGGATACTTTAGGATTTTGGCAATGAAGCCATTTATATACTTCCTCAGTGTCAGATTGAACTCGTGGATACAATTTTTATGTCTCTGCGTGCAGTTTGAAGGAAGTTGCTAACTAGTGTCAGCGCAATGACTGGGGGAGTCTATGGTAACGGCTAGCATGCTAGTAGACACCATAGCCTTCCAGTCATTGTGCTTACGCTAGTTAGCATTTGCTCGCAAAACTAGCTCTTACCTCCATTCATACTGGATGCAGAGACATAACAATGCAATCCATGAGTTCATCTGACTCTGGGGAAGTAGATAAAGGATTTCACTGCCAAAATCCCAAAGTATCCCTTTAACTTGGCAGTGACAGATCATTTTCGTCTACCAATTTCCCCCCCCCCCCCCCATTTTCTCTCTCTCCCCTCGCCCTTCTTCCATCCCTCTCACCTTTTGTTGTGGAGGACATTCATCCACTGTGCTGAAACAAAAACAAACAGAGAAACAAATAAACAACTCCATATTTGCTTGTTCATAAATAAAGATTTACTTGAGAATTGAAGCTTCTGTTTCCTCTATCCCCCCACAGACAAACCGTAGGCTGTGCTCATGTCTCATAAACAATGGCGTCCTTGTGCTGTACATGCACACACAAACACACACTCACTGTCTACGTCGTAGAAGCTTCTGGAACTCCTTCATGTCTTTCTCCAGAGACGGAAACTCATAAAGATCCTCTAACACACACCTGGAGAGAGTCTGACACACACACACACACACACACACACACACACACACACACACACACACACACACACACACACACACACACACACACACACACACACACACACACACACACACACACACACACCTCTAACTGACACTTAGAGATATATTTAGGTTTAAGTATTGTAAATGTATGTGCAGACATGTGCCAGGGAGAAAACAAAGCTGCAAGCTCACAAGCACACAAACACTTAAGTTATCGCTGTCACTGACATGCAGAATATAACTCCTTTCCTTCCTGTTACTAGGCAGCTATTACCCTCACAAACTGGTTACCAAACCTGTGTGTGTCTCCTCCTACCTTCATGAATGCCTTGATGTGTTCGTCCTCTCGTAGAAAGTCCTTATATAGGCGTGTCCAGTGAGCAACTAGGTGTAATACTTTCCTCTTCCTATAGAGGGCCTCCTTTCCATCCTCCTGACCTTGACCATGCACACTGCTGTAGGTGGGACAAGTTAAGGACAATACACACTACACAGAAAAACAGACAGACAGACACACATGCAGTGTGTAAAGGATATTGTCCGAGCAGGGCCTGACAGAGGTCATTGGTCGTCATGAACACTAGGTACGTCAACAGGAAGTCATCCAGCAGCAGCTCTGAAACAGGAAATGCATCACAGGTCACGAACCTCTATATCTCAGACAGTGAGAGAAAGACAGGAACGTTGAAAGAGGGTTTGTGTCAGAAGGGCGTGGGCCAGATTAGAGTCCACAGTAACATGTTATTTGAGCTCTGAAGGCAGCGGCATAACCGCTAGACTTCCCCAGGCCCACCTACAGTGAGGGAAAAAAGTATTTGATCCCCTGCTGATTTTGTACATTTGCCCACTGACAAAGAAATGATCAGTTTATAATTTTAATGGTAGGTTTATTTGAGCAGTGAGAGACAGAATAACAACAACAAAATCCAGAAAAACGCATGTCAAAAATGTTATAAATTGATTTGCATTTTAATGAGGGAAATAAGTATTTGACCCCCTCTCAATCAGAAAGATTTCTGGCTCCCAGGTGTCTTTTATAAGGTAACGAGCTGAGATTAGGAGCACACTCTTAAAGGGAGTGCTCCTAATCTCAGTTTGTTACCTGTATAAAAGACACCTGTCCACAGAAGCAATCAATCAATCAGATTCCAAACTCTCCACCATGGTGGCAAAACCCTTGTTGGCAATCACAGAGGTCAGACGTTTCTTGTAGTTGGCCACCAGGTTTGCACACATCTCAGGAGGGATTTTGTCCCACTCCTCTTTGCAGATCTTCTCCAAGTCATTAAGGTTTCGAGGCTGACGTTTGGCCACTCGAACCTTCAGCTCCCTCCAAAGATTTTCTATGGGATTAAGGTCTGAAGACTGGCTAGGCCACTCCAGGACCTTAATGTGCTTCTTCTTGAGCCACTCCTTTGTTGCCTTGGCCATGTGTTTTGGGTCATTGTCATGCTGGAATACCCATCCACAACCCATTTTCAATGCCCTGGCTGAGGGAAGGAGGTTCTCACCCAAGATTTGACGGTACATGGCCCCGTCCATCGTCCCTTTGATGCGGTGAAGTTGTCCTGTCCCCTTAGCAGAAAAACACCCCCAAAGCATAATGTTTCCACCTCCATGTTTGACAGTGGGGATGGTGTTCTTGGGGTCATAGGCAGCATTCCTCCTCCAAACACGGCGATTTGAGTTGATGCTAAAGAGCTCCACTATGGTGTCTACTAGCATGCCAACGAGAGCGTACAGGTCGCAGTCGTGGGTAGTATATGGGGCTTTGGTGACAAAACGGATGGCACTGTGATAGACTGCATCCAATTTATTGAGTAGGGTATTGGAGGCTATTTTGTAAATGACATCGCCGAAGTCGAGGATCGGTAGGATTGTCAGTTTTACGAGGGTATGTTTGGCAGCATGAGTGAAGGATGCTTTGTTGCGAAATAGGAAGCCAATTCTAGATTTAACTTTGGATTGGATATGTTTGATGTGAGTCTGGAAGGAGAGTGTACAGTCTAACCAGACACCTAGGTATTTGTAGTTGTCCACATATTCATAGTTGTCCACACAAGTCAGAACCGTCCAGAGGTGCAGGTGCAGGCAGGTGCAGGCAGCGATCGGTTGAAGAGCATGCATTTAGTTTTACTTGTATTTAAGAGCAGTTGGAGACCACGGAAGGAGAGTTGTATGGCAAAGAAGCTCGTCTGGAGGGTTGTTAACACAGTGTCCAAAGAAGGGCCAGAAGTATACAGAATGGTGTCGTCTGCGTAGAGGTGGATCAGAGAATCACCAGCAGCAAGAGCGACATCATTGATGTATACAGAGAAGAGAGTCGGCCCAAGAATTGAACCCTGTGGCACCCCCATAGAGACGGCCAGAGGCCCGGAGAACAGGCCCTCCGATTTGACACACTGAACTCTTCCGGTGAACCAGGCGAGGCAATCATTTGAGAGACCAAGGCTATCGAGTCTGTCGATGAGGATGTGGTGATTGACAGAGTCGAAAGCCTTGACCAGGTCAACGAATACGGCTGCACAGTATTGTTTCTTATCGATGGCGGTTAAGATATCGTTTAGGACCTTTGAGCATGGCTGAGGTGCACCCATGACCAGCTCTGAAACCAGATTGCAATGCGGAGAAGGTGCGGTGGGATTCGAAATGGTCGGTAATCTGTTTGTTGACTTGGCTTTCGAAGACCTTAGAAAGGCAGAGTAGGATAGATATAGGTCTGTAGCAGTTTGGGTCAAGAGTGTCCGCCCCTTTAAAGAGGGGGATGACCACAGCTGCTTTCCAATCTTTGGGAAACTCAGACGACAGGAAAGAGAGGTTGAACAGGCTAGTAATAGGGGTTGCAACAATTTCGGCAGATATATTTTAGAAAGAAAGGGTCCAGATTGTCTAGCCCGGTTGATTTGTAGGGGTCCAGATATTGCAGCTCTTTCAGAACATCAGCTGACTGGATTTGGGAGAAGGAGAAATGGGGAAGGCTTGGGCGAGTTGCTGTGCAGTCAACCGGGGTAGGGGTAGCCAGATGGAAAGCATGGCCAGCCGTAGAAAAATGCTTATTGAAATTCTCAATTATAGTGGATTTATCGGTGGTGACAGAGTTTCCTATCCTCAGTGCAGTGGGCAGATGGGAGGAGGCGTTCTTATTCTCCATGGACTTTACAGTGTCCCAGAACATTTTTTGTGTTGCAGGAAGCAAAGTTCTGCTTGAAAAAGCTAGCCTTGGCCTTTCTAACTGCCTGTGTATATTGGTTTCTGACTTCCCTGAAAAGTTTCATATCACGGGGTCTGTTCGATGCTAATGCAGAACGCTATAGGATGTTTTTGTGTTGGTTAAGGGCAGTCAGGTCCGGAGAGAACCAAGGGCTATATCTGTTCCTGGTTCTAAATTTCTTGAATGGGGCATGCTTATTTAAGATGGTGAGGAAGGCATTTAAAAAAAAAACAGGCATCCTCTACTGAAGGGGTGAGGTCAATATCCTATCAAGATACCCAGGCCAGGTTGATTAGAAAGGCCTGCTCGCTGAAGTGTTTCAGGGAGCGTTTGACAGGGATGAGTGGAGGTCGCTTGACCTCTGACCCATTACGGATGCAGGCAATAAGGCAGTGATCTCTGAGATCTTGGTTGAAAACAGCAGAGATGTATTTAGAGAGCAAGTTGTTTAGGATGATATCTATGAGGGTGCCCGTGTTTACGGCTTTGGGGTGGTACCTGGTAGGTTCATTGATAATTTGTGTGAGATTGAGGGCATCAAGCTTAGATTGTAGTAATCAAGTAGTAACCAAAAAAGTGTTAAACAAATCAAAATATATTTTATATTTGAGATTCTTCAAAGTAGCCTTTGCCTTGATAGCTTTGCACACTCTTGGCATTTTCTCAACCAGCTTCACCTGGAATGCTTTTCCAACGGTCTTGAAGGAGTTCCCACATATACTGAGCACTTGTTGGCTGCTTTTCCTTGACTGCAGTCCAACTCATCCCAAACCATCTCAACTGGGTTGAGGTCAGTGATTGTGGAGGCCAGGTCATCTGATGTAGCACTCCATCACTCTCTTGGACAAATAGCCCTTACACAGCCTGGAAGTATGTTGGGTCAGTGTCCTGTTGAAAAACAAATGATAGTCCCACTAAGCGCAAATCAGATGGGATGGTGTATCACTGCAGAATGCTGTGGTAGCCATGCTGGTTAAGTGTGCCTTGAATTCAGAATAAATCACAGACAGTGTCACCAGTAAAGTGCCCCCACACCATCACACCTCCTCCTCCATGCTTCACGGTGGGAACCACAAATGCGGAGATCATCCGTTCACCTACTCTGCATCTCACAAAGACACGGCAATCTAATGTCCATTGCTTGTGTTTCTTGGCCCAAGCAAGTCTCTTCTTCTTATTGCTGTCCTTTAGTTGTGGTTTCTTTGCAGCAATTCGATCATGAAGGCCTGATTCACACAGTCTCCTCTGGACAGTTGATGTTGCGATGTGTATGTTACTTACTTGAACTCTGTGAAGCATTTATTTGGACTGCAATTTCTGAGGCTGGTAAGTCTAATGAACTTATCCTCTGCAGCAGAGGTAACTCTGGGTCTTCCTTTCCTGTGGCGGTCCTCATGAGAGCCAGTTTCATCATAGCTTTTGATGGTTTTTGCAACTGCACTTGAAGAAACTTTCTAAGTTCTTGACATTTTCCAGATTGACTGACCTTCATGTCTTAAAGTAATGACGGACTGTCGTTTCTTTTTGCTTATTTAAGCTGTTCTTGCCATAATATGGACTTGGTCTTTTACCAAATAGGTCTATCTTCTGTATACAACCCCTACCTTGTCACAACACAACTGATTGGCTCAAAAGTATTAAGAAGGAAAGACATTTCACAAATTAACTTTCAACAAGGAACACCTGTTAATTGAAATGCATTCCAGGTGACTATCTCATGAAACTGGTTACGAGAATGCCAAGAGTGTGCAAAGCTGTCATCAAGGCAAAGGGTGGCTAATATAAAATATATTTGGATTTGTTTAACACTTTTTTGGTTACTACATGATTCCATATGTGTTATTTCATAGTTTTGATGTCTTCACTATTATTCTATGTAGAAAATAGTAAAAATAAAGAAAAACCCTTGAATGAGTAGGTGTGTCCAAACTTTTGACTGGTGCTCTACATATTACCTCAACTACCCCGACTGACCCGTACCCCTGCACATTGACTCTGTACCGGTACCCCGTGTATATAGCCTCGTTATTTTATAGTGTTACTTTATTTATTTTTACTTTAGTTTATTTACCCCTATACAGTGGGGCAAAAAAGTATTTAGTCAGCCACCAATTGTGCAAGTTCTTCCACTTAAAAAGATGAGAGGCCTGTAATTTTCATCATAGGTACACTTCAACTATGACAGACAAAATTAGAGAAAAAAAATCCAGAAAATCACATTGTAGGATTTTTTATTAATTTATTTGCAAATTATGGTGGAAAATAAGTATTTGGTCACCTACAAACAAGCAACATTTCTGGCTCTCACAGACCTGTAACTTCTTCTTTAAGAGGCTCCTCTGTCCTCCACTTGTTACCTGTATTAATGGCACCTGTTTGAACTTGTTATCAGTATAAAAGACACCTCTCCACAACCTCAAACAGTCACACTCCAAACTCCACTATGGCCAAGACCAAAGAGCTGTCAAAGGACACCAGAAACAAAATTGTAGACATGCACCAGGCTGGGAAGACTGAATCTGCAATAGGTACGCAGCTTGGTTTGAAGAAATCAACTGTGGGAGCAATTATTAGGAAATGGAAGACATACAAGACCACTGATAATCTCCCTTGATCTGGGGCTCCACGCAAGATCTCACCCCGTTGGGTCAAAATGATCACAAGAACGGTGAGCAAAAATCCCAGAACCACACGGGGGGACCTAGTGAATGACCTGCAGAGAGCTGGGACCAAAGTAACAAAGCCTACTATCAGTAACACACTACGCCGCCATGGACTCAAATCCTGCAGTGCCAGACGTGTCCCCCTGCTTAAGCAAGTACATGTCCAGGCCCGTCTGAAGTTTGCTAGAGAGCATTTGGATGATCCAGAAGAAGATTGGGAGAATGTCATATGGTCAGATGAAACCAAAATATAACTTTTTGGTAAAAACTAAACTCGTCGTGTTTGGAGGACAAAGAATGCTGAGTTGCATCCAAAGAACACCATACCTACTGTGAAGCTTAGGGGTGGAAACATCATGCTTTGGGGCTGTTTTTCTGCAAAGGGACCAGGACGACTGATCCGTGTAAAGGAAAGAATGAATGGGGCCATGTATCGTGAGATTTTGAGTGAAAACCTCCTTCCATCAGCAAGGGCATTGAAGATGAAACGTGGCTGGGTCTTTCAGCATGACAATGATCCCAAACACATCGCCCGGGCAACGAAGGAGTGGCTTCGTAAGAAGCATTTCAAGGTAATGGAGTGGCCTAGCCAGTCTCCAGATCTCAACCCCATAGAATATCTTTGGAGGGAGTTGAAAGTCTGTGTTGCCCAGCAACAGCCCCAAAACATCACTGCTCTAGAGGAGATCTGCATGGAGGAATGGGCCAAAATACCAGCAACAGTGTGTGAAAACCTTGTGAAGACTTACAGAAAACGTTTGACCTCTGTCATTGCCAACAAAGGGTATATAACAAAGTATTGAGATAAACTTTTGTTATTGACCAAATACTTATTTTCCACCATAATTTGCAAATAAATTCATTAAAAATCCTACAATGTGATTTTCTGGATTTTTTTTCTCATTTTGTCTGTCATAGTTGAAGTGTACCTATGATGAAAATTACAGGCCTCTCTCATCTTTTTAAGTGGGAGAACTTGCACAATTGGTGGCTGACTAAATACTTTTTTGCCCCACTGTATATAGCCTTGTTATTGTTATTTTATTGGTCAGTTTTTTTTACATGAGTTTATTTAGCAAATAATTTCTTTCTGCATTGTTGGTTAATGGCTTGTAAGTAAGCATTTAACGGTAAGGTCTAAACCTGTTATATTCGGCACATGTGACAAAGATTTTTTCGTTGTTGATTTGATTTGACATGAGAACAGGCCGTGGCTTGGGTGGCTGAGGTCAATGATGATCTTCTTGACCTGGTGTTGTTGGTGTCCTTCATGACGATGGAAGTGAGTGCTACAGGTCGGTAGTCATTCAGTTCACTTACTTTCCCTTTTTGGGCACAGGGATGACAGTGGACATCTTGAAGCAGGTGGGGCGACCTGAGCAACCTGAGCTGAAAATGTCCGAAAACACAACAGCTAGCACATGCTCCGAGGGTGGAACTATAAAGCTAGCTGGTCTGCACATGCTCTGAGGGTGGAACTATAAAGCTAGTTGGTCTGCACATTCTCTGAGGGTGGAACTATACAACTAGCTGGCCTGCCCATGTTCCGAGGGTGGAACTATACAGCTAGCTGGTCTGCACATGCTCTGAGGGTGGAACTATAAAGCTAGCTGGTCTGCACATGCTCTGAGGGTGGAACTATAAAGCTAGCTGGTCTGCACATGCTCTGACGGTGGAACTATACAGCTAGCTGGTCTGCACATGCTCTGAGGGTGGAACTATAAAGCTAGCTGGCAATTAGAGCAGGTGAGACATAAAAAGTGTATGGTTAGAAAGGTTAACTTCTCTATTACAGTAAAATAATGTCTCAATGTGCTTCAGTGTCCATATGACCCAGTCTGTTGGACCAAACCTCAAATGCAAATAACGAGTTGAAGGAGTGACCTCTCAGCTTTGCTGTTGTGAGTGGTGGAGGAGGGGCTTAGTGTGTGTGTGTGTGTGTGTGTGTGTGTGTAAACAGAGAGGAAGAGGCAAAGCGCGAGGTTTCACTCTCGCCATAATCAGTTAAAAATAAACCCAATGCGTTTCTATGAGTTTATTTTGGACCTAAGCTTGTCGCCTGCCTCACAGCCTTTGAGACAATGACTCCCATTGTTAGGGCGGAGACATGATCATCTCATCATTATATACAGATCTCTGGTGTAAATGGGAAGGTGCACACAGCACAGAAGGAGCAAAGGAGTCAAGACAAATTACAACATGAGAACCAGCGGACATAAACGACATACAGGCATTTGGAATATCATGCAAAAACATACATTTGATTTATTTTGAAACATCGCCCACTCTTCTCACTGAAGAGTGTGGTTTCAGAAGGAATGGTTTAAGTAATGGTGGATTATACAGGTCCAGCCCTGGCAATGCAGTTTCATGAAGGGCTGAGAATGCAGTTGGCCTGAGCAAGGCGCCGAATCACTGATCTACAAATCATCTTACATCCCTAATAGCCACTCATTATGTTATCAAGATTAGTGCATCTGTGCAGACTGAGCTTGCTGCACAACGTTAAACTCTGTCCATGGGAAACATGTGACAAAAAAAGTAATGGTTCCGCAGAGCAGTGGATAGAGCAGCCGAAAGGTTCCTATGAATAATTAACTAACCAGCTGTCTGACGTTTAGCAAGCTTTTCATAGAACACCACTTTAAATGACTAGACTATTTAGCTGGCTTCTACCTCTTTCCTTCTCTCCACCCCTCTCACCCCTCCTCTCTCCTTCCACCCTACCGTTCCCATTTTCCTCCCTCCTTCCAACTGCTTTCATTTTCTCCATGTTAACATCTCTCCTTCACTCCTCCAATTTCATACACACACACACACACACACACACACACACACACACACACACACACACACACACACACACACACACACACACACACACACACACACACACACACACACACACACACACACACACACACACACACA
The DNA here is from genome assembly GCF_045791955.1 of Oncorhynchus clarkii lewisi. Taxonomy (NCBI): domain Eukaryota; kingdom Metazoa; phylum Chordata; class Actinopteri; order Salmoniformes; family Salmonidae; genus Oncorhynchus; species Oncorhynchus clarkii. The sequence continues at coordinate 52,008,482 of NC_092164.1, forward strand.
CAACCCCCGGGCCACAGATCTAATCTTAGTAATCAGGTATTGCAGTGTTGTGCGTTAATCTCGCTTTAGGCTTGTTTCAGCTTGTTAAACATGTTTCTGTTTAAAAAAACACACACACATGCGCGTGCGCACACGCACGCACTCACACAGGCACGCATGCGCGAGTACACACACACTCCTCTCTTTCTTTTCTTTCAGCTCTCTTTTTGACTGGTGATCATTAGGGCCGAAGACTCATTTACCCAAGATGGTCTTTTGTCACCGTTTCCCAATAGGTCACGCTAGTTAGACAACACTGAAATATGCTACAATATATTCCTAGGAAAGAAAAGAAGAAAGAAAGAATGAAGAACAGTAGAAGTAGTGGTTATGTTGCAACATGTTAGGACATTCCTAAGAGCAGGGGAGGGATTGGTGCACACAAACAAACACACAAATTAAATTATTTGGTGTACATTTAAATAAGTGTAATGGACTGAGTACAGATCTTTGGGGGATCCCACAATCACCAAACTATCTGCTGTGTGTATGTGTGACCGGAAGTCCCCACAAGAATAGTAAACTAACCAAAATTTGACCAATTGGGGACATAAGGTAGAATTTGGGTTAGGGTTTGAATTAGGTTTAGGGGTTATGGTTAGAAGTCAGGGTTAGGTTTTGGGGTTAAGGTTAACTAGGATTTAACAAGACCGTGTTAAGGATAAACAAGACTGTGTGTGTGTGTGTACGTGATTACTCACCAGACACTCTGCTCTCCGGTGCTCCTCTCTGGTCATCCAGTCGTAGGTCACTCAGCAGGTGTTCTAGAATCTTCAGGGGTGTTCCAGACACCACCACATACCTAAACAGACACACACAGAGAAAAGTTACACATAAACAAGGACTCACGCACACACAAACACACACGATACACACATACCAACACACCTGTCAGAAGCACAGGAGGAAGAGCAGGAATTGTATTCCTCAGAGCTTCTATCTCTCCTTTCTCTCTCTTCCCTCTCCTCCTCTCCCTCCTCATCCTCCCCTTCCTCATCAATGTAAGGTAGACTACTCCAGTCATCTTCATCCTCATCATCAATGTAGAGCAGGTAAGGGACATTGAAGGTCGGGACAGAACTACTACAACAGTCATCTTCATCATCATCACTACCGTCTTCATCTTCCTCTGCCTCCACTAGTGTGACAGTTCTCAAGTCCATCTCAATTCCTCCAGAGGATTTGCTCTTCCTAGCGCAACATGCTCAGCCAGGGTGCTCTGTCCTGGGCTGAAGAGCCAGCCTGCTTCCCCCGCCTGCCTGGAGCTCCACAGATATAGAGGCTATGGTAGCTCTACCCCAAAAGGGGATGTACTGAGGCCTCCCCTCTCCCTGCCTAACACCAGAGACACACACACACCCTTTATAATGTGTAAACACACCCTCTAGGCAGCAAACAGTCTTGCTTTCTTTTGATTTGTTTCTCCCTTCAAGACAAGAAAATCATTCTCTCTCTGCTTGCAGCTAAAACACACACGTTCTCTGTCATAACACACACAAACCCACACACATCCTCTAGGAAGCAAACACACAATCTATCTTGTCAGGACAGATGCTTGTGTGCGTGCAGGCATGCAAAGGGTGTGACTTAAGAGAGGGAAAAGGAGGGAGAATGTAAAATATTTTTCTTGACATGGCTTTCAACGAACAGGTTTGTCTGGGACATACACAGCATACAGTTTGAAGTCTTTATAGATCATATATAACGTTTACATGATTCATTTGTATATTCCAGCAACGCCCACAAAGACAGAGAGATTGAAATTTAAAGATAAGGATACTGACCTCTTCTCTCCGTCCTCCTCTCTGGCCCCTCCCCCTGATGGCGAGGAAGCGGGGTTAGGTGATGTCACTGATGATGGCGAGGAAGCGGGGTTAGGTGATGTCACTGATGATGGCACTCTCTGTAGCACAAGGACGTCCCGACCCCTTTCCTTAAGACACACCCTCCCTACTGCCTCTCCCTGAGAGAGAGAGAGAGAGAGAGAGAGAGAGAGAGAGAAGAGTTGTACATTGGTATTGTATGCAGAAAATAGAGATAAACAGGAGGACAATGTGTGTTGTGTGGGAGTTTTATAACACAGAGTGGAAAATATATTGTAGGGTGTCCAATCAAAAACGTATCTTTTGACCAATGAGTGAAATAAGTTAATTATGTAGATAATCCTTTAAGAAAACCAATGGTCCTAACCTCATGTCTCTATCATAATCCGTTCAAAGGTTACAAGAGTTTTTACCCTTGTAGGATGGCCAGAATTAGGGTGACTAAATCAATGGAGGCCAGAGAAGAAAAAATAGGTCAAAACTCTGAAAAATTGCATCTCATCAGATAGACTGGATTCTGTGCAAGAATGAAAAGTACTGCTACCTGACAGGCTCACTTTCCTCTCAAACCCACAGGACAAAAAACAATATAGAGCTAAGATGTATATAGATTTTGAGACATGAATTGAAGTATTTTCATATTTCAGAGTACACTTGTCATATTAATGCAAAATTCCCATTGTTGTTAGAAGATTTCTCACAAAAAGAAGCATCTTTGTGAAAGGTCAACGGAGCACTGAGCATATAAAAGGTTTTTTATTTTCAAAGCCTTTTAGATTTCATTCAGCTCATGTCATGCAACCTGCGGAATCAACTGTGAAGACCACGACCACCCTATCTCTTGGGCAAGGACCCACCACATCTCCCATCAACTCCCTGTGAGCTGCAGATTAAAACAACGGTCTGATATCTGATACAGGGTTACCCCTCTAAACACACACCAACCACACACACACATGGCACACATAATGTACATCTACACACACAGTTAGAATCTGCTGCAGCAAAACCACATCCATTTAGTTTGAGAAAGTATGCTAGCAATGTAAGAGAAACCAGAGTTTGCACATTTGATGGCCTGAAAGTAAAGGAATTGTCTGAATGTTATATACTAGAGAGACATAATGTTATATACTAGGGAGACAGAATGTTATATACTAGAGACAGAATGTTATATACTAGAGAGACAGAATGTTATTTACTAGAGACAGAATGTTATATACTAGAGAGACAGAATGTTGTATAATAGGGAGACATAATGTTATATACTAGGGAGACAGAATGTTATATACTAGAGACAGAATGTTATATACTAGATAGACAGAATGTTATATACTAGATAGACAGAATGTTATATACTAAAGACAGAATGTTATATACTAGATAGACAGGATGTTATATACTAGAGACAGAATGTTATATACTAGATAGACAGAATGTTATATACTAGATAGACAGAATGTTATATACTAGGGAGACAGAATGTTGTATAATAGAGACAGGATGTTATATACTAGATAGACAGAATGTTATATACTAGAGACAGAATGTTATATACTAGAGACAGAATGTTATATACTAGAGACAGAATGTTATATACTAGATAGACATAATGTTATATACTAGAGACAGAATGTTATATACTAGATAGACAGAATGTTATATACTAGAGACAGAATGTTATATACTAGATAGACAGAATGTTATATACTAGGGAGACAGAATGTTATATACTAGATAGACAGAATGTTATATACTAGAGACAGAATGTTATATACTAGAGACAGAATGTTATATACTAGGGAGACAGAATGTTGTATAATAGAGACAGGATGTTATATACTAGATAGACAGAATGTTATATACTAGAGACAGATTGTTATATACTAGGGAGACAGAATGTTGTATAATAGAGACAGGATGTTATATACTAGAGACAGAATGTTATATACTAGATAGACAGAATGTTATATACTAGAGACAGAATGTTATATACTAGGGAGACAGAATGTTGTATAATAGAGACAGGATGTTATATACTAGAGAGACAGAATGTTGTATAATAGAGACAGGATGTTATATACTAGAGACAGAATGTTATATACTAGGGAGACAGAATGTTATATACTAGAGAGACAGAATGTTATATACTAGAGAGACATAATGTTATATACTAGAGACAGAATGTTATATACTAGAGACAGAATGTTATATACTAGAGAGACATAATGTTGTATACTAGAGAGACAGAATGTTATATACTAGATAGACAGAATGTTATATACTAGAGAGACATATTGTTATATAATAGAGACAGAATGTTATATACTAGAGACAGAATGTTATATACTAGAGAGACAGAATGTTATATACTAGAGAGACAGAATGTTATATACTAGAGACAGAATGTTATATACTAGATAGACAGCATGTTATATACTAGAGAGACATAATGTTATATACTAGAGAGACATAATGTTGTATACTAGGGAGACAGAATGTTATATACTAGATAGACATAATGTTGTATACTAGGGAGACAGAATGTTATATACTAGAGACAGAATGTTATATACTAGAGACAGAATGTTGTATAATAGAGACAGAATGTTACATACTAGGGAGACAGAATGTTATTTACTAGAGAGACATAATGTTGTATACTAGAGAGACAGAATGTTATATACTAGAGACAGAATGTTATATACTAGATAGACAGAATGTTATATACTAGAGAGACATAATGTTATATACTAGAGAGACAGAATGTTATATACTAGGGAGACAGAATGTTATATACTAGAGACAGAATGTTATATACTAGGGACAGAATGTTATATACTAGAGAGACAGAATGTTATATACTAGAGACAGAATGTTATATACTAGAGACAGAATGTTATATACTAGATAGACAGAATGTTATATACTAGGGAGACAGAATGTTATATATTAGATAGACAGAATGTTATATACTAGAGACAGAATGTTATATACTAGAGACAGAATGTTATATACTAGAGACAGAATGTTATATACTAGGGAGACAGAATGTTGTATAATAGAGACAGGATGTTATATACTAGATAGACAGAATGTTATATACTAGAGACAGATTGTTATATACTAGGGAGACAGAATGTTGTATAATAGAGACAGGATGTTATATACTAGAGACAGAATGTTATATACTAGATAAACAGAATGTTATATACTAGAGACAGAATGTTATATACTAGGGAGACAGAATGTTGTATAATAGAGACAGGATGTTATATACTAGAGAGACAGAATGTTGTATAATAGAGACAGGATGTTATATACTAGAGACAGAATGTTATATACTAGGGAGACAGAATGTTATATACTAGAGAGACAGAATGTTGTATACTAGAGAGACAAAATGTTATATACTAGAGACAGAATGTTATATACTAGAGACAGAATGTTATATACTAGAGAGACATAATGTTGTATACTAGAGAGACAGAATGCTATATACTAGAGACAGAATGTTATATACTAGATAGACAGAATGTTATATACTAGAGAGACATAATGTTATATACTAGAGAGACATAATGTTGTATACTAGGGAGACAGAATGTTATATACTAGATAGACATAATGTTGTATACTAGGGAGACAGAATGTTAAATACTAGAGAAACATAATGTTATATACTAGATAGACAGAATGTTATATACTAGAGACAGAATGTTATATACTAGAGACAGAATGTTGTATAATAGAGACAGAATGTTACATACTAGGGAGACAGAATGTTATATACTAGAGACAGAATGTTATATACTAGATAGACAGAATGTTATATACTAGAGACAGAATGTTATATACTAGGGAGACAGAATGTTGTATAATAGAGACAGGATGTTATATACTAGATAGACAGAATGTTATATACTAGAGACAGATTGTTATATACTAGGGAGACAGAATGTTGTATAATAGAGACAGGATGTTATATACTAGAGACAGAATGTTATATACTAGATAAACAGAATGTTATATACTAGAGACAGAATGTTATATACTAGGGAGACAGAATGTTGTATAATAGAGACAGGATGTTATATACTAGAGAGACAGAATGTTGTATAATAGAGACAGGATGTTATATACTAGAGACAGAATGTTATATACTAGAGAGACATAATGTTGTATACTAGAGAGACAGAATGCTATATACTAGAGACAGAATGTTATATACTAGAGAGACATAATGTTGTATACTAGGGAGACAGAATGTTATATACTAGATAGACATAATGTTGTATACTAGGGAGACAGAATGTTAAATACTAGAGAAACATAATGTTATATACTAGATAGACAGAATGTTATATACTAGAGACAGAATGTTATATACTAGAGACAGAATGTTACATACTAGGGAGACAGAATGTTATATACTAGAGAGACATAATGTTATATACTAGAGAGACAGAATGTTATATACTAGAGAGACAGAATGTTATATACTAGAGACAGAATGTTATATACTAGAGACAGAATGTTATATACTAGAGACAGAATGTTATATACTAGAGAGACAGAATGTTATATACTAGAGACAGAATGTTATATACTAGATAGACAGAATGTTATATACTAGAGAGACATAATGTTATATACTAGAGAGACATAATTTTGTATACTAGGGAGACAGAATGTTATATACTAGATAGACATAATGTTGTATACTAGGGAGACAGAATGTTAAATACTAGAGAGACATAATGTTATATACTAGATAGACAGAATGTTATATACTAGAGACAGAATGTTATATACTAGAGACAGAATGTTATATACTAGATAGACAGAATGTTATATACTAGAGAGACAGAATGTTATATACTAGAGACAGAATGTTATATACTAGAGACAGAATGTTATATACTAGAGACAGAATATTATATACTAGATAGACAGAATGTTATATACTAGAGACAGAATGTTATATACCAGAGACAGAATGTTATATACTAGAGACAGAATGTTGTATAATAGGGAGACATAATGTTATATACTAGAGACCAAATGTTATATACTAGAGACAGAATGTTATATACTAGATAGACAGAATGTTATATACTAGAGACAGAATGTTATATACTAGAGACAGAATGTTATATACTAGAGACAGAATGTTATATACTAGAGACAGAATGTTATATACTAGAGACAGAATGTTATACACTAGAGACAGAATGTTATATACTAGAGACAGAATGTTATATACTAGAGACAGAATGTTATATACTAGAGACAGAATGTTATATACTAGAGAGACATCATGTTATATACTAGAGACAGAATGTTATATACTAGAGACAGAATGTTATATACTAGAGACAGAATGTTATATACTAGATAGACAGAATGTTATATATTAGAGACAGAATGTTATATACTAGAGACAGAATGTTATATACTAGAGACAGAATGTTATATACTAGAGACAGAATGTTATATACTAGAGAGACATAATGTTATATACTAGAGAGACAGAATGTTATATACTAGGGAGACAGAATGTTATATACTAGAGACAGAATGTTATATACTAGGGACAGAATGTTATATACTAGAGAGACAGAATGTTATATACTAGAGACAGAATGTTATATACTAGAGACAGAATGTTATATACTAGATAGACAGAATGTTATATACTAGGGAGACAGAATGTTATATACTAGATAGACAGAATGTTATATACTAGAGACAGAATGTTATATACTAGAGACAGAATGTTATATACTAGAGACAGAATGTTATATACTAGGGAGACAGAATGTTGTATAATAGAGACAGGATGTTATATACTAGAGACAGATTGTTATATACTAGGGAGACAGAATGTTGTATAATAGAGACAGGATGTTATATACTAGAGACAGATTGTTATATACTAGGGAGACAGAATGTTGTATAATAGAGACAGGATGTTATATACTAGAGACAGAATGTTATATACTAGATAAACAGAATGTTATATACTAGAGACAGAATGTTATATACTAGGGAGACAGAATGTTGTATAATAGAGACAGGATGTTATATACTAGAGAGACAGAATGTTGTATAATAGAGACAGGATGTTATATACTAGAGACAGAATGTTATATACTAGAGAGACATAATGTTGTATACTAGAGAGACAGAATGCTATATACTAGAGACAGAATGTTATATACTAGAGAGACATAATGTTGTATACTAGGGAGACAGAATGTTATATACTAGATAGACATAATGTTGTATACTAGGGAGACAGAATGTTAAATACTAGAGAAACATAATGTTATATACTAGATAGACAGAATGTTATATACTAGAGACAGAATGTTATATACTAGAGACAGAATGTTACATACTAGGGAGACAGAATGTTATATACTAGAGAGACATAATGTTATATACTAGAGAGACAGAATGTTATATACTAGAGAGACAGAATGTTATATACTAGAGACAGAATGTTATATACTAGAGACAGAATGTTATATACTAGAGACAGAATGTTATATACTAGAGAGACAGAATGTTATATACTAGAGACAGAATGTTATATACTAGATAGACAGAATGTTATATACTAGAGAGACATAATGTTATATACTAGAGAGACATAATGTTGTATACTAGGGAGACAGAATGTTATATACTAGATAGACATAATGTTGTATACTAGGGAGACAGAATGTTAAATACTAGAGAGACATAATGTTATATACTAGATAGACAGAATGTTATATACTAGAGACAGAATGTTATATACTAGAGACAGAATGTTATATACTAGATAGACAGAATGTTATATACTAGAGAGACAGAATGTTATATACTAGAGACAGAATGTTATATACTAGAGACAGAATGTTATATACTAGAGACAGAATATTATATACTAGATAGACAGAATGTTATATACTAGAGACAGAATGTTATATACCAGAGACAGAATGTTATATACTAGAGACAGAATGTTGTATAATAGGGAGACATAATGTTATATACTAGAGACCAAATGTTATATACTAGAGACAGAATGTTATATACTAGATAGACAGAATGTTATATACTAGAGACAGAATGTTATATACTAGAGACAGAATGTTATATACTAGAGACAGAATGTTATATACTAGAGACAGAATGTTATATACTAGAGACAGAATGTTATACACTAGAGACAGAATGTTATATACTAGAGACAGAATGTTATATACTAGAGACAGAATGTTATATACTAGAGACAGAATGTTATATACTAGAGAGACATCATGTTATATACTAGAGACAGAATGTTATATACTAGAGACAGAATGTTATATACTAGAGACAGAATGTTATATACTAGATAGACAGAATGTTATATATTAGAGACAGAATGTTATATACTAGAGACAGAATGTTATATACTAGAGACAGAATGTTATATACTAGAGACAGAATGTTATATACTAGAGAGACATAATGTTATATACTAGAGAGACAGAATGTTATATACTAGGGAGACAGAATGTTATATACTAGAGACAGAATGTTATATACTAGGGACAGAATGTTATATACTAGAGAGACAGAATGTTATATACTAGAGACAGAATGTTATATACTAGAGACAGAATGTTATATACTAGATAGACAGAATGTTATATACTAGGGAGACAGAATGTTATATACTAGATAGACAGAATGTTATATACTAGAGACAGAATGTTATATACTAGAGACAGAATGTTATATACTAGAGACAGAATGTTATATACTAGGGAGACAGAATGTTGTATAATAGAGACAGGATGTTATATACTAGAGACAGATTGTTATATACTAGGGAGACAGAATGTTGTATAATAGAGACAGGATGTTATATACTAGAGACAGATTGTTATATACTAGGGAGACAGAATGTTGTATAATAGAGACAGGATGTTATATACTAGAGACAGAATGTTATATAGTAGATAAACAGAATGTTATATACTAGAGACAGAATGTTATATACTAGGGAGACAGAATGTTGTATAATAGAGACAGGATGTTATATACTAGAGAGACAGAATGTTGTATAATAGAGACAGGATGTTATATACTAGAGACAGAATGTTATATACTAGGGAGACAGAATGTTATATACTAGAGAGACAGAATGTTATATACTAGAGAGACAAAATGTTATATACTAGAGACAGAATGTTATATACTAGGGAGACAGAATGTTGTATAATAGAGACAGGATGTTATATACTAGAGACAGATTGTTATATACTAGGGAGACAGAATGTTGTATAATAGAGACAGGATGTTATATACTAGAGACAGATTGTTATATACTAGGGAGACAGAATGTTGTATAATAGAGACAGGATGTTATATACTAGAGACAGAATGTTATATAGTAGATAAACAGAATGTTATATACTAGAGACAGAATGTTATATACTAGGGAGACAGAATGTTGTATAATAGAGACAGGATGTTATATACTAGAGAGACAGAATGTTGTATAATAGAGACAGGATGTTATATACTAGAGACAGAATGTTATATACTAGGGAGACAGAATGTTATATACTAGAGAGACAGAATGTTATATACTAGAGAGACAAAATGTTATATACTAGAGACAGAATGTTATATACTAGAGACAGAATGTTATATACTAGAGAGACATAATGTTGTATAATAGAGAGACAGAATGCTATATACTAGAGACAGAATGTTATATACTAGATAGACAGAATGTTTTATACTAGAGAGACATAATGTTATATACTAGAGAGAAATAATGTTGTATACTAGGGAGACAGAATGTTATATACTAGATAGACATAATGTTGTATACTAGGGAGACAGAATGTTAAATACTAGAGAAACATAATGTTATATACTAGATAGACAGAATGTTATATACTAGAGACAGAATGTTATATACTAGAGACAGAATGTTGTATAATAGAGACAGAATGTTACATACTAGGGAGACAGAATGTTATATACTAGAGACATAATGTTATATACTAGAGAGACATAATGTTATATACTAGAGACAGAATGTTATATACTAGAGAGACATCATGTTATATACTAGAGACAGAATGTTATATACTAGAGACAGAATGTTATATACTAGATAGACAGAATGTTATATACTAGGGAGACAGAATGTTATATACTAGATAGACAGAATGTTATATACTAGAGACAGAATGTTATATACTAGAGACAGAATGTTATATACTAGAGACAGAATGTTATATACTAGGGAGACAGAATGTTGTATAATAGAGACAGGATGTTATATACTAGATAGACAGAATGTTATATACTAGAGACAGATTGTTATATACTAGGGAGACAGAATGTTGTATAATAGAGACAGGATGTTATATACTAGAGACAGAATGTTATATACTAGATAAACAGAATGTTATATACTAGAGACAGAATGTTATATACTAGGGAGACAGAATGTTGTATAATAGAGACAGGATGTTATATACTAGAGAGACAGAATGTTGTATAATAGAGACAGGATGTTATATACTAGAGACAGAATGTTATATACTAGGGAGACAGAATGTTATATACTAGAGAGACAGAATGTTATATACTAGAGACAAAATGTTATATACTAGAGACAGAATGTTATATACTTGAGACAGAATGTTATATACTAGAGAGACATAATGTTGTATACTAGAGAGACAGAATGCTATATACTAGAGACAGAATGTTATATACTAGATAGACAGAATGTTATATACTAGAGAGACATAATGTTATATACTAGAGAGACATAATGTTGTATACTAGGGAGACAGAATGTTATATACTAGATAGACATAATGTTGTATACTAGGGAGACAGAATGTTAAATACTAGAGAAACATAATGTTATATACTAGATAGACAGAATGTTATATACTAGAGACAGAATGTTATATACTAGAGACAGAATGTTGTATAATAGAGACAGAATGTTACATACTAGGGAGACAGAATGTTATATACTAGAGACATAATGTTATATACTAGAGAGACAGAATGTTATATACTAGAGAGACATAATGTTATATACTAGAGACAGAATGTTATATACTAGAGACAGAATGTTATATACTAGAGACAGAATGTTATATACTAGAGAGACAGAATGTTATATACTAGAGACAGAATGTTATATACTAGATAGACAGAATGTTATATACTAGAGAGACATAATGTTATATACTAGAGAGACATAATGTTGTATACTAGGGAGACAGAATGTATATACTAGATAGACATAATGTTGTATACTAGAGACATAATGTTATATACTAGAGAGACATAATGTTGTATACAAGGGAGACAGAATGTTATATACTAGAGACAGAATGTTATATACTAGAGACAGAATGTTATATACTAGGGAGACAGAATGTTATATACTAGATAGACAGAATGTTATATACTAGATAGACAGAATGTTATATACTAGAGACAGAATGTTATATACTAGATAGACAGAATGTTATATACTAGAGACAGAATGTTATATACTAGGGAGACAGAATGTTGTATAATAGAGACAGGATGTTATATACTAGATAGACAGAATGTTATATACTAGAGACAGATTGTTATATACTAGGGAGACAGAATGTTATATACTAGATAGACAGAATGTTATATACTAGATAGACAGAATGTTATATACTAGAGACAGAATGTTATATACTAGATAGACAGAATGTTATATACTAGAGACAGAATGTTATATACTAGGGAGACAGAATGTTGTATAATAGAGACAGGATGTTATATACTAGATAGACAGAATGTTATATACTAGAGACAGATTGTTATATACTAGGGAGACAGAATGTTGTATAATAGAGACAGGATGTTATATACTAGAGACAGAATGTTATATACTAGATAAACAGAATGTTATATACTAGAGACAGAATGTTATATACTAGAGAGACATAATGTTGTATACTAGAGAGACAGAATGCTATATACTAGAGACAGAATGTTATATACTAGATAGACATAATGTTATATACTAGAGAGACATAATGTTATATACTAGAGAGACATAATGTTGTATACTAGGGAGACAGAATGTTATATACTAGATAGACATAATGTTGTATACTAGGGAGACAGAATGTTAAATACTAGAGAAGCATAATGTTATATACTAGATAGACAGAATGTTATATACTAGAGACAGAATGTTATATACTAGAGACAGAATGTTACATACTAGGGAGACAGAATGTTATATACTAGAGAGACATAATGTTATATACTAGAGAGACAGAATGTTATATACTAGAGAGACAGAATGTTATATACTAGAGACAGAATGTTATATACTAGAGACAGAATGTTATATACTAGAGACAGAATGTTATATACTAGAGAGACAGAATGTTATATACTAGAGACAGAATGTTATATACTAGATAGACAGAATGTTATATACTAGAGAGACATAATGTTATATACTAGAGAGACATAATGTTGTATACTAGGGAGACAGAATGTTGTATACAAGGGAGACAGAATGTTATATACTAGAGACAGAATGTTATATACTAGAGACAGAATGTTATATACTAGGGAGACAGAATGTTATATACTAGATAGACAGAATGTTATATACTAGATAGACAGAATGTTATATACTAGATAGACAGAATGTTATATACTAGAGACAGAATGTTATATACTAGGGAGACAGAATGTTGTATAATAGAGACAGGATGTTATATACTAGATAGACAGAATGTTATATACTAGAGACAGATTGTTATATACTAGGGAGACAGAATGTTATATACTAGATAGACAGAATGTTATATACTAGATAGACAGAATGTTATATACTAGAGACAGAATGTTATATACTAGATAGACAGAATGTTATATACTAGAGACAGAATGTTATATACTAGGGAGACAGAATGTTGTATAATAGAGACAGGATGTTATATACTAGATAGACAGAATGTTATATACTAGAGACAGATTGTTATATACTAGGGAGACAGAATGTTGTATAATAGAGACAGGATGTTATATACTAGAGACAGAATGTTATATACTAGATAAACAGAATGTTATATACTAGAGACAGAATGTTATATACTAGAGAGACATAATGTTGTATACTAGAGAGACAGAATGCTATATACTAGAGACAGAATGTTATATACTAGATAGACATAATGTTATATACTAGAGAGACATAATGTTATATACTAGAGAGACATAATGTTGTATACTAGGGAGACAGAATGTTATATACTAGATAGACATAATGTTGTATACTAGGGAGACAGAATGTTAAATACTAGAGAAACATAATGTTATATACTAGATAGACAGAATGTTATATACTAGAGACAGAATGTTATATACTAGAGACAGAATGTTACATACTAGGGAGACAGAATGTTATATACTAGAGAGACATAATGTTATATACTAGAGAGACAGAATGTTATATACTAGAGAGACAGAATGTTATATACTAGAGACAGAATGTTATATACTAGAGACAGAATGTTATATACTAGAGACAGAATGTTATATACTAGAGAGACAGAATGTTATATACTAGAGACAGAATGTTATATACTAGATAGACAGAATGTTATATACTAGAGAGACATAATGTTATATACTAGAGAGACATAATGTTGTATACTAGGGAGACAGAATGTTATATACTAGATAGACATAATGTTGTATACTAGGGAGACAGAATGTTAAATACTAGAGAGACATAATGTTATATACTAGAGAGACAGAATGTTATATACTAGAGAGACAAAATGTTATATACTAGAGACAGAATGTTATATACTAGGGAGACAGAATGTTGTATAATAGAGACAGGATGTTATATACTAGAGACAGATTGTTATATACTAGGGAGACAGAATGTTGTATAATAGAGACAGGATGTTATATACTAGAGACAGATTGTTATATACTAGGGAGACAGAATGTTGTATAATAGAGACAGGATGTTATATACTAGAGACAGAATGTTATATAGTAGATAAACAGAATGTTATATACTAGAGACAGAATGTTATATACTAGGGAGACAGAATGTTGTATAATAGAGACAGGATGTTATATACTAGAGAGACAGAATGTTGTATAATAGAGACAGGATGTTATATACTAGAGACAGAATGTTATATACTAGGGAGACAGAATGTTATATACTAGAGAGACAGAATGTTATATACTAGAGAGACAAAATGTTATATACTAGAGACAGAATGTTATATACTAGAGACAGAATGTTATATACTAGAGAGACATAATGTTGTATACTAGAGAGACAGAATGCTATATACTAGAGACAGAATGTTATATACTAGATAGACAGAATGTTTTATACTAGAGAGACATAATGTTATATACTAGAGAGAAATAATGTTGTATACTAGGGAGACAGAATGTTATATACTAGATAGACATAATGTTGTATACTAGGGAGACAGAATGTTAAATACTAGAGAAACATAATGTTATATACTAGATAGACAGAATGTTATATACTAGAGACAGAATGTTATATACTAGAGACAGAATGTTGTATAATAGAGACAGAATGTTACATACTAGGGAGACAGAATGTTATATACTAGAGACATAATGTTATATACTAGAGAGACATAATGTTATATACTAGAGACAGAATGTTATATACTAGAGAGACATCATGTTATATACTAGAGACAGAATGTTATATACTAGAGACAGAATGTTATATACTAGATAGACAGAATGTTATATACTAGGGAGACAGAATGTTATATACTAGATAGACAGAATGTTATATACTAGAGACAGAATGTTATATACTAGAGACAGAATGTTATATACTAGAGACAGAATGTTATATACTAGGGAGACAGAATGTTGTATAATAGAGACAGGATGTTATATACTAGATAGACAGAATGTTATATACTAGAGACAGATTGTTATATACTAGGGAGACAGAATGTTGTATAATAGAGACAGGATGTTATATACTAGAGACAGAATGTTATATACTAGATAAACAGAATGTTATATACTAGAGACAGAATGTTATATACTAGGGAGACAGAATGTTGTATAATAGAGACAGGATGTTATATACTAGAGAGACAGAATGTTGTATAATAGAGACAGGATGTTATATACTAGAGACAGAATGTTATATACTAGGGAGACAGAATGTTATATACTAGAGAGACAGAATGTTATATACTAGAGACAAAATGTTATATACTAGAGACAGAATGTTATATACTTGAGACAGAATGTTATATACTAGAGAGACATAATGTTGTATACTAGAGAGACAGAATGCTATATACTAGAGACAGAATGTTATATACTAGATAGACAGAATGTTATATACTAGAGAGACATAATGTTATATACTAGAGAGACATAATGTTGTATACTAGGGAGACAGAATGTTATATACTAGATAGACATAATGTTGTATACTAGGGAGACAGAATGTTAAATACTAGAGAAACATAATGTTATATACTAGATAGACAGAATGTTATATACTAGAGACAGAATGTTATATACTAGAGACAGAATGTTGTATAATAGAGACAGAATGTTACATACTAGGGAGACAGAATGTTATATACTAGAGACATAATGTTATATACTAGAGAGACAGAATGTTATATACTAGAGAGACATAATGTTATATACTAGAGACAGAATGTTATATACTAGAGACAGAATGTTATATACTAGAGACAGAATGTTATATACTAGAGAGACAGAATGTTATATACTAGAGACAGAATGTTATATACTAGATAGACAGAATGTTATATACTAGAGAGACATAATGTTATATACTAGAGAGACATAATGTTGTATACTAGGGAGACAGAATGTATATACTAGATAGACATAATGTTGTATACTAGAGACATAATGTTATATACTAGAGAGACATAATGTTGTATACAAGGGAGACAGAATGTTATATACTAGAGACAGAATGTTATATACTAGAGACAGAATGTTATATACTAGGGAGACAGAATGTTATATACTAGATAGACAGAATGTTATATACTAGATAGACAGAATGTTATATACTAGAGACAGAATGTTATATACTAGATAGACAGAATGTTATATACTAGAGACAGAATGTTATATACTAGGGAGACAGAATGTTGTATAATAGAGACAGGATGTTATATACTAGATAGACAGAATGTTATATACTAGAGACAGATTGTTATATACTAGGGAGACAGAATGTTATATACTAGATAGACAGAATGTTATATACTAGATAGACAGAATGTTATATACTAGAGACAGAATGTTATATACTAGATAGACAGAATGTTATATACTAGAGACAGAATGTTATATACTAGGGAGACAGAATGTTGTATAATAGAGACAGGATGTTATATACTAGATAGACAGAATGTTATATACTAGAGACAGATTGTTATATACTAGGGAGACAGAATGTTGTATAATAGAGACAGGATGTTATATACTAGAGACAGAATGTTATATACTAGATAAACAGAATGTTATATACTAGAGACAGAATGTTATATACTAGAGAGACATAATGTTGTATACTAGAGAGACAGAATGCTATATACTAGAGACAGAATGTTATATACTAGATAGACATAATGTTATATACTAGAGAGACATAATGTTATATACTAGAGAGACATAATGTTGTATACTAGGGAGACAGAATGTTATATACTAGATAGACATAATGTTGTATACTAGGGAGACAGAATGTTAAATACTAGAGAAACATAATGTTATATACTAGATAGACAGAATGTTATATACTAGAGACAGAATGTTATATACTAGAGACAGAATGTTACATACTAGGGAGACAGAATGTTATATACTAGAGAGACATAATGTTATATACTAGAGAGACAGAATGTTATATACTAGAGAGACAGAATGTTATATACTAGAGACAGAATGTTATATACTAGAGACAGAATGTTATATACTAGAGACAGAATGTTATATACTAGAGAGACAGAATGTTATATACTAGAGACAGAATGTTATATACTAGATAGACAGAATGTTATATACTAGAGAGACATAATGTTATATACTAGAGAGACATAATGTTGTATACTAGGGAGACAGAATGTTGTATACAAGGGAGACAGAATGTTATATACTAGAGACAGAATGTTATATACTAGAGACAGAATGTTATATACTAGGGAGACAGAATGTTATATACTAGATAGACAGAATGTTATATACTAGATAGACAGAATGTTATATACTAGATAGACAGAATGTTATATACTAGAGACAGAATGTTATATACTAGGGAGACAGAATGTTGTATAATAGAGACAGGATGTTATATACTAGATAGACAGAATGTTATATACTAGAGACAGATTGTTATATACTAGGGAGACAGAATGTTATATACTAGATAGACAGAATGTTATATACTAGATAGACAGAATGTTATATACTAGAGACAGAATGTTATATACTAGATAGACAGAATGTTATATACTAGAGACAGAATGTTATATACTAGGGAGACAGAATGTTGTATAATAGAGACAGGATGTTATATACTAGATAGACAGAATGTTATATACTAGAGACAGATTGTTATATACTAGGGAGACAGAATGTTGTATAATAGAGACAGGATGTTATATACTAGAGACAGAATGTTATATACTAGATAAACAGAATGTTATATACTAGAGACAGAATGTTATATACTAGAGAGACATAATGTTGTATACTAGAGAGACAGAATGCTATATACTAGAGACAGAATGTTATATACTAGATAGACATAATGTTATATACTAGAGAGACATAATGTTATATACTAGAGAGACATAATGTTGTATACTAGGGAGACAGAATGTTATATACTAGATAGACATAATGTTGTATACTAGGGAGACAGAATGTTAAATACTAGAGAAACATAATGTTATATACTAGATAGACAGAATGTTATATACTAGAGACAGAATGTTATATACTAGAGACAGAATGTTACATACTAGGGAGACAGAATGTTATATACTAGAGAGACATAATGTTATATACTAGAGAGACAGAATGTTATATACTAGAGAGACAGAATGTTATATACTAGAGACAGAATGTTATATACTAGAGACAGAATGTTATATACTAGAGACAGAATGTTATATACTAGAGAGACAGAATGTTATATACTAGAGACAGAATGTTATATACTAGATAGACAGAATGTTATATACTAGAGAGACATAATGTTATATACTAGAGAGACATAATGTTGTATACTAGGGAGACAGAATGTTATATACTAGATAGACATAATGTTGTATACTAGGGAGACAGAATGTTAAATACTAGAGAGACATAATGTTATATACTAGATAGACAGAATGTTATATACTAGAGACAGAATGTTATATACTAGAGACAGAATGTTATATACTAGATAGACAGAATGTTATATACTAGAGAGACAGAATGTTATATACTAGAGACAGAATGTTATATACTAGAGACAGAATGTTATATACTAGAGACAGAATATTATATACTAGATAGACAGAATGTTATATACTAGAGACAGAATGTTATATACCAGAGACAGAATGTTATATACTAGAGACAGAATGTTGTATAATAGGGAGACATAATGTTATATACTAGAGACCGAATGTTATATACTAGAGACAGAATGTTATATACTAGATAGACAGAATGTTATATACTAGAGACAGAATGTTATATACTAGAGACAGAATGTTATATACTAGAGACAGAATGTTATATACTAGAGACAGAATGTTATATACTAGAGACAGAATGTTATACACTAGAGACAGAATGTTATATACTAGAGACAGAATGTTATATACTAGAGACAGACTGTTATATACTAGAGACAGAATGTTATATACTAGAGACAGAATGTTATATACTAGAGACAGAATGTTATATACTAGAGACA
This sequence comes from Oncorhynchus clarkii lewisi, assembly GCF_045791955.1. NCBI lineage: Eukaryota > Metazoa > Chordata > Actinopteri > Salmoniformes > Salmonidae > Oncorhynchus > Oncorhynchus clarkii. Next base: position 52,028,426 of record NC_092164.1, read on the forward strand.
GAATGTTATATACTAGAGACAGAATGTTATATACTAGATAGACAGAATGTTATATACTAGAGACAGAATGTTATATACTAGATAGACAGAATGTTATATACTAGAGACAGAATGTTATATACTAGTGACAGAATGTTATATACTAGAGACAGAATGTTATATACTAGGGAGACATAATGTTATATACTAGAGACAGAATGTTATATACTAGGGACAGAATGTTATATACTAGAGAGACAGAATGTTATATACTAGAGACAGAATGTTATATACTAGAGCCAGAATGTTATATACTAGAGACAGAATGTTATATACTAGAGACAGAATGTTATATACTAGAGACAGAATGTTATATACTAGAGAGACATCATGTTATATACTAGAGACAGAATGTTATATACTAGAGACAGAATGTTATATACTAGAGACAGAATGTTATATACTAGGGAGACAGAATGTTGTATAATAGAGACAGGATGTTATATACTAGATAGACAGAATGTTATATACTAGAGACAGATTGTTATATACTAGGGAGACAGAATGTTATATACTAGATAGACAGAATGTTATATACTAGATAGACAGAATGTTATATACTAGAGACAGAATGTTATATACTAGATAGACAGAATGTTATATACTAGAGACAGAATGTTATATACTAGGGAGACAGAATGTTGTATAATAGAGACAGGATGTTATATACTAGATAGACAGAATGTTATATACTAGAGACAGATTGTTATATACTAGGGAGACAGAATGTTGTATAATAGAGACAGGATGTTATATACTAGAGACAGAATGTTATATACTAGATAAACAGAATGTTATATACTAGAGACAGAATGTTATATACTAGAGAGACATAATGTTGTATACTAGAGAGACAGAATGCTATATACTAGAGACAGAATGTTATATACTAGATAGACATAATGTTATATACTAGAGAGACATAATGTTATATACTAGAGAGACATAATGTTGTATACTAGGGAGACAGAATGTTATATACTAGATAGACATAATGTTGTATACTAGGGAGACAGAATGTTAAATACTAGAGAAACATAATGTTATATACTAGATAGACAGAATGTTATATACTAGAGACAGAATGTTATATACTAGAGACAGAATGTTACATACTAGGGAGACAGAATGTTATATACTAGAGAGACATAATGTTATATACTAGAGAGACAGAATGTTATATACTAGAGAGACAGAATGTTATATACTAGAGACAGAATGTTATATACTAGAGACAGAATGTTATATACTAGAGACAGAATGTTATATACTAGAGAGACAGAATGTTATATACTAGAGACAGAATGTTATATACTAGATAGACAGAATGTTATATACTAGAGAGACATAATGTTATATACTAGAGAGACATAATGTTGTATACTAGGGAGACAGAATGTTATATACTAGATAGACATAATGTTGTATACTAGGGAGACAGAATGTTAAATACTAGAGAGACATAATGTTATATACTAGATAGACAGAATGTTATATACTAGAGACAGAATGTTATATACTAGAGACAGAATGTTATATACTAGATAGACAGAATGTTATATACTAGAGAGACAGAATGTTATATACTAGAGACAGAATGTTATATACTAGAGACAGAATGTTATATACTAGAGACAGAATATTATATACTAGATAGACAGAATGTTATATACTAGAGACAGAATGTTATATACCAGAGACAGAATGTTATATACTAGAGACAGAATGTTGTATAATAGGGAGACATAATGTTATATACTAGAGACCGAATGTTATATACTAGAGACAGAATGTTATATACTAGATAGACAGAATGTTATATACTAGAGACAGAATGTTATATACTAGAGACAGAATGTTATATACTAGAGACAGAATGTTATATACTAGAGACAGAATGTTATATACTAGAGACAGAATGTTATACACTAGAGACAGAATGTTATATACTAGAGACAGAATGTTATATACTAGAGACAGAATGTTATATACTAGAGACAGAATGTTATATACTAGAGAGACATCATGTTATATACTAGAGACAGAATGTTATATACTAGAGACAGAATGTTATATACTAGAGACAGAATGTTATATACTAGATAGACAGAATGTTATATACTAGAGACAGAATGTTATATACTAGAGACAGAATGTTATATACTAGAGACAGAATGTTATATACTAGAGACAGAATGTTATATACTAGATAGACAGAATGTTATATACTAGAGACAGAATGTTATATACTAGATAGACAGAATGTTATATACTAGAGACAGAATGTTATATACTAGTGACAGAATGTTATATACTAGAGACAGAATGTTATATACTAGGGAGACATAATGTTATATACTAGAGACAGAATGTTATATACTAGGGACAGAATGTTATATACTAGAGAGACAGAATGTTATATACTAGAGACAGAATGTTATATACTAGAGCCAGAATGTTATATACTAGAGACAGAATGTTATATACTAGAGACAGAATGTTATATACTAGAGACAGAATGTTATATACTAGAGAGACATCATGTTATATACTAGAGACAGAATGTTATATACTAGAGACAGAATGTTATATACTAGAGACAGAATGTTATATACTAGATAGACAGAATGTTATATACTAGAGACAGAATGTTATATACTAGAGACAGAATGTTATATACTAGAGACATAATGTTATATACTAGAGACAGAATGTTATATACTAGATAGACAGAATGTTATATACTAGGGACAGAATGTTATATACTAGAGAGACAGAATGTTATATACTAGATAGACAGAATGTTATATACTAGAGACAGAATGTTATATACTAGAGACAGAATGTTATATACTAGATAGACAGAATGTTATATACTAGGGACAGAATGTTATATACTAGGGAGACAGAATGTTATATACTAGATAGACAGAATGTTATATACTAGGGAGACAGAATGTTATATACTAGAGACAGAATGTTATATACTAGGGACAGAATGTTATATACTAGAGACAGAATGTTATATACTAGGGAGACAGAATGTTATATACTAGGGACAGAATGTTATATACTAGAGACAGAATGTTATATACTAGGGAAAGAATGTTATATACTAGGGAGACAGAATGTTATATACTAGAGAGACAGAATGTTATATACTAGAGACAGAATGTTATATACTAGGGACAGAATGTTATATACTAGAGAGACATAATGTTATATACTAGGGAGACAGAATGTTATATACTAGAGAGACAGAATGTTATATACTAGGGACAGAATGTTATATACTAGGGACAGAATGTTATATACTAGAGAGACAGAATGTTATATACTAGAGACAGAATGTTATATACTAGAGAGACAGAATGTTATATACTAGGGAGACAGAATGTTATATACTAGGGAGACAGAATGTTATATACTAGAGACAGAATGTTATATACTAGGGACAGAATGTTATATACTAGGGAGACAGAATGTTATATACTAGGGAGACAGAATGTTATATACTAGAGACAGAATGTTATATACTAGAGAGACAGAATGTTATATACTAGAGAGACAGAATGTTATATACTAGAGACAGAATGTTATGTACTAGAGAGACAGAATGTTATATACTAGGCAGACAGAATGTTATATACTAGATAGACAGGATGTTATATACTAGAGAGACAGAATGTTATATACTAGGGACAGAATGTTATATACTAGAGAGACATAATGTTCCAACTTCTCACAGATGACTAGATGACATACGTAGAGGGGAGGAAAGGAAGGGTTCGAAAGGAAGTCCGTAAAATACACATCCACACATATACCTCCCCCCACACACACAGACACGCACACACACATTGTAAAACACTGATGTGAAGTTAGAGCATACTATCACAAAATATAGTATTCAGAAGTATGTTTGTCAGAGGGCGTGTGTGTGTGTGTGTGTGTGTGTGTGTACTCACGGTGGGGTTGCGGTGGTCTGGTACTCTGTAGTTCTGGTTCTGCAGCAGTCTGCAGCTGTCTGCAGCCAGTCTCTGGACCAGCTCTAGTCTGGTCAGCTCCTCGCGGCCACACACACCGTCCGGCCGCCCCCCCAGCTGTAAGGAAGGGGACTGAGAGAACAGGTATCTTAGTCCACAGCCCAACGATATCATCAGGTCACAGGATTAGAGGTGAGAGGTTAAATATAAAGGTAGGTAACACCCCTGTCAGCTAGTCTTTCTGTCTGTCTCAGGGTCTCTTTCTGTAAGTCACAGAGAAAGAGAGAAAATAACCTCTCTCTCTCTCTCTCTCTCTCTCTCTGTGTGTTCTTCAGAAACGTAGTGTCGTGTCCTCCCTAGCAGCGCCCTGGCTTTAGAAATACTGCGTCTGGGGCTGTGGGCCAGTGTGGATGTGTGGAGGAGAAAGAGGGGGTGTTCTTAGCGATAATCTGTTGTTTTGGGGGGGCAGGTTATATTTGGGATGGAGGAGATCCCTTGGTAATATAATGGTATCATCAGTAAGGCAATATGGACTGTTTATTTATATTGGAGTCTACACGCTGTGTGTGTGCAGATTGGCTGTGAGCAGGGTACTTCCCGCGAGTGAAACTATCCCACGGTGCCGCCATCACACACACACACCTTCCCGCAAACCATTGTTTACGAAGAAAACACCCATGATAACAACACACTCTATCTGAGCCACAACCCTGTCTCCCCTCTTCTACTTCCTCACTCAAAGAGAGATCAGCCAAGTAAACACGCACACGCACACACACGTGATGGAGGGAATTAATTATTGAGTGTAAAAGGTTTATTCAGTATACACTCTTCTACTTTCCTCTCTTGTCCCTTCTCCCCTCTTCTCCCATCCTTCCCTCTCCTCTCCTCTCCTCTCCTGTGTGTGTGTGTGTGTGTGTGTGTGTGTGTGTGTGTGTGTGTGTGTGTGTGTGTGTGTGTGTGTGCGTGCGTGCGTGCGTACGTGCGTGCGTGCGTGCGTGCGTGCGTATCACAATGCTGTAATTTTTAGACTGCTGGCTGGTGGCAATAATGTAATTACTTGTTCAGTAATTAAAGTTGAAAATTCAAACATGGCAGATTGTAAAATACATTTTTGCTGTAACAGCATACTAATCAGCTACCAATAGATGTTTTATAATATAAAACTGTCCTGTACAGGCTACCTGAACCTGCATGACATGATCCATCCTCGTGCTCTCTTCCAGCTTGGATAGAAAGTTGTTGTGCGTAAAACCAGTCTATTAATGACCAATAATTCAGCCAGTCCACCCTCAAAACACTAGTTTACTATGGATTTTTTCATGATTCAGTCTACTATCTATCTATAGCTATTAGAGGTTGACTGATTAATCGGCATTTTCATAACAATCGGTAATCTGCATTTTTGGACACCAATTGGCCCTGTCGTTTCCACCCCCAGGCCCTCCTGCTCCCACCCCCATGGAGTTAGGGCGGCTGCTTTGAGCGGGACCCGAGGAGGAGTTTCCTCCTGCACCAGTTGTGGTCGGCGAGGACACACGGCCGACCAGTGCTGGAGGAACTCGTCTGGGAGTCATGAGGGCAGGTGGAGCACTACTCGGTCACCCCAGGTGAGTCAGCACCAGACTCACCCAGAGCTTCCTGTCGGTCATATGTTTGTGTTAACCCAGGAAAATAGGTTTTCTCCATCTCTACAGCATAAGGCGCTAGTCGATTCAGGCGCAGCTGGGAACTTCATGGATCGTGGGCTCGCGTTAAGGCTAGAGATTCCCCTGGTGTCGTTAGACCTACCTTTCCCTGTGCACTCCTTAGATAGCCGACCATTAGGGTCAGGAGTGGTCAGGGAGGTCACGGTGCCACTGGACATGGTAACGCAGGGGGATCATAAGGAGCGGATTAGTCTGTTCCTTATCGATTCACCAGTGGTGTTGGGAATTTCCTGGCTAGCTCAGCACAACCCGGTGATTTCCTGGCGACAGGGGGCTCTTAGAGGGTGGTCAGAGGAGTGTTCAGGCAGGTGTATAGGAGTTGCCGTTGGTGCGACTACGGTGGAGAGTCCAGACCAGGTTTCCAACTTGCACATTCCCTCTGAATATGCCGATTTGGCTATCGCCTTCAGTAAAAGGAAGGCGACCCAATTACCACCATGGTCGAGGGGACTGCGCGATAGACCTCCTGGAGAACGCTGTACTTCCTAGGAGTCACGTGTACCCATTGTCCCAGTAGGAGACAGTAGCTATGGAGACATATGTTGCTGAATCGCTGGGACAGGGGTACATTCGGCCCTCCGCATCACCTGTCTCCTCAAGCTTCTTTTTTGTGAAGAAGAAGGAGGGAGGTCTGCGTCCGTACATTGATTATCGAGGTCTAAATTATATTACAGTGGGGTTTAGTTACCCACTACCTCTCATCGCTACGGCGGTGGAATCATTTCACAGGGCGCGCTTCTTCACAAAACTGGACCTGAGGAGTGAGTATAATCTGGTGCGTATCCGGGGAGGAGATGAGTGGAAAACCTCATTTAGTACTACATCTGGCCATTGTGAGTACCGCGTCATGCCATATGGGTTGAAGAATGCGGCGCACGTGTCTCTGGTGCGTAAGGTACTTGGGCGACTGCTGGAGCATGACCTGTATTGCAAGGTCGAGAAATGTGTGTTCTTCAAACAGGCCGTTTCCTTCCTGGGTTATCGTATTTCTGGGGTCAGGGCCATGCTGTCCCAGCGTTCGTGCGTGCCACCAAAGCTCCGCCCTTGTGCCTTCTTTTCGAGAAAGTATGAAACTATGACGTGGGGGACCGGGAGTTGTTAGCTGTAGTCAAGGCTCTGAAGGTGTGGAGACATTGGCTTGAGGGGGCTAAGCACCCTTTTCTCATCTGGACTGACCATCGTAATCTAGAGTATATCCGGGCAGCGAGGAGACTAAATCCGCGTCAGGCTAGATGGGCCATGTTTTTTTACCCGGTTTCGTTTCACCATCTCGTACCGGCCAGGCTCCCTGTCCAAAGCCGACTCGCTGTCCTGCTTCTATGATACCGAGGAGCGGTCCGTTGAGCCGACTCCCATCATTCCACCTTCATGGCTCGTGGCACCGGTAATATGGGAGGTGGACGCGGAGATAGAGAGGGCATCACGATTAGAGCCGGCCCCCCCTCAGTGTCCAGCAGGGCCTCAGTACGTGCCGAGGGGGGTCCGTGATAAACTAATCCATTGGGCTCATACTCTACCCTCCTCGGGTCATCCTGGCATCGAGAGGACAGTGCGGAGACTTAGGGGGAGATACTGGTGGCCCACATGGGCCAAGGACGTGAGATTTTATGTCTCTTCCTGCTCAGAGTAAGGCTCCTCAACACTTCCACAACGGCCGTGGACACACTTATCAGTGGACTTTCTGACATTTTGGATCCTTCTCTCCTGAGAGACTTCCACCGCCTCCACCCGGATCGCCCGGTGCCTCGCCCCCCGGGTCGCCCTCGAGGCCGGTGGCGGCGTGCTGCGAGAGCCGCGCGTCGGGGTGGGGTACTGTCACGACTTCCGCCGAAGTTGGCTCCCCTGCCTGTTCGGGCGGTGCTCGGCGGTCGTCGTCACCGGCCTACTAGGCGTCACCGATCCCTTTTCCGTTGTCTTATTAGTTGCACCTGTGTCTATTTGTGTGTGCTTGATGGGCTTCCTTATTTAAAGTAGGTTTTACCCGCCCTCGTTTAGTGCGGGATTAATTTTGTGTTACGTGTGTGCGTTAGTTAGGTGTGTTCGTGTTCTGTACCTGTTACCCTGTGTTTTTGGGTGGTCCATATATTTCCACGCCCTGTGTTGTGGGCTTGTTTGTTTGTGCCGTATTAAAGTGCACTTTCCCTGTGGAACTCTCTGCGCCTGATTCCATTCCTCACACACCTAGTTCACCGTGACATATATATTTTTAAACCTTTAGTTAATATTGCCTGCTAACATTACTTTCTTTTAAGTAGGGAAATTGTGTTACTTCTCTTGCGTTCCGTGCAAGCAGAGTCAGGGTATATGCAGCAGTTTGGGCCACCTGGCTCATTGTGAACTGTGTGAAGACCGTTTATTCCTAATAAAGACCGTAATTAATTTGCTTGAATTGTACATAATTATGACATAACATTGAAGGTTGTACAATGTAACAGCAATATTTAGACTTATGGATGCCACTCGTTAGATAAAATACGGAACGGTTCAGTATTTCACTGAAAGGATAAACGTTTTTGAAATGATAGTTTCTGGATTTTACCATATTAATGACCTAAGGCTCGTATTTCTGTGTGTTATTATGTTATAATTAAGTCTATGGCCTCCCGGGTGGCGCAGTGGTTAAGGGCCATCAGAGTCCCTGGGTTCGCGCCCAGGCTCTGTCGTAACCGGCCGCGACCGGGAGGTCCGTGGGGCGACGCACAATTGGCCTAGCGTCGTCCGGGTTAGGGAGGGCTTGGTCGGTAGGGATGTCCTTCGTCTCATCGCGCACCAGCGACTCCTGTAGTGGGCCGGGCGCAGTGCGCGCTAACCAAGGTTGCCAGGTGCACGGTGTAGCCTCCGACACATTGGTGCGGCTGGCTTCCGGGTTGGATGCGCGCTGTGTTAAGAAGCAGTGCGGATGGTTGGGTTGTGTATCGGAGGACGCATGACTTTCAACCTTCGTTTCTCCCGAGCCCGTACGGGAGTTGTAGCGATGAGACAAGCTACTACAACAATTGGATACCACGAAATTGGGGAGAAAAAGGGGTAAAAAAAAATATTTAAATAAACAAATAAAAAAAGTCTATGATTTGATAGAGCAATCTGACTGATCGATGGTAGGCACCAGCAGGCTCGTAAGCATTCATTCAAACAGCATTTTTGTGCGTTTGCCAGCAGCTCTTCGTTGTGCTTCAAGAATTTATGACTTCAAGCCTATCAACTCCCAAGATGAGGCTAGTGTAACTGATGTGAAATGGCTAGCTAGTTAGCGGGGTGTGCTCTAATAGCGTTTCAATTGGTGACGTCACTCGCTCTTCAACCTTGAAGTTGTTCCCCTTGCTCTGCAAGGGCCGCAGCATTTGTGGAGCAATGGATAACTGTGACGGTGTCGTCGTCTGAAGAGGAAGAATCGGACCAAAGTGCAGAGTGGTAAGTGTTCATTACTGTTATTGAACTGAACACTGGAACAAAATAACAAAGAGAATAAACAAAACCGAAACATTCTGTCAGGTGCAGAAAACACTAAACAGAAAATAACTATCCACAAAACATAGGTGGGAAAAAGCTACCTAATGATGGTTCCCAATCAGAAACAACGATAGTCAGCTGTCCCTGATTGAGAACCATACCCGGCTAAAACAAAGAAATACAAAACATAGAAAAAGGAACATAGAATGCCCACCCAAATCACACCCTGACCAAACCAAAATAGAGACATAAAAAGCTCTCTAAGGTCAGGGCGTGACAATAACGATGCTTCAAGGGTGGCTGTTTTCGATGTGTTCCTGGTTCGAGCCCGGGTAGGGGCGAGGAGAGGGACGGAAGCTATATTGTTACACTGGCAATACTAAAGTGCCTATAAGAACATCCAATAGTCAAAGGTATATGAAATATAAATGGTATAGAGAGAAATATTCCTATAAATACTATATTAACTACAACCTAAAACTTCTTACCTGGGAATATTGAAGACTCATGTTAAAAGGAACCACCAGCTTTCATATGTTCTCATGTTCTGAGCAAGGAATTTAAACGTTAGCTTTCTTACATGGCACATATTGCACTTTTACTTTCTTCTCCAACACTTTGTTTTTGCATTATTTAAACCAAATTGAACATGTTTCATTATTTATTTGAGGCTAAATTGATTTTATTGATGTATTATATTAAGTTAAAATAAGTGTTCATTCAGTATTGTTGTAATTGTCATTATTACAAATAAATAAATAAATACAAATCGGCTGTTTAATCAGTATCGGCTTTTTTTGGTCCTCCAGTAATCGGTGTCGGTATCGGCGTTGAAAAACCATAATCGGTCGATCTCTAGTAGCTATATACCGTATTTAGCTACTACTTATAAACTTATTATAAAAATGACACACCAAATAGCCCAACAATGAGGAAAAGAGTAGTCAGCTTGAGGATAAATTTAGCCAATATTTCTTGTTGAACTCATCGGGTTTTGTCTGTCTAATTGCCTACACAAATGGGCTACAAACTCAAGGTAAATTAAATTAAATCCAACTTGAGAGACTCCCCTGGTCTCCATAAATCCTCCTTTTTTTGGGTGCAAATGTTTTCACCACAGCCTACAGGTCAAGGTTGCGGGCCTGACTGTTTTCTATACTGAGTATTGCCAACCCAGAACATTGTGCATTATAGGCCTATGTCCATTGCGCTGCACAGGATTTAAACTTGAATGATGCATGCCAAGATATATACAAGAGATAAGAGACTGTTGATATTGCAACCACACAACTCGCAAACCACTTTTTCTTTTTTTCAAGCCCTCAAGAACGGCTAAATATGATAATCTGTTTGCATCTGCCAATTCATTGGCTGTCCAGTATCCAGACGACCTGTCCACAGAGCTTCCTATACAGTTCATCTCAGCCATTAAGGAGAATGAGAGGCTCAATTAAAAAGATGTTGCAGAACTGATGTATTTGAAGCACAACTGCCTTCTGCCCAGTTTCCCTGATGATGCTACGGCAATCAAGCTGCTTTTATATTCTTGTAACTGTCGCTTCTGAGGAGAGATGGTTTTCTAAACTAAACCGGCGTGGGTGTCCGGTACGCCAGTGTGTGTTTGTATCCTACCATGGTGTTCTCCTCGTTGGGTGTGGGTGTCTGTCGAGGAGTGGAGTCTGGTGACTCTTGGCCATCCTGCTCTGCCACTGCAACCAATCACAACACAGTATGTTAGATTGACAGCTGTCATGACTAATCACCTATAGCTAAGGTTTTATTTGCACCAACATACTGTAGTAATACACATTAGTGATGCGCAGGCTGACTCATAACTCGCAGTTCCCGTGGATATATCTGTAGGGCGAGCGAGTTTAGGGTCATGAAATACTGTGTGGATGAAGGGCGGGTGGGTGGTGGTGGGTTGAATAAACAATGCATTAAAAATCCATAAATGTATAATTCTTGTGCAATTCAAATCTATAGGCTACAGTAAGGTTTTTCTTTCATTATTTGTATCTGTCATTAGTACGTAAGCCTAAGCTTTAGGGCCTAACTGTACACGTGCCAAATACACGCCAATCACCAAATGCTTTTGGGAATTTAAGGGAAAAAAAGTTACCGTCGATCCACTGAGGCAAAAAGGAGACAATGTCGGCATTGAATTCAATAATAGAAACGCTGCAAATGGAGAGTTTAAAATAAAGCGAAGGAAGGGCCAGAAAAGTCATGTTTGGTAAAGATTTGTTGAAGTGGTAAAAGAGGATGATGGCAGTGCCGGTTATGTTATGTGTGATGATGGTGAGAGGCGCTATACAAATTCCACAGTCACAAGGCAGGGACTTCAAATATGCACGTCAAAGGGAACTGTACTGTTTAGATGGGTTAAATGGAATAGAAACTGAAATCTGGACACTGATTATAGGAATATTTCCTCTCACTTGGCCTAATAGGAATTCCTGCAGAATTAAGCATTTCTTGCTGTAAAATGATACATTTTGACTCGGGAACAGGAGTGGAGGAATATGATTTCTTTCTTTCAGCATCTTGAGAGAATGAATGCGAGGTTAGGGACCGTCTGTAAATGTGCTATCTTTATCAGCATCATCAAATCTGATAGCATTTCAACCATATAAAATATGCCTCCATGTCGAACTGAAATCTTATCAGAAACATGTTGGGTCGTATTCACATGCTTTTAATTTCCTTAAAACCGATGCCATTTAAAAAAATATATATATGTTATTGCATTTTCTCCCTGGTCCCTAAACGTCTGCTGTGCAAGACAAGCAGAGACAAAAGAGAAAACTTTACCGGTGTCAACTACATTGAAGCATTCATCGATATCTAACATTATTCTGGTGAGCAAGAGTTTATTTTGTCTTCTAGGGAAGTAATGACAGAAGAGAAGCTGCATGTATGTAATTATAGACATGTTGACTAACAAATAGACTACCAAAATGTTGGAAATTATATGCACAAACATCTAAATTAGGCTTAAAAAAAGAAATCCTGCCAAATCCGTTAAAAAATTGTTCCGTAATCTGACTGTACAGTGCATTTTCTATTTGCGGGTTAAGGTTGGGTGTGACCTCACTTTATCACATATAGTTGAGGGGTTGAAGATGGGTTATTAGCAGGCGGCTTCGGGGGAACAAACAGCTGACCTGCGCATCACTAACACACATAATATAGTAACCAACTCACTGGCTTTGCGAGCCTTGAGGGCAAGAGCAGCAGCCAACTCATTCTGGACCTGTAGAGGTAGAACATACAGCAAACTCAATGACAGCTCCTGTCAAACAGGCAGGCAGGCAGGCAGGCAGGCAGGCACACACACACACCGTGGAGGTGAGTCTCTCTAGTGCTTTCATCTGGAGAAAGCTGTCCCCGCAGACATCTCTGTTCCCCTCCGAGTCCTCCTCAGACCTACAACACACACACACACACACTTTAAAAAAAATTATAATGTGCAAATATTGTTCAATCCAGGTGTGCAAAGAGAATTACCCAGGAATATTGCCGAAGGTGATTCTAACATGTGTGTGAATACTTACAGTACCAGTCAAAACACACTCAGAGGGTTTTTCTTTATTTTTACTATTTTCTACATTATAGAAAAATAGTGAAGACATAACTATGAAATAACAAATATGGAATCATGTAGTAACCAATTTTTTTTTAAACAAATCAAAATATATGTTATATTCTTCAAAGTAGCCACCCTTTGCCTTGATGACAGCTTTGCACACTCTTGGCATTCTCTCAACCAGCTACATGAGGTAGTCACCTGGAATGCATTTCAATTAACAGGTGTACCTTGTTAAAAAGTTAAAAGTTAAACATATGTATTTTAATAACACTTTTTAGATTTTCTACATGATTCCATTTGTGCTATTACATAGTTTTGACATTGTCACTATTGTTCTACAATGTAGAAAATAGTCACACACAAAAAAAAAATGTTTTAATGAGAAGTGTCCAAACTTTTGACTGGTACTGTATGTAAATAAGATATTTCTGTACTTAATTTTCAATAAATTTGCTAAGATTTCTAAAAACATGTTTTCACTTTGTCATTATGGGGTATTGTGTGTAGATGGGTGAGAGAAACAATTGAATCCATTCTTAATTCAGGCTGTAACAACACACATTTTGGAATAAGTCAAGGGCTATGAATATTTTCTAAAGGCACTCTAGTTGAATAGCCCTGCTCTAGTGGTCTTTCTGTTGGTACCTCTACTGCCACCTCGACTGCTACTGGATCTAAACAGGAAACAAGACCTTGTTCTCTCCTCTCTTTTCCTCCTTCTGTGCGTACATGTTTTTTCTGTGTGTGTGTGTGTGTGTGTGTGTGTATATCAACAGAACAGTGTTTTAGGGTAAACTAATCTCTTTAGCAGCAGAAAAAGTGCCCTCAGGTCTCTGATGTAATGTGTTGTCTTTTAGAAGACACATTTTGTATACTACAGTCCCTCTCTCTCTATCACACACACACCTTCCCACTGTTCCCAGAATAATTTGCATATCATTTACATTTTTTCTGTGGCTTCAGTTGCGAAGGAGAAAGAGTGTGTGTGTGCATGTGTGCGTGGATGTGTGTGCGGGAGAGCGTGTGATCTGATAAACCATGATGGATGCAGTAGCAGGACAGATAGTGATGGCATCACACTCTCCCTTTCCCTCCCTCCCTCCTTCCAGCTCGACCTCCTGACTACACAGAAGAGGACAAGGAGAGGGGAGTAGACGAAGGGGTGGTTAGAGATTATCTCTCCCTCTCTGTCTTTGTGCCTCCCTATTCTCTGTCGTCGGAAGTTATCATTTCTCTCGCTCCCCCTGTTTTTCCCCTCTCTCTCCAGTTCGCTCTCCTCTCTCCCATTCTTCCTCTCTCTGAGTGACATATTGAGTTCAGTAGCAAGCTCAGTTGGAATGCCACACGGACGAGTTGGAATTCTATCAGAGGGAACTGGAATTCTGTGTGACACTCGGAACACCCCCCCCTCCCAACACGGACCCAGCTTCAGCTATAAAGAGAGAGTCTATTGAAGAGATGTGTCTGTCTGTCTGTCTAAGGGATTAACAATATGTAGCGAGATTAGAGATGAATCTTGTCAAGAGTTGGAACACTGCTTTCATTTATGTCCTGGTGTATGTGTGTCTCTTATAACACACTCACACACACACACACACACGGTGATGGTCATGGAACACACAGGCAACACTGGGTCACGTTCACACACACGTTCCCACACAATTACCCAGTTCTGAACTGGACGTATGGGACGAGCTGTAGGAGGAGCCTAACAGCCTCTGGCCACGCCTCCTTCTCCAGGCCGCAGAACTCGCAGGCTGCAGACTCACACTCCTCAAAGCTGAACTGGTAGTAGGAGTTAGAGTCCCCAAACACCACACGCTGGTCCACTGAAACACACACACAGATAGACTCAGATGAAATGCCAGGGTAAGAAGAAAAGTGTGTGTGTGTGTATATACTCACCAGACAGTAGGATGCCTAGCTCCAGTAGGACCTGCCAGACGCGCACGGCCATACTCCGACAGCGCACGTACACACACTGCTCACACAGCCACTGGACCAGCTCTACACCCACGTAGCTCCGCCTGGACACACACACACACACCCACACACACACCGGGGTTTCCGTTAGCTGGTAATAGCCGGCTTTTGGCCATAAAAAAAATGAAAAGACGTTAAATAAAATTGTCCGGGAGAAGAAAAAAAATAATGCTTTTGTGCTTATTAATTGATGTAAATACATTGGACCGGTCATGCTTATCGGTCTATTTGCATTATTTCGTGGCGTGTGAGTATATTGGTTATGCATCTTATTTATCCCACACACAGCATACAGATTCAATCGAGGGAAAAAATAGTTGGAAAGCAAATGGCTATTGCTGTAAAGAGAAGACAATGAATAGACTCTAATCAGTATTTTAGTTCAGCGAAAAAACAATAGGCCTATAGTGTATCTTATCGGCACCAGTGGAGAACATCGACCATGTCCCCGGTGAGTGCGCACATCCACTCTTTATCGTTGTTGGGTCAGTGCCACTTAAAAGTTTGTTTTTGGACAATCATTTCCTCCTCCAGTTGAGATGGATGTTATATTGTATTCATGTCTTCCCTTCTCATAGGCCTATTGGACAAAATAGATGTGATTGATTGTTTGTCAGTGTCAGCGGAGTAGGCTACCCTGGAATTTGTCTAATTAAAATAGATTCTGCTAATGTCTCCAGTCACAGCCTAGTGGTTAGAGCGTTGGGCTAGTAACTGGAAGGTTGCAAGTTCAAATCCCCGAGCTGACAAGGTACCAATCTGCCGTTCTGCCCCTGAACAGGCAGTTAACCCACTGTTCCTAGGCCGTCATTGAAAATAAGAATTTGTTCTTTACTGACTTGCCTAGTTAAATAAAGGTAAAATTTTAAAAAAAATTCAATTAAATATCAATCAATCAATCAATTAAATATCCCACATGTATTAGAATTGCATGAAATGTGTTTTTCCCGTGCAAAGAAAGAAGAAATTATAGCCTATAGTCCAGGCCTCTACTCTGGCAGTGTCAGAGGAAGACTCCAGCCACTCAAGTCATAGACTGTTCTCTCTGCTACCGCACAGCAAGCGGTACCGGAGCATCAAGTCTGTGACCTAAAGGCCCCTGAACAGCTGGTCCCGCCTTTGCTGCTATAACAGCCTCCACTCTTCTGGGGAGGCTTTCCACTAGATGTTGGAACGTTGCTGCGGGGACTTGTTTCCATTAGTGAGGTTGAGCACTGATGTTGGGCGATTAGGCCTGGCTCGCAGTCGGCGTTCCAATTCATCCCAAAGGTGTTCGAAGGAGTTAAGGTCAGGGCTTGGTGCAGACCAGTCAAGTTCTTCCACACCGATCTTGACAAACCATTTCTGTATGGACCTCGCTTTGTGCATGGGGATATTGTCATGCTGATACAGAAAAGGGCTTTCCCCAAACTGTTGGCACAAAGTTGGAAGCACAGAATCATCTAGAATGTCATTGTATACTGCAGCATTAAGATTTCTCTTCACTGGAACTAAAGGGCTTAGCCCGAACCATGAAAAACAGCCCCAAAGCATTATTCCACCTCTACCAAACCTTACAGTTGGCACTATGCATTGGGACAGATAGCATTCTCCTGGCATCCATCAAACACAGATTCATCCATCGGACTGCCAGATGGTGAAGAGTAATTCCCGTACCCCTTCAAACTTTCAACCTCCATCTGCGTACCCCCTCTAGCACCAGGGTCAGCGCACTCTCAAATGTTTTTCCCATCATTGTAGCCTGCCACACACACACTACACAATACATTTATTACACATAAGAATGAGTGTGAGTTTGTCACAACCCGGCTCGTGGGAAGTGACAAATAGCTCTTATAGGACCAGGGCACAAATAATAATATTATAATAATCAATAATTTTGCTATTTATTTAACCATCTACATATAAAAGCATATTTTGTTCATCAAAAATTGTGAATAACTCACCACAGGTTAATGAGAAGGGTGTGCTTGAAAGAATGCACATAACTCTGCAATGTTGGGCTGCATTGGAGAGAGTCTCAGTCTTAAATCATTGTCCACACACAGTCTGTGCCTGCATTTAGTTTTAATGCTAGTGAGGGCCGAGAATCCACTCTCACATAGGTACGTGTTTGCAAATAGCATCAGTGTCTTAATCATTTGCCAAGGCAAGAAACTCTAAGCGCAGCCCTATCCAAAAATCTGACAGTAGCTTCTGATTAAATTCAATTTTCACAGAACCGCTTGTTGCAATTTCAATGAGGCTCTCTTGTTCAGATATCGGTAAGTGGACTGGAGGCAGGGCATGAAAGGGATAACGTTCATGTTCGTTTTGTCCGTTTCGGGAAAGTACCTATGTAATTGCGGACCCATCTCAATCAGGACATTCGCTATATCACATTTGACATTGTCCGTAAGCTTGAGTTAATTTGCACACAAAAAATCATACAATGATGGAAAGACCTGTGTGTTGTCCTTGTTAATGCAGACAGAAAATAGCTCCAACTTCTTAATCATAGCCTCAATTTGGTCCCTCACATTGCATATAGTTGAGAAGAATCACTGTAATCCTAGATTCAGATCATTCAGGCAAGAAAAAACATCACCCAGACTGGCCAGTCGTGTGAGAAACTCATAATCATGCAAACAGTCAGACAAGTGAAAATTATGGACAGTAAAGAAAACTTTAAGATCGTTTCTCAATTCAAAAAAACGTGTCAATACTTTGCCCCTTGATAACCAGCGCACTTCTGTATGTTGTAAAAGCGTTACATGGTTGCTACCCATATCATTGCATTATGCAGAAAATACACAAGAATTCAGGAGCCTTGCTTTAACAAAGTTAACCATTTTCACTGTAGTGTCCAAAATGTCTTTCAAGCTGTCAGTCATTCCCTTGGCAGTAAGAGCCGCTCAGTGGATGCTGCAGTGTACCCAAGAGCCTCTCGGTGGATGCTGCAGTGTACCCAAGAGCCTCTCGGTGGATGCTGCAGTGTACCCAAGTGATGTCGGGAGCAACTGCTTGCGTTACCACTCCACTATGTCTCCCTGTCATGGCTTTTGTGCCAGCAGTACAGATACCAACACATCTTGACCACCAAAGTCCATTTGACGTCACAAAGCTGCCCAGTACTTTAAAAATATCCTCTCCTGTTGTCTTGATTTCCAGTGGTTTGCAGAAGAGGATGTCTTCCACTGGGGGGGGGGGGGCAGGTAGCCTAGTGGTTAGAACAGGCAAGCCCAATACTATTGATATGGTGAGCTACCGAGTGGTTAGAACAGGCAAGCCCAATACTATTGATATGGTGAGCTACCGAGTGGTTAGAACAGGCAAGCCCAATACTATTGATATGGTGAGCTACCTAGTGGGTAGAACAGGCAAGCCCAATACTATTGATATGGTGAGCTACCGAGTGGTTAGAACAGGCAAGCCCAATACTATTGTGGACGCTTCAATTTTTCAAATTGTCATGTTTAGTTTCTAAATGTCTGCGCAAGAGTGAAGGTTTCCTGTGAGAGAGTAACAGTTAATGTGATTGGATGTTAATTTTTTGACTAGGCTACCTGTATTTGATATTGTGTTGTTATTTCGCTGAACACTATATGGTTTAATTTTGGGGGGGGGCAGTGAAACGAGGCTACTCAGGTGAGACAAAAACCTCACTCAAATGTATAGCCCCGTTGGAAAATATAAATGGACTGTTTGAAATCGTGAAGACCTATTTTTTATTATTATTATAAAAAAAAATAAATGTGAATCACATTTTTATTTGGCGTACCCCCAACGGCATTGCGCGTACGTACCCCAGTTTGGGAATGCCTGCTCTAGAGAACGTGTTTCCACTGAGTCCAATGGCGGCGACCTTTACACCACTCCACACGACACTTGGCATTGAGCATGGTGATCTTAGGCTTGTGTTTGGCTGCTCAGCCATGGAAACACATTTCATGAAGCACTGACTAACAGTTTTTGTGCTGACGTTGCTTCCAGAGGCAGTTTGTAACTTGGTAGTGAGTGTTGCAACCGAGGACAGGCGCAACGCGCTTCAGCTGTCCCGTTCTATGAGCTTGTGTGGCCTGCCACTTCGCGGCTGATCCGTTGTTGCTCCTAGACATTTCCACTTCACAATAACAGCACTTACAGTTGACAGGGGAAGCTCTAGCTTAGCAGAAATTTGAAGAACTGACTTGTTGGAAAGGTGGCATCCTGTGACGGTGTCATGTTGAAAGTCAATGAGCTCTTCAGTAAGACCATTCTACTGCCAATGTTTGTCTATGGAGATTGCATGGCTGTGTTCTAAATTTTGTACACCTGTCAGCAACGAGATGAAATAGCCAAATCCACTAATTTGAAGAGGTATCCACATACTTTTGTACATATAGTGTATGTCCTGATTGCCTAGTCACTTTTACCCCTACCCACATATTACCTAATTTACCTCAACTACCTCGTACCCCTGCACATTGACTTGGTACTGGTACTCCTTGTGAATAGCCTTGTTATTGTTTTTATTGTGTTACTATTTCCTTTATTTATTTAGAAAATATTTGTCTTACTTTTTAACTCCGCACTGTTGGGAGGTAAGACTTCACTGTAAAGTCTACACTTGTTGTACTGTATATAACCGAAATCCTGACACACACAGTATCAATACACACGCACACACTATCAATACACACGCACACAGTATCAATACACACACACAGTATCAATACACACGCACACAGTATCAATACACACGCACACAGTATCAATACACACGCACACAGTATCAATACACATGCACACAGTATCAATACACACACACACAGTATCAATACACACGCACACAGTATCAATACACACGCAAACAGTATCAATACACACGCACACAGTATCAATACACACGCACACAGTATCAATACACACGCAAACAGTATCAATACACACGCACACAGTATCAATACACACGCAAACAGTATCAATACACACGCACACAGTATCAATACACACGCACACAGTATCAATACACACGCACACAGTATCAATACACACGCACACAGTATCAATACACACGCAAACAGTATCAATACACACGCACACAGTATCAATACACACGCAAACAGTATCAATATGCACGCACACAGTATCAATACACACGCACACACACACATTGATGTGTCCTCAGATGGCAGTTAGTGTTCAGCAGGGCACTCTGTTGGAATGGATCGCTCAGCACTGTATGTCACCATGGCAACTTCAGTTTAAAATAAAGTTCTATCCTTTTCACATCACGATGCTAATCCAAAACGTACTGCGCTGGATCAGATATTTCCATTTATTTTACCAGGTAAATTGACTGAGAACACAGTCTCATCTACAGCAATGACCTGGGGAATAGTTGCAGGGGAGAGGAGGGGGATGAATGAGCCAATTGGAAGCCGGGGATGATTAGGTGGCCATGATGGTATGAGGGACAGATTGAGAATTTAGCCAGGACACCGGGGTTAACCCCCCTACTCTTACGATAAGTCCCATGGGATTTTTTTGTGACCACTGAGTCAGGACACCCATTTAAAGTCCCATCCAAAAGACGGCACCCTACACAGGGTTACGTCCCCAAGCACTGCCCTGGGATATATATATAATTATGACCAGAGGAAAGAGTGCCTCGTAATGGCCCTCCAATAACACTTCCAGCAGCATCTGGCCTCCCATCCAGGAATCAACCCTTCTACGCTTCAGAGGCAAGTCAGCAGTGGGATGCTGCTGCTGGCATCATTTCACATTGTCAGCACTTTTTCTGGCAACTGTGGAGCAAACTCAAGGACCCGAGTTTAGTGTTGCCATGGTGACACTAAGCAGCTGCACAAGGCTACAACGAAGGACATACATCATCAGTTTTAGAACTAAACATAATTCAACAGCAACAAAAACACTCCCACTCTCTCTGTTTCTCTCTGTCTATCATACTGACTCTCTGTTTCTCTCTATGTCTATCACACTGACTCACTCTCTGTTTCTCTCTATGTCTATCACACTGACTCTCTCTCTGTTTCTCTCTATGTCTATCATACTGACTCTCTGTTTCTCTCTATGTCTATCACACTGACTCACTCTCTGTTTCTCTCTATGTCTATCACACTGACTCTCTCTCTGTTTCTCTCTATGTCTATCATACTGACTCTCTCTGTTTCTCTCTGTCTATCATACTGACTCTCTGTTTCTCTCTATGTCTATCACACTGACTCACTCTCTGTTTCTCTCTATGTCTATCACACTGACTCACTCTCTGTTTCTCTCTATGTCTATCACACCGACTCTCTCTCTGTTTCTCTCTATGTCTATCATACTGACTCTCTCTGTTTCTCTCTGTCTATCATACTGACTCTCTGTTTCTCTCTATGTCTATCACACTGACTCACTCTCTGTTTCTCTCTATGTCTATCACACTGACTCACTCTCTGTTTCTCTCTATGTCTATCACACTGACTCTCTCTGTTTCTCTCTATATCTATCACACTGACTCTCTCTCTGTTTCTCTCTATGTCTATCAGACTGACTCACTCTCTGTTTCTCTCTATGTCTATCACACTGACTCTCTCTCTGTTTCTCTCTATGTCTATCACACTGACTCTCTCTGTTTCTCTCTATATCTATCACACTGACTCTCTCTCTGTTTCTCTCTATGTCTATCAGACTGACTCACTCTCTGTTTCTCTCTATGTTTATCACACTGACTCTCTCTCTGTTTCTCTCTATGTCTATCACACTGACTCTCTCTCTATGTCTATCACACTGACTCTCTCTGTTTATCTATGTCTATCACACTGACTCTCTGTTTCTCTCTATGTCTATCACACTGACTCTCTCTCTGTTTCTCTCTATGTCTATCACACTGACTCTCTCTGTTTCTCTCTATGTCTATCACACTGACTCTCTCTCTCTCTCTCTGTATGTCTATCACACTGACTCTCTCTATGTCTATCACACTGGCTCTCTCTATGTCTATCACACTGGCTCTCTCTATGTCTATCACACTGGCTCTCTCTATGTCTATCACACTGACTCTCTCTATGTCTATCACACTGACTCTCTCTATGTCTATCACACTGACTCTCTCTGTTTCTCTCGATGTCTATCACACTGGCTCTCTCTATGTCTATCACACTAACTCTCTCTGTTTCTCTCTATGTCTATCACCCTGACTATTTCTCTGTTTCTCTCTATGTCTATCACACTGACTCTCTCCATGTCTATCACACTGGCTCTCTCTCTGTTTCTCTCTATGTCTATCACCCTGACTATTTCTCTGTTTCTCTCTATGTCTATCGCACTGACTCTCTCTGTTTCTCTCTATGTCTATCACACTGGCTCTCTCTATGTCTATCACACTGGCTCTCTCTATGTCTATCACACTGGCTCTCTCTATGTCGATCACACTGACTCTCTCTATGTCTATCACACTGACTCTCTCTATGTCTATCACACTGGCTCTCTCTATGTCTATCACACTGGCTCTCTCTATGTCTATCACACTGACTCTCTCTATGTCTATCACACTGGCTCTCTCTATGTCTATCACACTGGCTCTCTCTCTGTCTATCACACTGACTCTCTCTCTATGTCTATCACCCTGACTCTCTCTCTGTTTCTCTCTGTGTATCACACTGACTATCTCTCTGTTTCTCTCTATGTCTATCACACTGACTCTCTCTCTCTCTGTTTCTCTCTATGTCTATCACACTGACTCTCTCTCTGTCTATCACACTGACTCTCTCCATGTTTCTCTCTATGTCTATCACACTGACTCTCTCCATGTTTCTCTCTATGTCTATCACACTGACTCTCTCCATGTTTCTCTCTATGTCTATCACACTGACTCTCTCTCTGTTTCTCTCTATGTCTATCACACTCACACACTCAAAGATTCACACCTTATGATCCTGGCGAGGTGAATCTTGTCTTTAGCAGGGTACGGACCATGAGACAGGAACGCATTCCTCACAGCACGCCCTGCACACGGGAAACTCTGGGAGCAGGACTGACAAACATACACACGTGAGTCAAATAATACATAGTTGTTTTCACAGACGTGTTTCTCTCTGTGTGTGTGTGTGTGTGTGTGTGTGTGTGTGTGTGTGTGTGTGTGTGTTGACACAAGAGAACTCTGTGATATCAGTGTAACTATTAATATTGAAACAAAACATGTAGGTGAAACAGAGGCTAGGTGAAACTATGACGTCACCATTTTAACTTGGGTCAAGTACTATCTATATCAGGATTCTCCAACCCTATTCCTGGAGAGCAACCGTCCACTCCAACCCTAATCTAGCACACCTGATTCTAATAATGAGCTGGTTAATAAACTGTACCAGGTTAGTTACAACTGGGGTTGGAGCGAAAACCTGCAGCAGGGTAGCTCTCCAGGAACAGGGTTGAAGTCCCCTACATAATGTCAAATAGCCTACTTCCAAATATTTGAGGTGTAAAGGCGAGGGGATTTTGTACTTTTGGGACTATTCTAGAGATTCCATCGTACTAATCCAAATGAAATCAAGAAAAGAGCACTAAAACAAAGTATTTGACATAAAGTATGTATTTGACCAATATGTATTTGACTATGAAGTCACGCCATCTCTGTTTGGTGAGACACAAACATTCTTTATTTGCTGACGTTTCATAACCTATGCATGCATGTGTGTGTATGTCTCTGTGTGAGAGTGTGTGTACCTTGTGAACAGTAGGGCTGGTGCTGGGTCCGGGGATGGTATCCGGTGACTGCTATCGAGACACAATCAAAACACAGTCAGAACACACAGTATTAAACCACACATTTCCAGACAATGTTTGGGTTAGGAGAGAAGTAGAGCATGAAATGCAGCCTACAAACTATGTACAGATCTATAATCTGTCTACATCTGTCTCCATCCCTCCGTCTCTCTCCTGACAGAGAAGGAGAAAAGACAGTCTTCTACCCCCACCTCCACTTCTTCATCATATTTCCCCTTTGGACAGAGACATAAGAAACCAGTTTGTGCCAGCTGTGCCCTGGGTTCACGCCCAGGCTCTGTCGTAACCGGCCGCGACCGGGAGGTCCGTGGGGCGACGCACAATTGGCCTAGCGTCGCCCGGGTTAGGGAGGGCTTGGTCGGTAGGGGTGTCCTTGTCTCATCGCGCACCAGCGACTCCTGTGGCGGGCTGGGCGCAGTGTGCGCTAACCAAGGTGGCCAGGTGCACGGTGTTTCCTCCGGCGCATTGGTGCGGCTGGCTTCCGGGTTGGATGTGCGCTGTGTTAAAGAAGCAGCGGCTTGGTTGGTTGTGTATCAGAGGACGCATGACTTTCAACCTTCGTCTCTCCCGAGCCCGTACGGGAGTTGTAGCGATGAGACAAGATAGTAGCTACTACAACAATTGGATACTACGAAATTGGGGAGAAAAAGGGGTAAAATTCCAAAAAAATAAATAAAAAATTTAAAAAAAGAAACCAGTTTGTTACCAATATTGATAATTCAATATATCGATATTGTTTGATATCGATATGAGCCAGGCATATTGTAATATCGGTTTATCCTTGCTGTTAACCTACACTATTACGTAAAAGAGCATACATGACTGTTCCTGCAAGCAAAAAATCCTCTCACAGACTCAATTTAGCATAGGCCCACTGACCTGCCTGCTGATGCGCCATCAACTGGCTTCTCTTTGTATTCAAACTGGTTGGGTAGGTTAGGCCCACAGAACATTCACACTTGGTCCAACGGGCAATTAGCAAGCAATTGTCTGAACTTCACAAAGCTGTCGAAGTCCACACAGTTGCAATGTTATTCATACAAACCGATGTGATGTCATTACCCATCACTAGTGCATATCCCCTCTCACACACACACCTCATCTCCTCCTGGACAGGATAGAAAGCAGAGGCCACTACTGACAGAAAGAACAGGAGAGAGGTAAACAGGAGAGAGAGCAAGAGAGAAATATGGAGGGAGAGAGAAAGAAAGAAAAAGAACTGGAGAGATTAGACAGACAGACAGACAGACAGACAGACAGGCAGACAGACAGACAGACAGACAGACAGACAGACAGACAGACAGACAGACAGACAGACAGACAGACAGACAGACAGACAGACAGACAGACAGACAGACAGACAGACAGACAGACAGACAGACAGACAGAGAGAAATATGGAGGGAGAGAGAAAGAAAGAAAAATAACTGGAGAGAGATTAGACAGACCATTGCATAGGGCCGATGGAAAGACAGGAAAAGCAGTCCATAAACTCATAATAATCCAATAGGTCCCAATCATAAGAACACAAAAACACAACCATTAAGCATTTCCCAATCAAAATGTACAAGTATTACTTCCCATTGCAAAAAACATTTCATGTTTAGCAAACAAAGTAACCAGTGACCTAAAGTTTAAAGTGGAACTGACAGAGTTTTAACTACTTTGCAGATATCAAACAAACAGACAATCATAATATCAGTTAAAAATATCAAATTCCCAGTTTATGCTAAAAAAAAAAAAATTATAAGAGGTTTTAAAAATAGGTTCAATTTGACTCAACGTTCCATGACGTGCACTAAGGCATTGTTGGCAGATAGATGGATGCTGTTCAATGCATGATTCATATAATTCACCAATACATTTCTTGGTAGACCCAAAAATATTGCTATCAGGTTGTGAATCACAGATGTAACTAAGGCTGGGATTGTCAATACAATCAAAATATCAAGGGCAACGATCACAAGTCAGTCATAATGTGGCTAACAGGCTAGCGTATCTATTTATGTAGCAAGCTAAAAACACGGAGCTTAACATTAGCTAGATAGCTAGCTAGCTGCTAGGAGGATGTCATGTCATGCCATTGGAGTGGGTGAGCGACTGACTTTTCCAACTTATATCGTTTTTCAGTGGCTATAAACAGCTAGAGATGCAGGTGTCATTTGGTTAGCTTGCAAGAACTTGAACGACTGTTATCCAGTTAGCATATCTCTTGTATTCGCAAATTCACTCTGGCTATCTACTCCGATTTCAGAGCACTTTCATCTGAGTATGCCAGAGTGCAGAACAACTGATGAATTTACGAACGTGCAACATCGTTCTGTGTAAACTCCGGTCCTGAATAAGAGATTGTTTATTTGGTTTTATTTACTGCAGTGTCTATTAATTGTCCAAACGCACGGCCGCTTTCCCACGCTATATTGCTATAGAATTTCCACAAATGCCTTAGTATGACCATATCTAAGTGGTCACTTGTCAGGAAATGTCATATTCTTCCTGAACAGATTTTAATAAGAATAATGAATAATATTGCTAAAATGCTGTCAGTTCCACTTTAATTTCAACAATGTTTCACAAACATATTTTCAAAGATATGGCTAACAACAGCAAGCTTGCTGCAATAAAAAACACAGTTCCACTCACCAGATAATGATAATTTGAAACTTCTTGTTGAAAGTTATTCTTGAATAAGGAGAAGCTAACAAATTTGTCACGCCCTGACCTTAGTTATCTATGTTTTCTGTATTATTTTGGTCAGGTCAGGGTGTGACGAGGATGGGTATGTGTGTTTTCGACTTGTCTAGGGTTTTTGTATATCTATGTGGTTTTGGTATGTCTAGGTAAATGTAGGTCTATGGTGGCCTGAATTGGTTCCCAATCAGAGGCAGCTGTTTATCATTGTCTCTGATTGGGGATCCTATTTAGGTTGCCATTTTCCATTTTGGTTTTGTGGGTTATTGTCTATGTGTAGTTGCATGTCAGCACTTGTGTTATATAGCATCACGGTTGTTTTGTTACTTTGTTAAATGGTCTTTGTTTATTAATAGAAGAATGTATTCTTATCACGCTGTGCCTTGGTCTCCTCGTTATGACGAACATGACAGAATAACCCACCAAACCAGGACCAAGCAGCGTGAAAGGGAGGAACAGCGCTTTGTGGAAAAATTGACCTGGGATGAAATACTGGACGGTAAAGGATCATGGACGTGGGAGGAGATTTTGGCAGGAGAGGATCGCCTACCATGGAGGCAGGTGGAAACAGCGCAGGAGGAACAGCGAAGTAAGAGAGGACAGCAACGATGTTGGGGAGGTAGGCCACAGAAACCCGTCTGAGATTGTCAAAGAGTTATTGGACAGATTGGAGGAGAGTGAAGAGAGAGAGAGCTGTTGGTTTGGCATAGTATGCACGGCATTCCCCCTGAGGAGCGTGTTAGCTGTCCGATGCCACCTGTGTCAGTTCCTCGTACTAATCCTGAAACGTGTTAAAGTTTCGGAACAATTGATGCCGGCTATACACACCAGGTCTCCAGTGTACTTTCACAACCCGGTGTGTCCTGTTCCTACTCCTCGCACTCTTCCTCAAGTGCACCTCCAGAGTTCAGTACATCCTGTTCCTCCTCCCCGCACTCGCCCTGAGGTGCGTGTCCCCAGCCCGGTACCACCAGTGCCGGCACCACGCACCAGGCCTAGAGTGCGCCTCTGCAATCCAGAGCGTCCGGCGACAGTACCCAGTACCGTAAAAACAAACTAGGTTTCCCCTTTTCATCTGTGGATTAATTGTTGGAGTAGAGCACATACGATTTGGTATGTCTCAACATGGGTAAAAATTCTACAAAGACTCAGCAACAAACAAAAAAAGGACATGCATTTCAGGTAAAATAACAAACCAATGTTTATCTCCAAGGACAAATTAGCTAAAAATCCATGAATGTTTTGTGTGTGTTTCAACCTGTCCCCAAATGAATATAGTTGGTTCACAGTTGGTTTTGGTATTTTAACCTGCGTGCCATGGAAAGCATCTGGTGGGGATAGACAAAATCAACATGCAGATGCACACATGGAGCCGCAATTAGCATAAAATAAATATGCTATAGGCTATGCAGACCCGACTGGACCTGACCACGGCTCTATCAGCTGTAGTTACATAAACCCGAGACCTGATGACAATCAAACAGGACCCGACCCAAGGGAAAAGTTTGTATTTTGGACCTGCTCAGGTCCTGGTTCGGGTCTTGGGTGACCCATGAAGACCTCTAATACATACACTGGGCACACACACACAAACTCATCTTGTGTTGCTCTCTGCCCACTGCACTGAGACTAGGTAACATGGTCACCACCGATAAATCCATGATTATCGAAAACTTCAACAAGCATTTCTCAACGGCTGGCCACGCCTTCCGCCTGGCTACTCCAACCTCGGACAACAGCTCCCCCCCCCCCGCAGCTACTCGCCCAAGCCTCTCCAGGTTCTCCTTTACCCAAATCCAGATGGCAGATGTCCTGAAAGAGCTGCAAAACCTGGACCCGTACAAATCAGCTGGGCTGGACAATCTGGACCCTCTATTCCTGAAACTATCCGCCGCCATTGTCGCAACCCCTATTACCAGCCTGTTCAACCTCTCTTTCATATCGTCTGAGATCCCCAAGGATTGGAAAGCTGCCGCAGTCATCCCCCTCTTCAAAGGGGGCGACACCCTGGACCCAAACTGTTACAGACCTATATCCATCCTGCCCTGCCTATCTAAGGTCTTCGAAAGCCAAGTCAACAAACAGGTCACTGACCATCTTGAATCCCACCGTACCTTCTCCGCTGTGCAATCTGGTTTCCGAGCCGGTCACGGGTGTACCTCAGCCACGCTCAAGGTACTAAACGATATCATAACCGCCATCGATAAAAGACAGTACTGTGCAGCCGTCTTCATAGACCTTGCCAAGGCTTTCGACTCTGTCAATCACCGTATTCTTATCGGCAGACTCAGTAGCCTCGGTTTTTCGGATGACTGCCTTGCCTGGTTCACCAATTACTTTGCAGACAGAGTTCAGTGTGTCAAATCGGAGGGCATGCTGTCCGGTCCTCTGGCAGTCTCTATGGGGGTGCCACAGGGTTCAATTCTCGGGCCGACTCTTTTCTCTGTATATATCAATGATGTTTCTCATGCTGCGGGCGATTCCCTGATCCACCTCTACGCAGACGACACCATTCTATATACTTCCGGCCCGTCCTTGGACACTGTGCTATCTAACCTCCAAACGAGCTTCAATGCCATACAGCACTCCTTCCGTGGCCTCCAACTGCTCTTAAACGCTAGTAAAACCAAATGCATGCTTTTCAACCGTTCGCTGCCTGCACCCGCACGCCTGACCAGCATCACCACCCTGGATGGTTCCGACCTTGAATATGTGGACATCTATAAGTACCTAGGTGTCTGGCTAGACTCTAAACTCTCCTTCCAGACCCATATCAAACATCTCCAATCGAAAATCAAATCAAGAGTCGGCTTTCTATTCCGCAACAAAGCTTCCTTCACTCACGCCGCCAAACTTACCCTAGTAAAACTGACTATCCTACCGATCCTCGACTTCGGCGACGTCATCTACAAAATTGCTTCCAACACTCTACTCAGCAAACTGGATGCAGTTTATCACAGTGCCATCCGTTTTGTCACTAAAGCACCTTATACCACCCACCACTGCGACTTGTATGCTCTAGTCGGCTGGCCCTCGCTACATATTCGTCGCCAGACCCACTGGCTCCAGGTCATCTACAAGTCCATGCTAGGTAAAGCTCCGCCTTATCTCAGTTCACTGGTTACGATGGCAACACCCATCCGTAGCACGCGCTCCAGCAGGTGTATCTCACTGATCATCCCTAAAGCCAACACCTCATTTGGCCGCCTTTCGTTCCAGTTCTCTGCTGCCTGTGACTGGAACGAATTGCAAAAATCGCTGAAGTTGGAGACTTTTATCTCCCTCACCAACTTCAAACATCTGCTATCCGAGCAGCTAACCGATCGCTGCAGCTGTACATAGTCTATTGGTAAATAGCCCACCCATTTTCACCTACCTCATCCCCATACTGTTTTTATTTATTTATTTTTATTTTTCTGCTCTTTTGCACACCAATCTCTACCTGTACATAACCATCTGATCATTTATCACTCCAGTGTTAATCTGCATAATTGTAATTATTTGCCTACCTTCTCATGCCTTTTGCACACAATGTATATATAGACTCCCCTTTTTTCTACTGTGTTATTGACTTGTTAATTGTTTACTCCATGTGTAACTCTGTGTTGTCTGTTCACACTGCTATGCCTTATCTTGGCCAGGTCGCAGTTGCAAATGAGAACTTGTTCTCAACTAGCCTACCTGGTTAAATAAAGGTGAAATAAAAATAAAAATAAAATCCGTAACACAGGGGAGTCAAAATGGAAACATGAAATCAACCACACACTCATGAAAACATCCCTTTAGGACAAACACACACTTGACACCTTCCTACTGTGATCTTTCTACTACAGCTGTTGTCTGATAACACCTCTAAAACATACATCACAAGATCTCTATGCTTTCATCTGTGTTATACAACTATTAATTAGATTGCTGAACATGTCAGGACAGATCTAATCTCTTGTTTAGTCTCTTCACAGCCTTTCCTTCAAACCCTGGGCTCACACCTTGGACAGTCATTCAGTTCTTTATTATTGTGTGTGTAGGTTAGGTGTGTGTCCTTCCCTCCTCCAGGACAGGTCTTAGCAGAGCTACCATACCTTCACGCTTCAACATATACACTAACATACACTCACTTGAGGAGAGT
This sequence comes from Oncorhynchus clarkii lewisi, assembly GCF_045791955.1. Taxonomy (NCBI): domain Eukaryota; kingdom Metazoa; phylum Chordata; class Actinopteri; order Salmoniformes; family Salmonidae; genus Oncorhynchus; species Oncorhynchus clarkii. Next base: position 52,058,758 of record NC_092164.1, read on the forward strand.
TGAGAAACACCTTTAGTACCACTGTCATTGTCAGATAACATATTCGCTCCCTAGAATCCAAGGGGGCATTACAGTAGGCTACATGAATGGGCAAGTAACATCTCTGGTGAAACTGATTCAAGACTGGACCAAGACGTGTTGCCTTGGCTACTGCATAGGTACGGCATCTAAAAACACATTCTGGACGTAACCAATGAATGGCGGGAGCCTGTAGAGCACGAGCGTACACACACGGTGGTACAGTGAGGTCGTGTGTGGAACAACAGCACATCTAGGTGAATCGTGACAGAGATAGGAGGTAACTCGACGGCAAAGAATAACCAAAACACACACACGGAAGGGACATTTTTCTGTCGATACTCACGCTTTTCTTCCTTAGGTGCAGTCCATGTTTCAACAGTCCCGGTAAATCCCGGATCTTCTGCCTTAGCTGAGTCTGGTCTCGAGCTCCGGTGTTTCGGTTATTCCACCGCCAGCCGCCGACCATACCATCTTCTCCACCGGACTCAGAGTCCTCCATGTCTGTCTGTCTCTCTCTTTCTCTCTTCTACTCCTGCTCCTCTCACACACAGACACACCAGCTACGGCTCATTGTCGCCTCTCTTATTCACACACACACCGACCTACACCTGTTCTGCAACAGACGAACCGCGCGCGTTAACGACCTAGAGTATCCGCTGCAGCACGCAACGCTGCTCCACCCGAATGTCCTCCTCCCTTGTACTATCAATGTGTTATGTGTGTGTGCAGAGGAGGGGGACTTGCAGGTGCAGAAGAACATCATTGCATAATTTCCATCTGTCAGACGTAGAGGAGTCGTAGCACCTTGCTAAACATTCAATACATTTTCGATTTAACATATCCCCGTTTTTTAAAATCCGAATTAGATAAATCTTGATAATATTAACACATTTAGGCTGCGTTTTTATGTTGACAAATGAGGGCCTGTGTATAAATGTTGTATTAAAGAGTTGTAAATGCTGTCTTTTCTGTTGCATTTAGAAACAAAATGGTGGAAAGGACGAACTGGAGGCTACGTCATCGCCTCACCTGCGGCTCAAATTTCGATAGGTAAACAAAGGGCCATTAGGCTACACCATCAGGGTGTAAGTGTGTGAGAGCTATGAAATCTACTCTAAACCTACATCACACACACATACATACATACACTCACGGGAGTGAATGGACTGAAGTCAATACAATAGGCCAGTAGGTGTGTGTTGTATAACTGAGATGTCATGTGTGTTATCCTGATAAGAGTCTTAATCTCACATAATTGGCAATTTTCAGCCACTCTGATTACACACACACACACACAGCCCATTTCTAGATAATGTAAGTGTATTTGAGTGTTTCACCCTACATACTCTCTGTGTCTCAACGTTGTCCCGGTGCACTCTGGGTAGTGGCTAGTTTGGATCTCACTACAATTGTGCACAACAAGTGCACAAATGCTGCATCCCAATTCTCCACACTTCTCTGAAAGCATGCACTTGCACACTCCCATCGTGGATTTAAAACCATTGGATTGGTCTAAGTATTGACTGGAGGGAGTTTCCACCATTGATAAATCCATGACGGAGATACACGTGCACACTTTGAGAGAAGGGTAGAGAATCAGGATTTAGCCTACGTAAGGCTATGGTCAGACCAGCGAGGTCAGGGGTTAGGGGTCAGTTAAGCCCATACTCTCTCAGACCAGAGAGATTTTGGGTTTAGGTGTTGTATGTGGTATTATGGCTTGGTCTGTATGTACTGTACAGAGAGCGTGGGGAGACTGGGAGAAGAGGGAGAGAGACTAGAGGAGGAGGGGTGAGAGAAAGAGCGAGAACAAGAGTAAACCTATTTTCCATCATAGAGCTCTTCAAACAAACTTGATTAAATATTGAAAAGTGCATGTGGCTACTGGGGCGTGGATACAATTCACTTCCAACTGAACACTGGAGAAAAACGAGTATAGAGAGGAGGAAAAAGGAGAAGGAGAGGACAGAAGAAGGAATGGAGAGCAGTGGGGAGGAAAACAGGATAGAGGAGAGAGCAGTGGAGAGGAGAGAGCAGTGGAGAGGAGAAGAGAGAGCAGTGGAGAGGAGAATAGGGAGCAGTAGAGAGGAGAGGAAAACAGAGAGGAGGAGAGAGCAGTGGAGAGAATAGAGAGCAGGGTAAAGGAGAGGAGAAGAGCAGTGGAGAAGATAGAGCAGTGGAGAGGAGAAGAGAGAGCAGTGGAGAGGAGGAGAAGAGAGAGCAGTGGAGAGGAGGAGAAGAGAGAGCAGCGGAGAGGAGAAGAGAGAGCAGTGGAGAGGAGGAGAAGAGAGAGCAGCTGAGAGGAGAGGTTAGAGCAGTGGAGAGGAGAAGAGAGGGTAGTGGAGAGGAGAAGAGAGCAGCTGAGAGGAGAGGTTAGAGCAGTGGAGAGGAGAAGAGAGAGCAGTGGAGAGGAGAAGAGAGAGCAGTGGAGAGGAGAAGAGAGAGCAGTGGAGAGGAGAAGAGAGAGCAGTGGAGAGGAGAAGAGAGCAGTGGAGAGGAGAAGAGAGAGCAGTGGAGAGGAAGAAAGAGCAGTGGAGAGGAGAATAGAGAGCAGTGGAGAGGAGAGGTTAGAGCAGTGGAGAGGAGAAGAGAGAGCAGTAGAGAGGAAGAAAGAGCAGTGGAGAGGAGAATAGCGAGCAGTAGAGAGGAGAAGAGAGAGCAGTAGAGAGGAGAAGAGAAATCAGTGGAGAGGAGAAGAGAAAGCAGTGGAGAAGAGAGAGCAGGGGAAAGTAGAGGAGAAGAGCAGTGGAGAGGAGAAGAGCAGTGGGGAGAAGAAGAGAGAGCAGTGGAGAGGAGAGGAGAGGATAGAGCAGTGGAGAGAAGAGAGAGCAGTGGAGAGAAGAGAGAGCAGTGGAGAGGAAGAAAGAGCAGTGGAGAGGAGAAGAGAGAGCAGTGGAGAGGAAGAGAAGAGAGAGCAGCTGAGAGGAGAGGTTAGAGCAGTGGAGAGGAGAAGAGAGAGCAGCTGAGAGGAGAGGTTAGAGCAGTGGAGAGGAGAAGAGAGAGCAGTGGAGAGGAGAATAGAAAGAAGTAGAGAGGAAGAAAGAGCAGTGGAGAGGAGAAGAGAGAGCAGTGGAGAGGAGAAGAGAAAGCAGTGGAGAGGAGAAGAGAGAGCAGTGGAGAGGAGAAGAGAGAGCAGTGGGAGGAGAAGAGAAAGCAGTGGAGAGGAGAAGAGAGATCAGTGGAGAAGAGAAAGCAGTGGAGAGGAGAAGAGAGAGCAGTGGAGAGGAGAAGAGAGAGCAGTGGAGAGGAGAAGAGAGAGCAGTGGAGAGGATAGAGCAGTGGAGAGGAGAAGAGAGATCAGTGGAGAGGAGAAGAGAGAGCAGTGGAGAGGAGAAGAGAGAGCAGTGGAGAGGAGAAGAGAGAGCAGTGGAGAGGATAGAGCAGTGGAGAGGAGAAGAGAGAGCAGTGGAGAGGATAGAGCAGTGGAGAGGAGAAGAGAGAGCAGTGGAGAGGAGAAGAGAGAGCAGTGGAGAGGAGAAGAGAGAGCAGTGGAGAGGAGAAGAGAGAGCAGTGGAGAGGAGAAGAGAAAGCAGTGGAGAGGAGAAGAGAAAGCAGTGGAGAGGATAGAGCAGTGGAGAGGAGACGATAGAGCAGTGGAGAGGAGAAGAGAAAGCAGTGGAGTGGAGAGGATAGAGCAGTGGAGTGGAGAGGATAGAGCAGTGGAGTGGAGAGGATAGAGCAGTGGAGAGGAGAAGAGAGAGCAGTGGAGAGGAGAAGAGAGAGCAGTGGAGAGGAGAAGAGAGAGCAGTGGAGAGGAGAAGAGAGAGCAGTGGAGAGGAGAAGAGAAAGCAGTGGAGAGGAGAAGAGAGAGCAGTGGAGAGGAGAAGAGAGAGCAGTGGAGAGGAGAAGAGAAAGCAGTGGAGAGGAGAAGAGAAAGCAGTGGAGAAGAGAGCAGTGGAGAGGAGAAGAGAAAGCAGTGGAGAGGATAGAGCAGTGGAGAGGAGAAGAGAAAGCAGTGGAGAAGAGAGCAGTGGAGAGGAGAAGAGAAAGCAGTGGAGAGGAGAAAAGAGAGCAGTGAGGAGGAGAAGAGCCTTAAGCTTCTGATGGAACACATGAAGATTCTAAAAATGGAACAGACTGAAATGTTGACCCATTCTAGAAGACACACTATAAACCATTATCTATTAACCATAAATATTTCCCTCATTGTTCCACACACACACACACACACACATCAAAGTTTATTGGTTACATACACAGTTTAGCAGATGTTAAAAGCATGTGCAGCCAAATGCTTGTGTTACTATCTCCACACACACACACTCCTCTCAGGTCTTGGGGTCAGTTCTGCTGTGGTGGGTGCAGAGCTGCAGTCTATCTCTTTGACCAGTAGATGTCCCTGCTCGACTGTAGAGGTTGAGGTCATGTATGGTTATCATTTATTTCGGTGAAATGCTTCATTGCCCTCTAGCGATCACTACTGGAAGACACTTATCTCACCAAATAGTGCAGCAGTGGTATGCACCCAGACAGACCTTTTATGTGTCTGTGACTAGTAGCGTCTCAGAGTAGGAGTGCTGATCTAGGATCAGGTCCCCTCTGTCAATGCAATTGTATTTATTGTGATCTAACAGGCTAAACTGATCCTAGATCACTCCTACTGAGACGCTTCATGAAAACAAGCGCTATGATCTAGCATGGCATCCCTCCTACAGTATCTCTCGCTTCCCTATTAAAGCATTCTTTCTCTGCATCCCTCAATTTCGCCATCTCTCGATCACAGCAACTCCCTCTGATTAACTCTAGTTATTATAAACTGCTGACTATGACAATAGTTTTCCTCTCCTAACTTTTACCCAGTCACACTCACCCTCTACTTACTGAAACAGTGTACTACTAATATTGTATTACAACTAGTCCACCACTAACTACTCTTACTCCTAGTCTACTACTAACTAGTCCTAGTCTACCACTAACTTCTCCTAGTAGGGACTATGGGAAATGCCTAGTGCCTAGGGAAGTGTTAATTGCGTAGGGGCTGTTTCTGGATAAGGGCCTACATCTCCCCTCTGTAGACACAGTCAGTGTTCAACTACTTAGCACAGAATCTCTGAGTTGAGTTTTTACACAGAGTCATGAATTGGAAGAGCAATACAATGGGGGGCAGAGAGGGGGGAAAAACATATTCTGAGAAAGAGATACTGTATAAATCAAAGAGGATTTCATTAAGTGATTACGCAAGCTTCTTGACACAAGCCTAGTAGTTCTGTGGAATCGGAGCCCGTCACAGACTGCCAGAGTTTTCCGAGAATACGTAAATAGAGAGAAAAAAAACTGAGAATAGAGAGTTTGTAAGAGCATGAGAGGACAGGAAATAATGTAGATAAGGAAAGTGCAACTGGCTGACAAAGTTTATCAGAATATGCAGTCATAAATACAATTGCAACTTATGTGATGACTTATATCCCCACCATTACACACATACTTTGATCTAGCAAAATTGGGGCCTTAATTGTTCAGCTCTTCAGGAGAAGTGTCTGCATTCTAGGAGGGGGGGAGACATGTGTTTCACTTTGACTCAGGGTCTCAGCCCCACAAGTAGACACTAACGCTACAATTTAATACAAACAAAACTAACCACAGGAATGCTTTAATAACATAACAAACCTGAACTAATAGTGTTACATTAGTGTGGATATGAATGTGTCCTCGTAATAGGGTCAGTGTCAATTCCATTTAAATTCCAGTCAGTTTGGCATACTTTCTGAATTGACTGGAACTGTGAAATCTAACCAGGGCAGATCCTAATAGTGAATTGTTGCTTTGAGAATGACACTTGAACCCGCAACCCAGCCGATTCCCAGGAAAGAATTCTTCAAACATTTAGCCTGACTAAGTCTCATCCTGAGAGAGAAGATGTCAGGGAAGTCCAATCGTCCCCTCAAACACTGACAAATTGACATCATAGACACTGGACCTTGGACTTTCAATTGCCATGTGCATGGACATTTCTTATAGGACATCATGTTTAGGACAACCAGTGTGTGTGTGTCAAAAGCAGAATACTAGAATCACACAGCAAACCGCCACAGATGCAGGCCAAAGAAGAAACAAAGATTCCATATAAATTCAGCTTTTAAAACTATAGGCCAAATACAAGCACCGTGGCAAACTAACACAGCAGTTGATTCACTCACAGAGCGGTGGCCAATGTTCGTTCGGCTCTACCTGAGCAGGGTTCATTAGGCTCTATACTACCTGCCCTGAGCCTGCCTGCTGTTTTGTACCTTGTCACACCACCCTGGATTACTGACCTCTGCCTGCCCTGAGCCTGCATGCTGTTCTGTACCTTGTCACACCACCCTGGATTACTGACCTCTGCCTGCCCTGAGCCTGCATGCTGTTCTGTACCTTTTGGACTCTGCTCTGGATTTCTGACCTCTGCTTGCCCTGTTGTTTGCCTGCCACCCTGTTTTTGCAATAAACTTTTGTTACTTTGAAATAGTCTGCATCTAGGTCTTCTCATGAGCCTTGACAGTACGAACTGGCCATGACGGACGTAGCAGACTCGGACCAGCTCCGCAATGCCGTGTGAGCGGACCAAGTACTTTGAGGTTGCTCTAAAGCGAAAAGGTGGAATAAACAATTCGAGAGCAGGTTTTCTTACATTGAACAAAGTTCTCTATTGAGGTATTTCTTTCTTCTCAAACAATCCCACACAATCAAGGATTGGAAAACACAAATCTTCTTTACAGGAACAAGGAACACAAGTAACTTTTAACTATAACATAAATTACGGGTGTGTCACCGCCTTAAATATCCGTTTGAGGAGAGCTCCCTTTGGGTGGTGGTGCGGATCCATGGTTGCCATTCCCAAGAGGTAGTTTGTCCTCTTCTCCCTTCTGTCCGGTAAGTCCTCTCCTTTGGAGAAGCAATCATTCTTTTTTTATCCCTTTTCCCCCACTGCCGGTTCCCTCCTCTCTCTTGTAGTGGGAAGAGAATAGGTCATTGGTACCGTCAGCTGTGCTTAATTGCCTCTGATCACCTTGACTCACATGCCGGGCTGGGCTACAATCCGCGGGACCAGCCTGCCCCCTTGTGGTCCTTCCACAGCCGTCTCCTTGCAAGGAGCCACCATTGGAAGGCACGAGGAGTTGCTTCGTGGTCTTACGGAAGGGTTCCAGACCTTGATCGAACGCCATGACCAGGTGTTGAACACATTGCTGGAGCAATTCTGCGGGTTGTCTGTCAGGCAGCCTACCACAACGGTAACCCGGCTGTTAGCAGCGGGGCCACCCCGGTTTCCCGGGAACCCTGCTTACCTCCCCCGGAACGCTTCACTGGAGAGTTGGGAACCTGTCGGCGTTTCTCACGCACCGTTCTCTCATCATCGAGCTGCAGCCCTCCTCCTTCCCCTCGGTCTGCTCGAAGATAGCGTACTTCATCACGCTGATGTCCGGGAGGGCTCTCACGTAGGCTACGGCCGTGTGGGAACAACAGTCTGGATGCTTCAGTCTGGTATGCTTCAGTCTGGAGGAGTTTGTGGCGCAGGTGAAGGTTTTTGATTCTCCATTGTCCGGGAGAGAGGTAAGACTCCCACAGTGTGGCAGACTATGCAGTGGTTTTCCGCCCGTTGGCAGCTCAGAGTGCCTGGAACCCGGAATCACTGTTCGACACGTTCCTGCACGGATTATCAGAGGAAGTGAAGGACGAGCTAGCAGCCCAGGAACTACCCAAGGATCTTGACTCACTCATTGCCTTGACCATCCGGATCGATGGGCGGCTACGGTAACGTAGGAAGGAGAGAGGAGGTCCAATTCCACTCACTCGCCCAAGGATTCCACCTCGCCTCCAAGGCATCCCGGAAGTCCCTGATGTCTCCGTGGCCAAGAGGACCCGAGGCTACCCGAGTTTCCCCAAGAGTCTCCGAAGTCTGCCAGTTCTCCTCTTCCTGAGCCGATGCAACTAGACAGAGCTAGGCTGTCCCCAGCTGAACGTCTACACCGGATTTACACAAAGAGTTGCCTGTGTTGAGGGACTACTGGTAATTTTGTGTCCTCCTGTCCACTAAAGACCAGGCTCACCGGTAGGGACGAGTACTCTGGTGGGCCATACAGAGAACATTTCCTCTCCCCTTACTCGCACCCCTTTCCATGCCATCTTGCTGTGGGGGAACCAGTTGAAATCTCTCTGGGTACTCATCAACTCTGGGGCCGATGAGAGTTTTTTGGACCCTACCCTGGCGTCCGAGCTGGGCATCCCCACTCAGCCCCTCTCCATTCCCATGGACGTTAGAGCGCTGGACGGACGCTCTATAGGTCGGGTCACCCACAATACCACTCCCATCACCCTACCAGTGTCAGGGAACCACAGCGAGGCTATCATATTTATGCTAATTAAGTCTCCTCAGGTTCCCGTGATATAGGGATTCTCTTGGCTCCAGCGACACAATACCCTCATAGATTGGACTGCTGGTGCCATCATGGACTGGAGCCCATTCTGCCACACCCATTGTCTGGGTGTTTCTGCCACACCCATTCCTGTGGCCTCAGAAGTTTCCCCGGATCTCGCCGCCATTCCCGCGGAGTACGAGGAGGTGTCCAGGAGGTGTTCAGTGAGGCCCGGGCCACTTCACTTCCTCTGCACTGATCCTATGACTTTGTGATTGACCTTCTCCCAGGCACCACACCGCCCCGGGGACGACTGTACTCTCTGTCGTGTCCGGAGACCAAGACTATGGAGACCTACATTGAGGACTCCCTAGCTGCAGGGTGTATCCGTCCTTCTCCCTCCCCCGCTGGCGCAGGGTGCTTCTTTGTGGAGAAGAAGGACAAAACCCTGCGCCCATGCATCAACTATCGGGGCCTCAATGACATCATCACCTCAGCCTTCGAGCCGCTCCAGGGGGCCACTGTTTTCTCCAAGTTGGACCTGCGGTACGCCTACCACCTGGTGCGGATACAGGAAGGGGATGAGTGGAAGACTGCCTTCAACACGGCCAGTGGTCACTACGAATACTTGGCATTACCAACGCCCAAGCTGTGTTCCAGGCCCTGGTTAATGACGTTCTCCGCAACATGTTGAACCGGTTTGTCTTCATGTACCTCGACGACATCCTCATTTTCTCCCACTCAGCCCAAGAACACGTTCTCCACGTCTTACAGCGCCTCCTGGAGAACCACCTTTTTGTGAAAGCGAAGAAATGCAAATTCCATCCCCTTCCTTGGTTACATCATTGCTGCAGGGAATGTACAGATGGATCCCGGGACGGTGAGAGCGGCCCCAGCCTACGTCCAGAGTGCAGCTGCAACGTTTCCTGGGATTTGTCAACTTATATTGCCTCTTTATCCGGGGTTACAGCACCCTGGATTCCTCCCTGTCTACTCTCACCTCTCCCAAGGTTCCGTTCACGTGGTCCCCTGCTGCTGACTGGGCGTTCTGGGACCTCAAGCACCGCTTCACCACTGCTCCCATATTGGTTCATCCTGACCCATCCCGTCAATTTGTGATGGAGGTCGATGCTTCGGATGTCGGAGTGGGGGTTGTCCTATCCCAGTGTTCTGCCCTGGACCTCAAGTTACATCCCTGTGCCTTCTCCCATCGCCTCAACACCAAGGAGAGGAATTACGATGTGGGAAATCGTGAGCTTCTCGTGGTGAAGATGGCGTTGGAGGAGTGGAGACACTGGTTGGAGGGGCGGAACATCCGTTCATTGTGTGGACGGATCACAAGAACCTGAAATATCTCCGCACCGCCAAGCGTCTCAATTCCAGGCAAGCTAGGTGGGCCCTGCTTTTCACCCAGTTTAACCTCTCCCTCTCCTACTGACTGGGATCCAAGAATATCAAGCCGGATGTGCTGTCATGCCGCTATAACCCCACTGCTACACCCTCGGACCCTGAGACCATCCTTCCCACCTCGTGCCTGGCAACAGCACTCAGCTGGGGAATAAGGAAGCAGGTCTGTGAGGCACAGCGTTCCCAGCCGAACCCCGGGGGGCACAGATAAATGGATGTTTGTTCCTGACGCTGTCCCCCCCTCGGTCCTGGAGTGGGCCCACTCCTCCAGGCTTACCTTCCACCCGGGCTCCCGACGGACCCTGGCCTTTGTGCGGCAACGCTTTTGGTGGCCTAACATGGTTCCGAATATCTCAGAGTTTGTCGCCGCCTGCATGATCTGTGCACAAAGCAAGACTCCTCTGCAAGCTCCGGCTGGTCTCCTTCAACCACTGCCTGTCCCTCACAGTCCCTGGACTTCTATCCCCCCGTCTGATGGCAACACCACCATCCTGACTGTAGTGGATCGGTTTTCCAAAGCCGCCCATTTCTTCCTTTCCCCAAGCTACCCTCTGCCAAAGAGACAGACCAGCTCATGGTGCAGCACGTCTTGCGGCTCCATGGACTCACGGTGGACATGGTCTCCAACCAGGGTCCTCAGTTCTCGTCCCTGTTCTGGAAGGCGTTCTGCACACTCATTGGGTCGTCAACCAGCCTGTCCACCGGGTTCCACCCTCAGTCCAACGGCCAGTTGGAGCGAGACAATCAAGACCTGGAGACGACTCTTCACTGCCTTGTCTCCGACAACCCCACCACCTGGAGCCAGCAACTCATGTGGGTTGAATACGCCCACAACACCCTCCTCTGTTCTGCCACCGGGCCCTCACCTTTCAAGCATTCCCTGGGTTATCAGCCCCCGTTCTTCCCGGAGCAAGAGGAAGACGTCGGCATATCCTCTGCCCAGATGTTTGTCCACCGCTGTCGCCATACCTGGAAGAGAGCCCGGTCGGCTCTTCTCAAGACTACCTCCAGGTATCGGCAACAAGCGGACTGCCATCCGACCCTGGCTTTGTGTTTGGCTGTCCACTCGAGATCTGCCCCTCTGGGTGGAGTCCCGCAGCTTTTCCCCCGTTTTATCAGCCCTTTCCCCATATCCAAGTTCATTACCCCCCCTGCTGTTCATCTTCTGTTGCCCCGTACCCTCCGTATACATCCCACTTTTCATGTCTAGAATTAAACCTATGTCCCACAGCCCACAGTTTCCTGTTTCCAGGCACACCCCTCTCCCCCGTCTCATCAAGGCCACTCCTGAATGTTCGACCGCGGGGCAGGGGATTCCAGTACCTGGAGGGTTATGGCCTGGAAGAGAGGTGCTGGGTCCCCGCTAGGGACATCCTGGACCCAGGCCTCATCGCTGAGTTCCAACGCCGGTACCCGGGGCAACCAGGTATGATGCCAGGTGTCGCCCCTAGAGGGGGGGTACTGTCACACCCTGATCTGTTTCACCTGTCTTTGTGCTTGTTTCCACCCCCCTCCAGGTGTCGCCCATCTTCCCCATTATCCCCAGTGTATTTATACCTGTGTTCTCTGTTGCCAGTTTGTTTTGTTTCATCAAGCCTAACCAGCGTTTTCCCCGTGCTTCTGTCTTTCTCTAGTTCCTGTTTTCTATTTTTCCCAGTTTTGACCATTCTGCCTGCACTGACCCTGAGCCTGTCTGCCGTTCTGTACCTTGTGACACTTCCCTGGATTACTGACCTCTGCCTGCCCTGACCCTGAGCCTGTCTGCCGTTCTGTACCTTTCGGGCTCTGGTCTGGATTACTGACCTCTGCCTGCCCTTGACCTGTCTTTTGCCTGCCCCCATTTGTGTAATAAACTTTTGTTACTTCGAAACTGTCTGCATCTGGGTCTTCTCCTGAGCCTTGACAACTAGAGAATGTACAGTGCATTCGGAAAGTATTCAAACCTAACATTTAGTTACGTTACAGCCATATTCTAAAATAGATTAAATAGTTTTTTCCCCTCATCCATCTACACACAATACCCCATAATGACAAAACAAAAACAGATTTACATATCACATGTATTCCGACCCTTTACTCAGTACTTTGTTTAAGCACCTTTGGCCATGTCACGATCGTTATATAAATAAATGGACCAAGGCGCAGCGTGAGTAGAGTTCCACATTTTTATTAAAGTGAAACTTCCCAAAACAACAAAGAATTAACGAACGTGCAAATACGTAGCGCACATAGGCACTATACAAAAACAATATCCCACATCGCAGGTGGGAAAAGGAACACACTAAGTATGATCCGCAATTAGAGGCAATGATTATCAGCTGCCTCCAATTGGGAACCATACACACACCAACACAGAAACACAACACCTAGAAAACCCCCCTAGTCACCCTCTGACCTATTACACCATAGACAACCCCGAGGGCTCTCTATGGTCAGGGCGTGACAGTACCCCCCCTGAATGCCGGAGGTGATAGGGAGTTGGCATGCTGTGATAGGGAATTGGCATTTTTTAAAAAGTAAAGAAAGAAAGCAAAGCAGACCTGAGCTTATAACTTTTTTCAAAAAGATGAGAATGTCTACATAGTCTGGTAAAGGGTCGACCTCTTTGCAGTCACTATGGCCCCTGCTGTGGAGAATACCCTCTTGCTTGTGTCCTTGCTCATAAAGGTCTCCCCAAAAAGCTCCTTCATGGCCAAATTATTTTGTGGAGGAGATGCCTCTGAGTCTGCTCCTGTTGGCTCTGTGGCTTGACCCTGCAGAAAAAAATGACTTGATCTATTAAACTAATTATTTATTTTCATATTTCATATAACTATAATTGTATAAATAACTTTTAATATGCCATTGTAATTCCACATTTAAAATGGATGATTCTAATAGCAATAGCATTGACTAAGATTAGACTGCAGTATATTTACTATTAATTCACTCTTATTTATTGTTTTACCTCTTCAGTGGCCACAATCTCAGTGGTGAGCTCACTGTATGTTTTCCAGCGTGGGGCAGGGTCTAGGTGAGACAGGGACTTGAACCTTGGATCCGGTGCAGTAAATCTATGAAGGTAGTCCTGTACATTAGGGGGGTATCTGGGGTTCAGGTCCTCTATAATGGCAGCCTTGGCATCTCTAGTGATGGTGCTGTCTTCCTCACTTGGGGCCATGGATTGTAGAATCCTTGTTTTCAGAGGTAGGATCATAGACACAGACAGTGCCGTTTCAGTGCTCAATTATGATATTTTCCTGTTCATAAAGATCTGGCACGATCTTCATACTGCAGTGGGTGCGCCAGGGGATTTCGTAGCGTGGCTCAAGCACTTTCACCGTATTTTAAGTTTTGTTTTCCACAACATAATATGGATTCATGTCTGCAGCGATAAACATCCCAATAGATTTGGTGATGGCTTTAGTTCGGTCTGATTCTGCAGCAAAGGACTGCTTAAATGTCGCAGTGAGAAGTTGTGTCTCTTGGCTGAGTTGGCTCCCGTCACTGACACACCAGGCTGATGACGCTTTAAATGTGTGGCCATGCTCGTGGCCATGATCATACCGCTTTCTCGTGGCACAATGCCTAAACACCGTAATGGTGTTGTCCACCACCTTTCTTCCGTCATCATATTTGACAGGGAAGCCAAAATGCTCCCATACATGATACTTGAATGAAGCGAGAGGCTTTTCCAGTTCTTCAGCTTCTCCGCTAGCCGTGGCTGTCACTGCTCTTTTTTCTTTGCAACGCGAGCATCCAGGATTGATTCGTTGGGATTCAACATGCCCCGTTCACGTGAACAGTACACGCAACTGCTTTAAAAAAAATATCAAATCAACCTTCAGGCGTCAGAGTAGAACACAGCACGCATCTATCTGTCTTGTCTTTATCTTTTCACTGCAACCCTGCATCGAGATTTAGGGAATTATTACTTTGAAAAGTAACAGCGGCTGTAAAACTGTAAGGATCACCCCCCACGGTTCGGCACCCATGTGAACCGCCGATCAATTGCAAAGTTTAACCATCATAGTGTGAAATACAGTTTTACGTAACGTGGGGGTTGATCCTTACGGATCACGGATCAACTACGGTCCGTTGCACCACTAGTCTGAATACTTATGTAAATGTGATATTTCCATGTTTTATTTTTAATATATTTGCAAAAATTTCGTAAAACCTGTTTTTACTTTCTCATTATGGGGCATTGTGTGTAGATTGATGGGGACAATGTTTTATTTAATCAATTTTAGAATAAAACTGTAACGTAACAAAATGTGGAAAAGGTGAAAGGGTCTGAATACTTTCCAAATGCACTGTATTAATGTCTTTCGAAAAGAGGGACACTTAGAGGGGTTTTCTGGGAATTTTCTTAGTGAAGTGAAACTTCCCCATGATGCTCTCAACCACTAGACAGCACAAAATAGCCCTATTAGATTATGAATAATTTGTGGGGCTGGGGTGCAGCCCCATATTACAAGACAACGGACACACCTTTATTCCTCTCTCCTCACTTCTCCTCTCTTTATCTTGTCTCTTCTTCCCTATCCTCACATCTCTTCTACCTCTCCTTGAGTTGCATAAATATACAGAATACAAGAATGAACGGAACTTAATTCTTGAATTTGATTAAACACATGCATTGAGAGAACTACCCCAACCCTGCATTCTAGATTATTAGGCTTGATTACCTGTCTGAGTGTTCCATGGTGCAGAGTAGAGACCTGGTGACATGTGTAACGTTACAGGTTATATGATGACAGAGTAATATCTCTCCATTAGAGACTTCCTGTAGTAATATTTTTGTAAGTTCTGTCCCAAATGGCACCCTATTCCCTTGTGCACTACTTTTGAACAGAGCCCTAGATAGTGCACTACTTTTGACCAGAGCCCTAGATAGTGCACTACTTTTGACCAAAGTCCTAGCCTTGGTCAAAACTAGTGCACTATGTAGGAGTGGAGTGTCATTTGGGACTAAGACAATATCTCTGACTGATAATGATGGAGTGATGATAAAAAAAGGAGAGGGGAGGGGTGAGGGGAAGGAGATGAGGAAACACTTGCAATGTGTAAGAATATAAATCCTTGCGCATGTAGCATCGGTCAGACAAACAAGTAGCCTACCAACTTCAGCATCTCTCAAGAGTCACTGGACACAGCACCGACAAACAATTAACTGGGACATGACTTCTACATACTGTAAGTCGGACGTCACACTATTCTACCGTTCTACCTGGTCAAATAAACTGGGTTGTGTTTTGTATTTTATCACTAACTCCTCTCTTGCTCTCCTCCTGCATTCAGACCTCTCACTCCTCTCCGTGCTCGTGGTGATGGTAGTTAACGGGAGTCCCGTGCCCAGCGCGCCAGGTTGGACCTCTGGAGAGGAGCTCGCGGTAGAATCGTTCTCCGGTGAACCGGGCGCGCCGCCGATATGGGAGAACGTGATCAAGGTGATCAAGCTGCTCGTTCAGGAAGTGATCAACTTCCGAGACCAACAGGTGAGTTGTTTTACATGTACTTTGTATTATATTGTAAATGGCTCTTCAAACGTTATAATTGAAAACAACAATACTAACTTTGAAAATAATAAATTCAACCAATCTGAAAAGTCTAACTTTTATTCCTCCTTGTGTTGTAGTTTGTGGAGGAGTTTCAGAAGCCAGTGGAAGAGATGTCATCATTCATACAGTACCAGGTCCCTTCCATCCCCACACACCTCTCCAAGACCCCCTGCTCCACCTCAAACTACAACAAGGTATAGATAAAGTTGAATGAATGGCTAAGACCTGTGTCTGGAATTAAGTCCAAATCATGAAGCCAAGCTATTCCTTTTGTGATCTAAATGAAAAATCCTAGAAATGAAACCTTGAGGCAGCATCATTTTGTGTCTGGTTTCTCTCCTTGTTTCTTCCTTCTAGATGAATCTAGGGAGTACTTTTTTATTTTTATTAATTTATTCAAAAGTATTTGTTGTCCCCTCCTATAGGAGGCATGTCTGCAGAAGATCAGTCATGGTCTGCAGGTGTACCATGTTCTTCTCCAGCATGTTAAGGCTGAATACCCACAATCCACCCTGCTCCCCTCTGTCATGCACCAGACTACTGTCTTGATAGGCCTGTTCAAAGACAAGGTATGTAATAGTTATATTATGTTATAGTACTACTTAAATACAATCATTATACTACTTCATTATACTACTTAAAGGTGCAATCTGCAGTTGAAACAATAACAAACCTCCTCACCGCCACTGTTTTGGTAAAGAGCTGAGGGATGGGCCTGGACAAATGTAACTATCAAATTCATAGACAGAGCTATGGATGCAAGGACTGACAATCCATGATATCAAAACTAAATGTAATTTTTATTGGATTTTTTATTTTACAAACATTGGAGTAAGAAATGACTACATATAATTTATTTATAGGTCCTAAAATGGATGTAGCAACTGCAGATTGCCCCTTTAAATACCCTTTAGAAAGTTGACTTTCATTGTGGGCAGATTTTCCCAGACTTGCTTTAGTTCCACCAGATACCTAGGATTTAGCAAAATCTTGTGGCACACAGATGACCTAATGTATCATCTCTTTCTCTAGATGAAGGCTGCTGAGGTAGTAGAGGACCTGTCTGCCAGTGAGAGGGAGCGTGTGCTGGGTGAGGTGTCTACAGGGATAGAGTGGGAGAGGAAGACCAGCGTTCACGCCATCCTTAGGGAACTACGTCACTTCCTGGTCGACACCAAGACAGCCCTCCGCGCATGGGGAAGAGGGGCGAAGGCTGCCAGTAACCATGACATCACGATGGTGGGCAGAGGTGTGTTAGATCAGGCTTGGAGTAAAAACCTGCACTGATGTCTTATTCTCTGAATCAGCTGTTTATTTTTATTTATTGAATGTAATACTTGATGGAACTTCAAAACAAAGTTATTTATATATTTATTCATGTATTTATGGTTGATGAAAAATGTATTGAATTTATTTAATCTGATTAATTTATTTGATCTTGAGCAGCTTTGTGCCTATTGTACCCAACTTTCGAGAAACTTGTAATAAAAATACATATTTATATATTTTTTTATAGCAAATAGTGTTATTTATTTTCACACAAATGGACTCAATGTATTTTTCTAATTATGACATGTTGGTGGATTTCAAGCACAGACTTAAATTTATCTCTAAGTGCCTTTACAGTACATTAGTGACTACATTGATTGTGACTCCTACTAGTTTGATCGTTGTAGCCTTCAATTGTCCAATTAACAACCAACCATATTAGCAAACTTATTTCATTTCAAACTTAACATTTCTCTAGTATAGGTTACTTATCGTAATGAACGACATCAGCAAAATGCCTGCGATAATTGATCAGTATGGTCGGTGTCGATAATTGTCAGTTCATCGTCCCAGCTCTAACTGTGACAAATGTTTTGGATATAAAAAGGAATAATAAATGGTATCTGAGAGAATAGAGAAATGTGTTGCTCATATGTTGCTCACCAAACATTGTTTCAACATGATGGTTATTTTCACATGTGGTCATCACAAAAAAAAAAAATCTATTTCCACTTATCGGTAGGTGTCATTCTGTCAGCAAGACGCATACATTAATTCAGGCGACAAGAATGTGTTGACTCAATGACAATCGCCAAATGTCATTACACTTTTTGGTATTTTTTAACAGATGCTTTTTTCCATTAATCAAACGGCACGAGTGCGTGGAATTATTTGAGCGTACGAACATGCGAAGGTAGCCTATTTTAAGTTATTTGTTTGACAGTAGCTAGGTTTCCATCCAACTGGAGAGATTTCGTTTTCCCACCAGTGGTGTTTTTCACTTAAGTTCTCATATACTGAATAAAAATCTAAAGTTCAATGTGTTTCCATCGCATTTTCAACTCTACCGATAGTTTTGTCACAAAAACTGTTGCGTTAAATAGCAAATGTGCCTACTCTGGTCTG
This sequence comes from Oncorhynchus clarkii lewisi, assembly GCF_045791955.1. NCBI lineage: Eukaryota > Metazoa > Chordata > Actinopteri > Salmoniformes > Salmonidae > Oncorhynchus > Oncorhynchus clarkii. The sequence goes on from NC_092164.1 coordinate 52,076,453, forward strand.
GTGTCATGCGCTCTAGCCAAAAGCTCGCAGATACAGTGCGGGTAGGCTAGTCTACATGAGAAATTGATTACATTATTTAGGGGGGAAACTATCTACACACAATACCCCCATAATGACAGAAAATACAGGTTTTTAGATTTTTTTTCAAAATATTTTTATTTATTTATGCAGTATATCAAATTTACAGAAGTATTCAGACCCTTTACTCAGTACTTTGTTGAAGAACCTTTGGCAGCGATTACAGCCTTGAGACTTCTTGGGTATAACACTACAAGCTTGGCACACCTGTATTTGGGGAGCTTCTCCCATTCTTCTCTGCAAATCCTCTCAGGCTCTGTCAGGTTGGATGGGGAGCGACACTGCACAGCTATTTTCAGGTCTCTCCAGAGATGTTAGATTGGGTTCAAGTCCAGGCTCTGGCTGGCCCACTCAAGTACATTCAGAGACTTGTCCCGAAGTCACTCCTGTGTAGTCTTGGCTGTGTGCTTAGGGTCATTGTCCTGCTAGAAGGTGAACCTTCACCCCAGTGTGAGGTCCAGAGCGCTCTGGAGCAGGTTTTCATCAAGGATCTCTTTGTTCTTTGCTCCGTTCATCTTTCCCTCGATCCTTTCTTATCTCCCAGTCCCTGAAAAACATCCCCACAGCATGATGCTGCCACCACGCTTCACCGTGGGAATGGTGCCAGGTTTCCTCCAGAGGTGACGGTTGGCATTCAGGCCAAAAAGTTCAATCTTCGTTTCATCAGACCAGACAATCTTGTTTCTCATGGTCAGAGTTCTTTAGGTGCCTTTTGGCTAACTCCAAGCAGACTGTTGTGACTTTTACTGTAGAATGGCTTCCATCTGGCCACTTTACCATAAAGGCCTGATTGGTGGATTGCTGCAGAGATGGTTGTCCTTCTGGAAGGTTCTCCCATCTCCAGAGAGGAACTCTGGAGCTCTGTCAGTGACCATCGGGTTCTTGGTCATCTCCCTGACCAAGGCCCTTCTCCCCCGATTGCTCAGTTTGGCCGGACGGCCAGGTATAGGAAGAGTCTTGGTGGTTCCAAACGTCTTCCATTTAAGAATGATGGAAGCCACTGTGTTCTTGGGGACCTTCAATGCTACAGAATTATTTTGGTACCCTCCCCCAGATCTGTGCCTCAAGACAATCATGTCTCGGAGCTCTACGGACAATTCCTTCCACCTCATGGTTTTTGCTCTGACAATGCAGTCAACTGTGGGACCTTAAATAGACAGGCGTGTGCCTTTCGAAATCATGTTTAATCAATTGAATTTACCACAGGTGTTCTCCAATCTAGTTGTTGACACATCTAAAGAACGATCAATGGAAACAGGATGTACCGGAGCTCAAATTTCAAGTCTCATGGCAAAGGGTTTGAAAAATAAAAAATACAATTACATTTGCAAACATTTTTAAAAACTTGTTTTCGCTTGGTCATTATGGGGTAGTGTGTGTAGCTTGATGAGGGAAACAAATTATTTAATACATTTTAGAATAAGGCTGTAACTTAACAAAATGTGAAAAAAGTCAAGGGGTCTGAATACTTTCCAAATGTACTGTAAGTTATTTAATCTGTAGCCTAATAAAAATTCACATTTTCCCAAGTCGTAGTTGGAGGACCACACACCATAACATCCCGTGACTCCAAGTTTACTTCGATATGGGTTATCATATCAATATTTGCGCATAAAGGCGTTTCCACCACCATTTCTCACAAAATTAATTTTACAGACACAAAAAGATCACACTTTGTCTAGCGTAATTTGCTTTGTCGACATTTGGAAAGTTGACCGACAAATGTTCTGTTTCCATAAGGCCAGTCATGACATTTTTTGCCCGACATGTACTTTACCCCCATAAAAAGGTTGGTTGGAAAGATGGTTAATTAATAAGATGAAAACGTCATGACTGGTTGTGTTAATGAGAAATTGAAAAGATAAATGTTTGTTTTTTTACCGTTTAACGGATTGCTTTAGGCTACTATTAGGCCCATAAAAATGTATAAGTTCCATGAAAAAAATAGAATGTCACGGTATAAATCGAAAATCAAACCAAACAGTAATCTTCTCTCAAAAGGTGATTTATAGACCAACTCAGGTCCATTTTCAACCAACAGGCAACATTTTATACAGGATGATTTAAGGTAAATAGACAAACACAGATCCATGACCAAATGAAAAGACTAGGTTTTACATGTTTCCAAACTGACAGGAAACAAAATGAGAGAAAAATGGTCCGTCACCAAGCAGTAAAGGTGCAGTTTCAGAATAAGATGTCCATCCCGCCATTTGGTGTTTCAGAGTGAGAGGGAATTCAGCGCTTCAGGTCTCCGACCCAAACGTGAAGTGACAAAGAAAGTTCCAACCAGCCTAAAATATATGGGCCATATAGAAATTGTTGAGGGAAAGATGGCATCCACTTCTGTGGTGACAGCTGGGAGTCACATGACCATTGTGGGAGGAGGTGATTGGGTGGGTCAGGGTTGTCCTTAGCCCCACAGCAGACTGGAAGAGAGAAAACAAGGTCAGAGGTTACATTTGTCTTAATGGCATGGCCAGAGATGGTAGAGAAAGCAAGACACCCCACTCCCTCCTCTAGGGGGTGCCACAGGGTGAGACATCTCACTGGCAATTTTTTTCTGGCCGGGACAGGTGGGCACAATAAGTAGAGCAGAGCCATCTATTCCCGCTCTCGCGTGAGCATGCCAGATATTACTGAGGAACCATGAGATCAGGCAGGAAAAGCATGCTCACACGTAAGTAGAAATGCCCACTTAGACAGGAACCATGACCATTTCTTTCAATGGAAAACAGCCTGAGTAAACAATCTTATTTATGGTATTGCTACCTATTCCCTATATAAATGCACTACTTTGACCAGAACCATTGGCACACTATTCCTTATGTATTTAACTACTTTGACCAGCGTCATGATACCGTATTCAAATCAAATCAAACTTTGTCACACGCGAATACAACAAGTGTAGACCTTACCGTGAAATGCTTACTTACAAGCCCTTAACCAACAGTGCAGTTCAAGAAGAGTTAAGAAAATATTTACCAAATAAACTAAAGTAAAATAACACAAAGTAGAACAATAACGAGGCGAGCATAAAAGGAATTAAGCTCGTCTGGTAGGCTTGAGTCACTGGGCAGCTCGCGTCTGGGTTTCCCTTTGTAGTCCGTAATAGTTTTCAAGTCCTGCCACATCCAACGAGTGTCGGAGCCGGTGTAATAGGATTCAATCTTAATCGTGCATTGACGCTTTGGTTGTTTGATGGTTTGCAACATTATGTACAAAATAAGTTACAAAAAAAAGTTACAAACAAAAACAAACCAAATAGCACAACTGGTTACGGCATGTAAAACGTCAGCCAACTTAACATTCCCTGTATCAGACGGCCAAACCAAAAACAGACAGACACACACAGATGGACAGACACACACAGAGATGGACCGACAGACACAGCGCACCTCAGGATGTTGGGCTCCGGCATACCAGGATCCCCCCCTCGTGCGAAACCTGTACATCAAAAACAAAAGAGAGCAGAGATGAAGAAAAGCAAATCATTGTAGAAACATTAATTGCACTCCCGAGCTTCGTTTTTCAAAGCCTGCGTAATGTGACGTCTGTTCATATCAGAGCGGTTTCCAATAAAACAATCTCAAACACAAGTGATGTAGTTATCTAGCATCAGTAGCGTGTTCCTGAGAAGAGGTGAACATGCCTGTTGCGTGGCCAGCTCTTGACGTGTCATAACATTCCGAACTGGAGCTTCAGACGGACAGCTTTGGGATTTCCCCACCCACCCACCCCTCTCTCTCTCTCTGTCTCTTCGTCCACCCCAATCTCTCCCTCACGTTTCCCCGCTCTCTTATCCCTTTTAACCAGCAGTTCTCCCTGTGGTCCAATAAAGATGTCCGGGAAGGAAAGTGAATGTTGGAACTGACTACCCTAATAGCTAAGACATATTGCAAAGATGAACGGCTAAAAGCTGTGGGTGTCAACGAATGGTGGCGATTAAACATCTAGAATCTTCTGGAAATTAACTGATTATGACAGCCAATCTTCTGGTCAGAAGCGATAGGACAGCCACCCGCTGCTTCTGACTGTTGAGGGTTGGGTAAATTGTAGGCGTTAGAGACTAAACACGTTGGGGTCAGTTCTAATTTAAGTCAGTCAATTGAGGAAGTAAACTGAAATTCCAATTCAATAATTGAAAAAAATTGGCTTCTCAATAAACCCGAAATTGAGAAAATATTATTCCAATGTTTTTCTATTAGTTAATTTCAAAATTCCAATCACTTCCTGCATTGATCGACTTCAATTCAAACTAACCCCAACCCTAGTGTTGAGTCTCCAACACCTACTATTGGGCCTGAGAGAGGGGGAGGGGAATAAATAGCAGCAATGCTCTATGAATTAACTCATAAGTCACATTTCGGTTTCTGCAACACTTCATTCACTCATGCTAGAACATTGCATCAACGTCCTCATTCCTGACACATGCAGACATTCTGGGTTTCCCCATCACTTTCTCTGAAGATAGTTAGCGTATGTGTGTGTACTGTGTAGCCATGCCAGCTTGTGGCACTCAGGGTTTCCCCAGTGTAATTATCTCCCTCCCAGAGAAGCTGTAACTATTTCCTTCCTACCCTGGAGCTAAATGTAACTACTGATCAGGTACCGAAACTGGCAGGGTCCTCCGTGGCCTACCCTGGGTTAGCTGTGGTTAGCATTAACATTAGCCCAGCCTGTAGCAGGTTGATGACAATAGCAATCTGCACTGGTCTATGAATACATGTCATGATGCACGCACACACTAACCCTCAGTTAGCACATACAGGGACACACACTAACCCTCAGTTAGCACATAGAGGGACACACACTTGGAAAGTAGGGATGCAGTTAGAGGGAGAGGGGTAGAAAGTGAGAAGGCAGTAGGAGAGGTTGAAGAAGGAAAGAAGTAGAGAGAGGTGTTGCTGGACAGAAGGCAGAAAGTCGGGCTCACAGTCTCATGAGGTAGCCCTGCTTGTGATTTAAAAATCAGTCTCACCCTCGACCCAAGAAGGAATTTCCTATTGGGTTAACGAGTGAACATTTTGTTTTCTCCCCTAGCACTACACCACTGATTCAAATAAGGGTAAACCCATTTTAATTCAATCACTTTTTGAAGGCCTCTTTTGAACTTCACCAAACCTTCCATACCCATTGTAGAAGCGCTCATAAAGTGACTTGGGACCTGAATGCCAAAACATTTGAGAGATAAAGGGGCTGAAAGTTGACCCATTTTGCATACCCCACCATACCATAAGATATCCATGTCATCACTGGAAAAGATAGATGGTTGTCAAAGCATTTTATAGGTTCTGGGGAAAAAAAGCATATTTTGTTATATAAAATGGACCTTTCCTCCTTTGACATTCAACATGATTCATTTAAAAGGTCACCGGTGTACCAGCTAAATTGCAGTGGTAAGGTATGTCAATTCTATGAAGTCTATTTTATGATTGAAATGACACCTACCCTGTATTCAAGAGCATGTTGTGTCTCAACTGGCACAACACAAAAACCTCAAATGATGTGAACTAGGGTCTAAGCAACAACAATATGCTAATATGAAAAAAATCTAAGTTAACACGTTTTTACATTGACGTAAAATGTTTAAAAATGACTATAATAAAATAGTTTGACAACACTAAGCTTTTAAATTATATCAAACGCAACCGTTTATATTTTCGAGTGATGAAGACAGATTTCTCATGGTATGGTGGGGTATGAAAAGCGGACACCTTTTTGAGCCCCTTTCATCTCCTGAATGTTTTGCCCTTCACGTCCACCTCTTCAATGGGAACACGTATCGAAAGTTGTTTAAATCTAAAGGGATGCTGTCAAAAAGTTATTGAATTCAAATAGATTTTCCCATAGTCAACTCAAAGTTTCCATTATTTTTATCAGCTCTGTAGTGCTAGTGCAAAAGTTTGGGAAACGCTGGGCTTATGGTTAAGACGTTGGTTTCTCCCGTGGGAGATCTCACCCGAGAAACACGCAAAGCCGCACAAACACACCGACCAACAGCAGGAGTCCCAAACGTGTGTTTTGCCTAATTTTAGTTAGCTAGCTTCCCTTGACAGCTGGGGTGTTCCTGCGGTAGCTAATTCAGGAAATGTCTCACTGGCTTCGTTTTCCCATTCACACCCCTGGCTATGATCACCGACCACTGTGAGCTAGCTGTGGTTTAGCTGTTATATGACAGAGTCCCCGGGCCACAAATCTCCATACATTTTCGGACGTTGTTTAGCTAACTGAAATTGGGAAAAACATAGAGCTGATTATGCAATTCCAAATGCATGCAGTGGTCGCGTTACACAAACGAGGTTCCCCTAACTTGAATTTGTTAATCATAAAAAAATACTGTCACTTGGACATACCCCCCTACCCGAACTGCTATCACTCTAAGCTAACCGACTTGCCACATACTGACCAAGGTAGAGCACCGTGGGGATGAAACCCCAGCGGATGACGAACTGTCCGGCCTGAAACACCGTCTGCAGCCGCTGCTTGGTCTCTTTGCTGAGCTTCGCCATGGTAGCTAGTTGGTTCACTGGTTCTGGTTCTGAAGGACGTGAAAAAGAGGAAGCCGACGCATTGCCGTAAAGCGTGGCATGTGGTTTAGATTTTTTGCGATAGTTGGTTCAATCAGAAATATGACGAGCGCCACTTTGTGGACGCAATAGGAAATGTTCATCTGCGCCTACATTAGCAAACTCATACTTAAATCAACATTACGCCTAAAATGGTCATAAATACACATAAATACATACATACACAGATGGTTGCATACTTTCACTCAGATGTTTTGGATTGAGAGCTTGGCCATCATGTTAGGATGATAGTAAAAGCAAAAACAATCCTTGTGTTCTCACAAGGACAGTAAAACAAGGAAAATTCAGACATGTGTGAAGAGGACAAAGGCTATTTTAGAGTTAAAATTATGGGTAGGTTAAGGAAAATCGGATTTTGAATGGGAATAAATTATTTGGTCCTCACAAGGAGAGTAAAATAAATGTGTGTATGATGAAAAACAGGGTCAGGCATATAATGAAATATAGAACAATTTTATTCTCAGAGTAGCTCTAGCAGAGCGTTATCTTCAGACAGAAAGGCCAAACCAACAACTGAAGTCCAACAACAATATGTACAGATTCATGACATTCCATAAAGCAACAGAATACAGAAACATGATTGTTATTGTTCCACCGTATGAATATAAAAACAGATCTAGAACACAGACTGACAGAACACTGGTTCTAGAACAAAGGTTCCAGTAGGGCAGACGTTATTCTGCATTCAGATGTCCAGTAGTACATGACCTACACCCGACACTCTTCTCTCCGTCTGCACCACAGTGAACTTCATTGCCACCAAATGGAGTGTGACTGTCGTGCAATCGTTGACTTAAAATTATTTGCCAGTGCGCCTCTCCTCAAAGGGAGCGTGTTCTTTGTCTGTATCCTCAATTTCCATTATGTTATAAAGCAGGTGATGATGAACCAGAGAACAGACAAACACAGTCAAGTTCATGTTAACATAAAAAATATATAATAAGTTAAATCAACCAATCACTCAATAAAGATCAACCAAACACAACATTACTGTACTGATACTTCAGAGTAGAAAGGGATTGGAGGAGAGGACAGTTTACAGGCCTAATCCCAAACCAACTCCTATAAACCTATTCCCTAGCTTGTATAAGCATACCAATGTTCCCTAGCCCCTATAACCACTACTCCTAGACCTAGGGGTGTGTTCGGTTTGGTGGTGGTGTGGTTTGGGAGTCAGGCACGTATCGTGCAGGTTTGGGTTGGATTCTTCTTGTTCTTTAACACTGAGGATATTCAATACAGCTCAAACAACAACTGGCTCTCCCTCTCGTAGGAAAATACCACATTCCTAACCACTGTCTGCCGTACATAGAACACCACAGTTAAAGGTAGACGCAGCAATATGACATCAGCATTGACACCCTTGTGACTTCCTGCTTATGCATATCAATACCGTAAGCAGGTAGGCGCCCCACTGCTTTTGATATATTGTTGCATCTATATTTAAAAACCCAAGTCATAGGAAAATTCCACATTTTACATCATACAAACAGTTTATACATTATCATACAATCTTAACAAACCCATCCCCAATCAATTTATTGATGAGAAACATAAATGACCCCAATCAGCTTGTTTGTTGATCAGACCTGGGAGAAAATAACCACAGAGAGATAAATATTGCTTCTAGTAGGATGACATCAATCAATATCCTTCACATGTGAACATGAAAGACTAATGATTATTTTTGGTTTCTATCATTTGTGGTCTGTCATTTAATCATTTTTGTGGAATGCAGAATTATTCAGACTGGATGAATAGATATTTGCTATGGCAATGGGAGTGTGGAGGTCACATTGTGTTAGGGTTCGATCAAACCCTAGTCACTACGGCCTAGTGCATGATGAGTAAGGAGAGGGGAAAGAGGAGGAAAAAAAAAAAGAGTTTCACTAGAGACTATATTTATTATCATTTTATTTTTGGGAGTATCACACCTTGTTCATTGCAGCAATCAGCAACCTTTATTCTAAAAACAGTCGCCAACACTTTATTGCATTCACACTCACATGCAAGCTCCCACACACACACAAGCTCACAAACACCGTACTTGCCCGGTGATGGGGGCGTGGTCGGGAGGGATGTACAGAAAGCCAAACAGGACAAACAAGAGTCTTAAATACTCAATTTCCAAACCCTCTCAGAAAACAGTCTGCAGATCTGTCTGGTGGTTCTGTAGTTCCAGGGCGGAGGGATGGACACAGGCTCCCTGCTCTCACACAAGGCTCTCGCTTTGGAGAGAGAGGAAGGGTAGGAGAGAAGCCAGTTTCTAGAGGGGGCAGCTGTCCTACTGAAGAAGAAGAGAAGGAGATGAAGAATGGTATGTATAGGAAATAAAGGGGGATGGTGAGGAAAGGAGGGGGAGAAGAGGGAATGTGTTCCAGTCCTTCTGGCAGGCTGGGAATACAGGTCACAGGTACAGGGGCATGGGGTTAGAGGATTGAGATGGGGGTGAGAGCTCAAGAGTTAGAGGTCAGGGTTCACAGGTCACTCCTAAAGTGCACGCTGATGCTGGGCGAGCGCTGGTTGTGGTTGGGGGTGGGGCTTAGATAGCCTAACTCCTCCTCCTGCAGGCTGCCACTGCACGAATAGCGGCCAGCCTCGGGGTTGCCACGGTTTCCTCCGGTGTTGTTTCCCTCAAAGGAGCGTGAGAACACAGCGCTGGCTGTACGCGATAGGCTGCTCAGTGCGCTATGGCTCGGACCCTTGGGCACCGATTGGCTGGACGTCAGCGTCAGACGTTTGATTGACAGATCCAGGTTCTCGCCCAGGGTCTGCCCCCCTGGAGGACAAGCCTCCTTCTCCTTATGCGACCGTCCGCCTAGATGCCACTTCCTGCTTCCTGTCTTGGCCCCTCCCACCCCAGGGGTAACGCTGTTGCTGATAGTGATGGTAGGTGGAGTCAGTGAGTCCGGGCCAGCCCCTCCTGTAGGCCACACCCCTTCGTCCACTTCAGAGATATCCATCAACTCATCCGGGGAACCCAAATCCACTGCGTCTAAAGAGATAGAGAGAGGGGTTAGTTATCGTTAAATGACAGACAGAATAGTAGAGCAGGCTACAGGACAGTAAAGTGGGCTGGTGCTGACCCTGGTAGTGAGTAAAGACACCTATTTACATGGTTGCCATTCAGCTGTACTACAGTTAGTGGTGCTATGATTAGTTAACTACTACCCGTTGATACTTGATAAGTTATCTGAGAACAGCAACAGGCAGAGGTCTGGGCAGCAGGAGTTGTAGAAAGCAACACACATACCAACCAACCAACCACACACACACAAAACACACGACTAACAACTCACATCTGACTGCAATCTACAATCTTAAACCAGCAGACAGACAGATAGGCAGGTCCTTCAGACACACTGAACTGATATACATACTGAAATTAAAACAAAATAAATACTGGCGAAGAGACTAATGACCAATCCAGAGCTGCCTATTGTCCTCAGCTGCTGCAACTAACCAATCAGGAGAAAGCAGTCTGTCTCCCCCGGCAACCCAGGGATGTGTTGGAGCTAGGCGTTTTAGAGACCAAAATACCTCCACCCCCCCCCCCCCCCCACACACACACACACACACAGAGAGAGAGAAAATGGATGGAGTGAGTGATGAGGAGGAAGGGATCTCTCAAACTGAGTAAATCGGAGAACATGTCAGGAGGCAACGCAGTGCGGCGAAAGTTAGTCAGCCAACCAATCAACCGTCATGCTTAGAGAAGACCACGCCTCCACACACTGTTACTTAGGTTACCCCGGGGATGGGGAGGGTCTTAGTACTGGGCCCTTCCTGCAGAGGAGGGCCCAGAACTCTCGTCCACCAATCGCCTCACAGACTTCTGCCTCCTGACCTCCTGACCCCTAGGACAGGGGTCGTGGGTGGGGCTGACCTCTGAGGCTGACCCCAGCGGCTCAGGCTCTGACTGGGTTAAAGGTCGGGGGTCGCGGGGTCGTAGAGAGTCTCCGTTGGGCATCGTCACACTGATCTCTGGGATGGATGACCCTTGACCTCCAGGGGTCGCCGGGTCACCATCTACACTGACCTCCTGGGACTCTGGGGTCATGGAGATGGAGACAGATATAAAACACACACACACGAAGACACAGATAAGAGACACACACAGACAGTAAAATAAATGTGATGGAGAAAAAAAAAATCCTAGACAAAATCATGATGATCACACAGTATACAGAATATAGTGACACTGCACATGCATACAGTGACAATGTACAGTTGAAGTCGGAAGTTGACATACACTTAGGTTGGAGTCATTAAAACTCATTTTTCAACCACTCCACAAATTTCTTGTTAACAAACTATAGTTTCGGCAAGACGGTCAGGACTTTGAGCATGATACATTTTCCAACAATTGTTCAGACAGATTATTTCACTGTGTCACAATTCCAGAAGTTTACATACACTAAGTTGACTGTGCATTTAATCAGCTAGGCAAATTCCAAATGATGTCATGGCTTTAGAAGCTTCTGATAGGTTAATTGGCATCATTTGAGTCAATTGGAGGTGTACCTGTGGATGTATTTCAAGGCCTACCTTCAAACTAAGTGCCTCTTTGCTTGACATCATGGGAAAATCAAAAGAAATCAGCCAAGACCACAGAAAAACAATTGTAGACCTCCACAAGTCTGGTTCATCCTTGGGAGCAATTTCCAAACACCTGTAGGTACCACGTTCATCTGTACAAACAATAGTATGCAAGTATAAACACCATGGGACCACGCAGCCATCATACCCCTCAGGAAGGAGATGCGTTCTGTCTCCTAGAGATGAACATACTTTGGTGCGAAAAGTGCAAATCAATCCCAGAACAACAGCAAAGGACCTTGTGAAGATGCTGGAGGAAACAGGAACAAAAATATCTATATCCACAGTAAAACGAGTCCTATATTGACATAACCTGAAAGGCCGCTCTGCAAGGAAGAAGCTACTGCTCCAAAACCGCCAAAAAAAAGCCTGACTACGGTTCGCAACTGCACATGGGGACAAAGATCGTACTTTTTGGAGAAATGTCCTCTGGTCTGATGAAACAATAGAACTGTTTGGCCATAATGACCATCGTTATGTTGAGGAAAAAGGGGAATGCTTGCAAGCTGAAGAACACCATCCCAACCTTGAAGCACGGGGGTGGAAGCATCATGCTGTGGGTTTGCTTTGCTGCAGGAGAAAATGGTGCACTTCACAATATAGATGGCATCATGAGGTAGGAACCTTTTGTGGATATATTGAAGCAATATCTCAAGACATCAGTCAGGAAGCTAAAGCTTGGTCACAAATGGGTCTTACAAATGGACAATGACCCCAAGCGACTTCCAAAGTTGTGACAAAATGGCTTAAGGACAACCAAGTCAAGGTATTGGAGTGGCCATCGCAACACCCTAACCTCAATCCTATAGAAAATGGGTGGGCAGAACTGAAAAACCGTGTGCGAGCAAGGAGGCCTACAAACCTGACTCAGTTACACCAGCTCTGTCAGGAGGAATGGGCCAAAATTCATCCAAATTATTGTGGGAAGCTTGTGGAAGGCCACCCGAAACGTTTGACCCAAGTTAAACAATTTAAAGGCAATGCTACCAAATACTAATTGAGTGTATGTAAACTTCTGACCCACTGGGAATGTGATGAAAGAAATACAAGCTGAAATAAATCACTCTCCTATTATTCTGACATTTCACATTCTTAAAATAAAGTGGTGATCCTTACTAACCTAAGACAGGGAATTTTTACTGGGATTAAATGTCAGGAGTTGTGAAAAACCGAGTTTAAATGTATTTGGTGTATGTAAGGTGTATGTAAACTTCCGACTTAAACTGTACATGCATGAATAATAATGCATACAGTAAACTATTAAAACAGACGAGGCAGTGATCATGTGTAAACATTAAATGTAATAATGTGTCTAGGTAACATGTACAGACAGTGATAATGTCTAGAGAAGACAGATGAGCAGAGCTGTAGTGAATGACAAGAAGCTAAATAAAACGTCCTGATGCGGAGAACCCATGGCATGCTGAACTCCGGCAGAGAGTAGTCCGTAGAGATGGGTGAGTGGGAAGGGTCTGGAACTGAGAACCTCTTATTGCAGACAGACAGCCTAATGTCTATAATCACAACCAGCTACAGATAACAGGCCAGATACCCTACTGACTCTAGGTTAGAGTTTCTAAACCGTCCGTCCATCCGTCAGAGCCTTACCATGTCGTTTCCAGCGGTGTCCTCTGATAGAGAGTGACGTGACCGCATTCCGTGAAATCCTACAGGAGGGAATTCACATTCAATTATTAGTAGTTCAAAAGAGGTAAACAGGAAAATCAATATAAAATGCAGTTTATCAAAATCATCCATAAAAAAACATGAAAATACAAAAGACAATTTTCCACTAAAAAAATAACGATCAATCTATGAACCTATGACTATAGATCAAAATGGATACTGTGTATACTGTATTTTATTGATCTCCTTTGCACCCCAGTATCTCTACATGCATACTCATCTTCTGCACATCAATCACTCCCAGTGTTTAATTGCTGCAATGTAATTATTTCGCGACTAAGGCCTATTTATTGCCTTTACCTCCCTTATCCTACCTCATTTGCACACACTGTATATAGACTATTGACTATATGTTTGTTTATTCCATGTCTAACTCTGTTGTTTGTGTCGCACTGCTTTGCTTTAACTTGACCAGGTCGCAGTTGTAAATGAGAACTTGTTCTCAACTGGCATACCTGGTTAAATAAAGGTGAAATAAATAAAAATGTACCTGGAGGAAGTATACTGTGTAGATATATTTATTATATACACATACAGAGCCTTCAGAAAGTATTCACATCCCTTGACTTATTCCACATTGTTCTGTTAGTCGGAATAAAAAATTTATTAAATAGAAGGGGGAAAAAAAGTCTGTCTCTGACCTACACACAATGGCCGATTTACAGTTTTAACTTAAATCTACTTAAAAAATCTATGGCAAGACCAGAAAATGGCTGTCTAGCAATGATCAACAAACAATTTGATAGAGCTTAAAGAATTATGGACAAATGTTACACAATCCAGGTGTGGAACGCTCTTAAGAGACTTACCCAGAAAGACTCACAGCTGTAATCGCTGCCAAAGGTGTTTCTACAAATGATTGACTCAGAGGTGTGAATACTTACGTACACTGAACAAAAATATAAAAACACAACAAGTGTTGGTCCCATGTCTTATGAGCTGAAATAAAAACAACATTTGTTTTACATCCCTGTTAGTGAGCATTTTCCCTTTGCCAAAAGAATGAATCCACCTGACTGGTGTGGTATGTCAAGAAGTTCATTAAACAGCATGATCATTACAGCACCTTGTGCTGGGAACAATTCCTGCAGTCCATGCAATTGGACTGCAGGAATGCCCACCAGAGCTGTTGCCTGAGAGCATAATGTTTTGTAGTACGTCCAACTACCCTCCCAACCACAGACTGCGTGTACGAGTGCCCCATGGTGGGGGTGGAGTTACGGTATAAGCTATGGGCAACAAACACAATTGCATTTTATTGATGGCAATTTTAACGCACAGAGATACCGTGACAAGATCCTGAGGCCCATTTATTTGTTATGTATCTGTGACCAACAGATGCATATCTGTATTCCCAGTCATGTGTAATGCATGGAGTCGGTCCTAATTAATTTATTCCAACTTACTGATTTCCTTATATGAACTGTAACTCAGTAAAATATTGTAATTTTTTGCATGTTGCGTTTATATTTTTGTTCAGTATAAACTAGATATCTGTATTTCACTTTCACCCCCCAAAAATAACACTTTTTCATTATGTGATATTGTGTGTAGATGCGTGAGAAAAATAAACAATTGAATCCATTTTGAAGGCAGGCTGTAACAACAAATGTGGAACAACTCAAGCGGTATGAATACTTTCTGAAGGCACTGCACATACCTAGAGGAAATATACTGTGTAGATAGAGAGTACATACGTACCTAGAGGAAGTAGGAGTGATCTCCACCTGAATGCTGCGAGCTCCTTCTTTACTAGCGCCAGACTTCAGCGCAGCACACTGTTGGGACGACTTGATGGCATTACCCACCTAAATAACACACACAATGTTAAGTACTGACAACAACCACAGGATGCTCTGTGTGTGTGTGTCTACGGTACTGTTGAAGAACCGCTGCCTGAGGTTTGATGAAGCAGCCTTCAGGATTACAGATTAACATCTCTATGTTTTAACACTGTGGGATTACAGGCACCACACACACACCCTCTGGTGACATGACATGGGAGAGGTCGGTGTCCTGGCACACACCTGTGTGTGTTTGTGTGTGATGTCACCCACCAGTAGAGCTTCAGGGTACAGTTCTAGCTGAGCTCGGTACAGAACATC
This sequence comes from Oncorhynchus clarkii lewisi, assembly GCF_045791955.1. Lineage (NCBI taxonomy): Eukaryota > Metazoa > Chordata > Actinopteri > Salmoniformes > Salmonidae > Oncorhynchus > Oncorhynchus clarkii. The sequence goes on from NC_092164.1 coordinate 52,091,511, forward strand.
ATCCAGCGCCTTGGAACCCAGGTCCATCTCCCCATTACACCTGGAACACACAAACTAATCAACCCTCTCGTTCACAGGGTAGGGTTTTTTATTTTATTTAACCAGGTAGGCATGTTGCGAACAAGTTCTCATTTACAACTGCGACCTGGCCAAGATAAAGCAAACCAGTGTGTCACAAACAACACAGAGTTACACACATGGAATAAACAAACGTACAGTCAATAATACAATAGAAAAAGTCTATATACATACAGTGTGTGCAAATGAAGTAAGGAGGTAAGGCAATAAAAAGTAATTACAAGTAATTACAATTTAGCAAATTAACACTGGAGTGATTGATGTGCAAGTAGAAATACTGGTGTAAAAGAGCAAAAAAGTCAATAAAAACAAATATGGGATGAGGTAGGTAGTTGGTTGGATGGGCTATTTACAGATGGGCTGTGTAGAGCTGCAGTGAGTTGCTCTGACAGCCGATGCTTAAAGTTGGTGAGGGAGATACAGTGGGGCAAAAAAGTATTTAGTCAGCCACCAATTGTGCAAGTTCTCCCACTTAAAAAGATGAGAGAGGCCTGTAATTTTCGTCATAGGTACACTTCAACTATGACAGACAAAATTAGAAAAAAAATCCAGAAAATCACATTGTAGGATTTTTAATGAATTTATTAGCAAATTATTGTGGAAAATACGTATTTGGTCACCTACAAACAAGCAACATTTCTGGCTCTCACAGACCTGTAACTTCTTCTTTAAGAAGCTCCTCTGTCCTCCACTCGTTACCTGTATTAATGGCACCTGTTTGAACTTGTTATCAGTATAAAAGACACCTGTCCACAACCTCAAACAGTCACACTCCAAACTCCACTATGGACAAGACCAAAGTGCTGTCAAAGGACACCAGAAACAAAATTGTAGACCTGCACCATGCTGGGAAGACTGAATCTGCAATAGGTAAGCAGCATGGTTTGAAGAAATCAACTGTGGGAGCAATTATTAGGAAATGGAAGACATACAAGACCACTGATAATCTCCCTCGATCTGGGGCTCCACGCAAGATCTCACCCCATGGGTCAAAATGATCACAAGAACGGTGAGCAAAAATCCCAGAACCACACGGGGGGACCTAGTGAATGACCTGCAGAGAGCTGGGACCAAAGTAACAAAGCCTACCATCAAGTAACACACTACGCCGCCAGGGACTCAAATCCTGCAGTGCCAGACGTGTCCCCCTGCTTAAGCAAGTACATGTCCAGGCCCGTCTGTTTGTTAGAGAGCATTTGGATGATTCAGAAGAAGACTGGGAGAATGTCATATATTCAGATGAAACCAAAATATAACTTTTTGGTAAAAACTCAACTCGTCATGTTTGGAGGACAAAGAATGCTGAGTTGCATCCAAAGAACACCATATCTACTGTGAAGCATGGGGGTGGAAACATCATGCTTTGGGAATGTTTTTCTGCAAAGGGACCAGGACGACTGATCCGTGTAAAGGAAAGAATGAATGGGGCCATGTATCGTGAGATTTTGAGTGAAAACCTCCTTCCATCAGCAAGGGCATTGAATATGAAATGTGGCTGGGTCTTTCAGCATGACAATGATCCCAAACACACCGCCCGGGCAACGAAGGAGTGGCTTCGTAAGAAGCATTTCAAGGTCCTGGAGTGGCCTAGCCAGTCTCCAGATCTCAACCCCATAGAAAATCTTTGGAGGGAGTTGAAAGTCCGTGTTGCCCAGCAACAGCCTCAAAACATCACTGCTCTAGAGGAGATCTGCACGGAGGAATGGGCCAAAATACCAGCAACAGTGTGTGAAAACCTTGTGAAGCCTTACAGAAAACGTTTGACCTCTGTCATTGCAAACAAAGGGTATATAACAAAGTATTGATATAAACTTTTGTTATTGACCAAATACTTATTTTCCACCATAATTTGCAAATAAATTCATTAAAAATCCTACAATGGGATTTTCTGGATTTTTCTTTCTCATTTTGTCTGTCATAGTTGAAGTGTACCTATGGTGAAAGTTACAGGCCTCTCTCATCTTTTTAAGTGGGAGAACTTGCACAATTGGTGGCTGACTAAATACTTTTTTGCCCCACTGTCCCACTGTATAAGTCTCCAGCTTCAGTGATTTTTGCAATTCGTTCCAGTCATTGGCAGCAGAGAACTGGAAGGAAAGGCATCCAAAGGGGGTGTTGGCTTTGGGGATGACCAGTGAAATATACCTGCTGGAGCGACTGCTACGGGTGTGTATTGTTATGGTGACCAGTGAGCTGAGATAAGGCAGAGCTTTACCTAGCAAACACTTATAGATGACCTGGAGCCAGTGGGTCTGGAGACAAATATGTAGCGAGGGCCAGCCAATGAGAGCATACAGGTCGCAGTGATGGGTAGTATATGGAGCTTTGGTGACAAAAACGGATGGCACTGTGATAGACTGCATCCAGTTTGCTGAGTAGAGTGTTGGAGGCTATTTTGTAAATGACATCGCCGAAGTCAAGGATAGGTAGGATAGCCAGTTTTACGAGGGTATGTTTGGCAGCGTGAGTGAAGGAGGCTGGTTTCATGGTTAGAGGTTAGGGATAGTGTGTGTGTTTTCTCACAGTGCGTAATGTATCCCAGTGATGAGTTGGACCAGGAACTCAGAGGTGACGGTCAGACGAGAGCTGATGCCTTTATACCTCCTTAGCTGTTGCCGCGGGTAACCACAGATACACACCCTGTAGATCAATCAAAGAGCAGAGAATACCGTAATTCAACCAATCACAGTACAGAGAACACAGCCACCAACCAGAACACAAATTACAAGCTTCGAGAGTTTCTTCATAAAAGACCAGGATGATTTGAAAAATCCATGCCATCCATAATATACTGTTGTGTTTCTTCAAGCAGCCAGATTCCTCTAGATCAGTGGTTCAAACGTTTTATAGTCCCGTACCCCTTCAAACATTCAACCTCTAGCTGCAAACCCCCTCTAGCACCAGGGTCTGCGCACTCTCATGTTTTTTTGCCATCATTGTAAGCCTGCCACACACTACACAATACATTTATTAAACATAAGAATGAGTATGAATTGTCACAAGCTGGCTCATGGGAAGTGACAGAGATCTTATAGGACCAGGGCACAAAAAAATAATTCAATAATTGCTCTTTATGTAGCCATCTTACAGATAAAACCTTATTTGTTCATCAAACATTGTGAATAACTCACCACAGGTGAATGAGAAAGGTGTGCTTGAAAGAATGCACATAACTCTGCAATGTTGGGTTGCATTGGAGAGAGTCTCAGTCTTAAATCATTGTCCACACACAGTCTGTGCCTGCATTTAGTTTTAATGCTAGTGAAGGTCGAGAATCCACTCTCACATAGGTACGTGGTTGCAAATGGCATCAGTGTCTTATGAGCGGAAGCGCAGCCCTATCCAAAAATCTGACAGTAGCTTCTGATTAAATTCAATTTTCACAGAACCACTTGTTGCAATTTCAATGAGGCTCTCTTATCCAGATATCGGTAAGTGGACTGGAGGCAGGGCATGAAAGGGATAACGAATCCAGTTGTTCGTTTTGTCCGTTTCGGGAAAGTACCTATGTAATTGCGGACCCATCTCAATCAGGAGCTTCGCTATATCACATTTGACATTGTCCGTAAGCTTGAGTTCATTTGCACACAAAAAAAATCATACAATGATGGAAAGACCTGTGTGTTGTCCTTGTTAATGAAGACAGAAAATAGCTCCAACTTCTTAATCATAGCCTCAATTTGGTCCCTCACATTGCATATAGTTGAGAAGAGTCACTGTAATCCTAGATTCAGATCATTCAGGCAAGAAAAAACATCACCCAGACTGGCCAGTCGTGTGAGAAATTCGTCATCATGCAAACAGTCAGACAAGTGAAAATTATGGACAGTAAAGAAAACTTTAAGATCGTTTCTCAATTCAAAAAAACGTGTCAATACTTTGCCCCTTGATAACCAGCGCACTTCTGTATGTTGTAAAAGCGTTACATGGTTGCTACCCATATCATTGCATTATGCAGAAAATACACAAGAATTCAGGAGCCTTGCTTTAACAAAGTTAACCATTTTCACTGTAGTGTCCAAAATGTATTTCAAGCTGTCAGTCATTCCCTTGGCAGTAAGAGCCGCTCAGTGGATGCTGCAGTGTACCCAAGAGCCTCTCGGTGGATGCTGCAGTGTACCCAAGAGCCTCTCGGTGGATGCTGCAGTGTACCCAAGTAGCGTCGGGAGCAACTGCTTACACGCACGTAACCACTCCACTATGTCTTCCTGTCATGGCTTTTGTGCTATCAGTACAGATACCAACATGAGCAGCAGCTGCGTTTGGCTACATACGGACCGTTAGTGGATTTCCCGCAAGAGAGTAACGGTTAGTGTGATTAGATGTTAATTATTAGGCTACCTGTATTTGACTTTGTGTTGTTATTTTGCTGAACACTAGATAGTTTCATTTTATTGTTGTCAGTGAAACGAGGCTACTCGGGTGACAAACAATTTAAAACTCAACCAAATGTGAATCACATTTTTATTTGCCGTACCCCCGATGGCATTAAACGTACCCCAGTTTTGGAATACCTGCTCTAAGGCAAAGAGTAGAACTGCAGTGAGTTGATCACCTCTGTCTCTCTTTAGCTCAGTGTTCATCACACTAATGCTCAACCACTGCCAGCAGATTAACAACTCCTCAGACAGAGACCTTGTGTGTGTGTGTGTGTGTGTCCTAGGCTCTCAGGGAAAGTGGTAGTATCTTGGCCCAGTTCTCCGCTAAAGTCTTTAAGAGGATCAAATAAGCGGATGCTGGCAGGGGAGCGTGTGTGTGTGTTACCTGGAGCTGAGCTGGCAGAGGGACTGCAGAGATGAGGAGGTCATGTAGCTGAGAGCTGCATTGTAACACAGCAGCAGGAAGGTCAGCACCTCGAACCTACACACACACACACACAGCAACGTTAACACAAACCAAGATCTTAAGCACTTCAGCCAAATTGACATAAAACAAATACATCACACTGCAGCCCAGCTCCAATTCAACCATAACTGTCTGACCTGTTCTGAGCCGTGAAGGTTTCTCTCTGTAGGTGAGGCCCGCTGTACACCACTCTACGCAGCCCATGATTAGCTAGAGCCCCTTCCGTCAACGCCAGGGAGCCAATGGTGGAGGGCTGGGGGAAGGGTTTATTCATATTACTAACTTGATCTATAAAAAGTTATTTAAAGATGGTCATGGATTATAAACTCTCATCTAGGGAGGATTTAATAGTTATCCAACCCCATCCATATACCATGTTCATAGAGAAAGACTGACTTGAAAGGTGTACTTACCTCGTGGTAGACTGAGGGTTTGGAGAGGGAAGGGACAGTGAAAGAAAGGACTTTACTCTGTCCGTCCTTATCTACAATCTCCTACAGAGAGAAAGAGAGAATGTCAGTGTGTGGGCGAGGGAAATAAAAGCTATTTTAAAGAGTACACCTTAAAGCGAAGCAGTGTCTCAGTGGTGTCTGTCTGTGTGTGTGTCTGTGTGTAAAGGCCTGTTAGGCGATGTCAGAGATGTTAATGTCAGGATGAGTAATAGCTGTGACAGGATGCTGAATGACAGCTGACCTACTCTGCTATTCTGAGACAGACAGCGAGAACGAGAGCGAGAAAGCTCTAATTGCTAACCCCCCAACACCCTCCTGAAAGTGTGTGTTAGAATGTGGGTGTGTGTATCTCACCAGATTATATATCCCCAGTAGCAGGGCCTCTATACAGCCAGAGGTATGTGGGTCCCTGGCTGCAGAAGGAGCCAGGAGGAGGGACCAGAGCAGCTCAGGGAGGAACTGGAGAACAAACCGCTGCAGCCGTGGTTCTCCGCTACGATAGAACTCAAACAACTGGTGACACACTGGCTCCAACAACTAGAAGATAGATATAGAGCAGAGGGTTTGAGGGAGAGTTCACTTTTTGACATTTTAGCTTAGTTCTGTTAAATATCTAGGTTGTTAGTGTTTCATTAGCTGGATATTTAGCAAAGTCCAAAAGCTCCTGGTGAGCATTTTTGCAGAATGTAGCAATGCTAGTGGAAACGGATTGTATCAGTGTATGCATTAACGTTGTATGTGCGTGTGTGTAGTACGTACATCACTGTAGTTCTCCCTGATGACTTTGTAGAGCGCTGGGACCAGGGAGCCTTTCTCCTTCAGAGACGCTGCGTAGCTGGACACTGCACTGTCAGGAAGGGTCTGTACACAATCACACAGATCAACACTCTGTACCCGGGGCAACCTGGAAATAACAGGTGTGTACTAAGCCCACACATCTACGTTTGTGTGTGTGTGTGTGTGTGTGTGCTGACAGACAGAGATACAGTGAACACTGATGAGGAGACAGTGATACTGGCACTCCCCTAACACACATAAACAAACACACCAGTGTTTCCGTGAGGAAAATGTGGCGTCAGACAGCGGACAGGCAGAATTGAATTTTCTGGACCCATATTCATTGGGTGCATAACACACTAGGGCGACCACCCACGGTGTTCAGAATGACAGAATTCACACTTAGATTATGGTAATGCATCTTAACAGAACATGCAACTCGAGGATGCAACGGCGTGCTTCCTTCTTACCGAATTCTGATGCATACTTTGAAGATGTACTTTTCCTCAGCCAACAAGACGAGTAACGAACAGCAAAATCACTAGCCTATCCCCCATAGTAGAAAAGTTGACCTATTCTATTGGTCAGCTTGTCGTTCTGTGCGAGAAAGAAATAGCCTATTCCAAACAGATTCTAGGACAGTTGTAGGACGATAGATCCCAAAATTCACACAACCAGTAGGCCTAGACTTCACCAAAACATCTTTAAAAAGAGGCTGACGCAACAGATCAGAACATTTAGCATAAAAATGTTGATTAACTATTATTTCTTCACAGTATAAGCTCAGCAATGCAGACAAGGCAGTATGCTAAGCGCAAATGTTCGTTGCATAATGCAATTAGCGGGACAACAGTTGTCAAAAGCACACCGCACATCAGCAGTTTCATATGACAGACGAAAATATAATTTACAAATGTCGAAAAAGGGAGATCTAAAGATGCAACTAGCATTGGTTGCTAATATGATTAGGATGGAAGTTTGGCTAAAGGACAATGAAAGAAAATTGATTTGAAAACCAATAGCTACTGGTTTCAATGGCATAGGGAAGTCTTTATAAAATACTTTTGTCTAGGCTACTTTGAAGCAAGGTAAGACATGCCTCATAATATGATGTAAAATGTTCAGATTTCAAACAATTAAGAATATGTTTTCAAAATGCATACTGCCTCCAGCTCATTGTAAAGCGGTGTGTGATGGATTAAAGCCTGCCTATCATTGTCTATGTACTTGAATAGCGAATGGGAAGCAAGCTTCAATTACCAGTTGAGGAAAAAAAATAATAATAATTATATATTTTTTAATTGTCGACATCAAAACTATTTTAAATACGCAATGGCTTTTCCAATTGTGGCGTAATGATTGGGCTTATAGAAGCATGCTTTACCCCATTAACAACGAACGAGCTGTGTGATCAGCTGTAGCAGCAGCTCTCGCGCTGATTTTCCGCTCATATACAGGCTCTGTATCCGTTTGCTGTGCGTGTGATAAATAAGACACGTAATGAATGACCAACGAAAATACACACGCACCAATTTAATTCCACAAAATTATGCAAATGAACCAAGAGACCGATAAGACCGGTCAAATGCATTTCCAGCGACTGGTATTTCCATCAATGAATAGGCTAAAAGGCATTATTTTTTTATTTATGGGCTTGGGGGGGGGGGGGGTAAAAGCTTACCGGCTAATGGAAAACCTGACTGACAGACACACACCTTAAACTCTGACAGCCACTCCTCCACCACTCCTTGGTCCATAGCCAACATCTTCCCTCATCTGCTGTTGTGGACACACCTCTACCTGGGAAGCAAAGAGAGACGGTTGTTAGTACACTCTAAGACAGACACACAATACAAAATCCATCTCTCTTTCCCTCACTCTCCCTTAGTTACAGCTTCACACAATCTCTGCTGTTTCACACCTCTCTCACTATCAACAGCACTCTCCCTCACTCTCTCCTTATAATGTTACTTCAGGCTCTCCCGCAGTTACATAAGAGTGTGTGTGAGAGAGATAGGGAGGAAAACAGTGCTAAGCCCCCACTCCCCCATCCATGTCTCCATCACTCCCCTCATGGATTTGATATGTTTGTTCAAGACAATGAAGTACAGCACTGCATCTGTGTGGTGTGTGTGTGTGTCGTGAGAAGTGGGTGCAAGGAGAGGAGATGGACCATGTCCACACACCGTGTGAAAGAGAAGGGAAGAGAGTGAAAAAGAGTGGGGAAGAGAGTGAAAAAGAGAGGGGAAGAGAGTGAAAAAGAGAGGGGAAGAGAGTGAAAAAGAGAGGGGAAGAGAGTGAAAAAGAGAGGGGAAGAGAGTGAGAAAGAGAGGGGAAGAGAGTGAGAAAGAGAGGGGAAGAGAGTGAGAAAGAGAGGGGAAGAGAGTGAGAAAGAGAGGGGAAGAGAGAGAGAAAGAGAGGGGAAGAGTGAGAAAGAAAGAGAGGGGAAGAGTGAGAAAGAGAGGGGAAGAGAGTGAGAAAAAGAGGGGGTGAGAGAGACAACTCTCATGCAGGAACATGTGCTCAGATTGGAATTATTCTTTCTTCAACTACTTCTTAAGATTATTTACATTCACATGATGTCACACAAACACAACGCATTGGTCTGGTTCCACGAGACTACACACAAAGTCACGCACACACACAGCTCCTCGTATGGTATAAACAGAGCTAGATGAATCATGCAAATATCATCCATCTACAGTGTGTTTCCATGAGCTCAGATCTGGCCTACTAGACTAGAAGACATAATGACCAAACGTTGACCATGGTACCGGGGGATCACCGAGCTAAAGCAGCATGTAAAGTGCTGCTCCCATGTTTCATGAGCTGAAATAAATGATCACAGAAATGTTCCATACACACAAAAAGCTTATTTCTCTCAAATGTTGTGAACAAATTTGTTTACATCCCTGTTAGTGAGCATTTCCCCTTTGCCAAGATAAATCCATCCACTTGACAGGTGTGGCATATCAAGAAGCTGATTAAACTGCATGATCATTACAATGTGCAGTTTTGTCACACAACACAATGGAACAGATGTCTCAAGTTAAAGGAGCGTGCAATTGGCATGTTGACTGGAGGAATGTCCACCAGAGCTGTTGTCAAATAATTTTATGTTCATTTCTCTACCATAAGCCGCCTCCAATGTCACTTTAGCAGTATGTCCAACCGACCTCACAACCACAGACCATGTGAACGGCGTCGTGTGGGCGAGCCGTTTGCTGATGTCAACGTTGTAAACAAACAGAGTGCCCCATGGTGGTCGTGGAGTTATGGTTATTGAGAGGACAATGAACACAATTGCATTTTACCAATGGAAATTTTAATGCACAAAAATACTGTAACGAAATCCTGAGGCCCATTGTGAGGCCCATTTTCTATGACAACAGATGCATATCTATATTCCCAGTCATGTGAACTCCATAGATTAGGGCTTAATACATTTATTTAAATTGACTGATTTCCTCATTATGAACTGTAACTCAGTACAAATCTTTGAAATTGTTGCATTTTGCGTTTTTATTTTTGTTAGTATAGGTGGAGACACAGTCGGAGTGTTGCGAGGCGGCTGGTCAATATTGCCCAACACCAAACAGGAACGTGGGCGTGTGTGTGTGTATTCTAATATTCACCTCCATGTTTCACAAAACCTGTTTCAGAGAGCCTGCCAACCGGTTATAACTGCAATCACAAAGACTCCATTCACGGTCTCACACACACACTGACCTCTAGGTTCCTACCACAGAGCTTAAAACAGGCAGCCTTTCCTCATAATCCTCTCTATTTAAACAACACATTCCTCTGCTAGTTTACACTTCTAATCTTCTCTGTGTGTGTGGTCCGAGAGGTACAGTAAGCCCAAACAAGAGTAGCAGCCAAACAAACAACCTTTAACATCAATAGGCCAGCCACACACACTCCAGGTGGATGTCCACAGTAGTAGTTTCTTCTCCATCTATCAATCACAGCACCAATACCATCAAACGTGTCCTATAAACACAGCCTATCAGAAACAAGCTAACAGACAGCACAGCCAATCACATACTCTTATACTGGCTAACTGGAGAACAAGCTATTCTGAATCAATGTTATTACACAACACACTACTTACTGCGCTGTCAGTAGAAGATATTTTATCGCAAGACTGTATACCAACGCACACAGAACAGACACATCCACCCACTCCTCCTAGACAACTCACTCACTATGACATCCCTTTCCAATACATAGGCCTACTCACACTATGATGCGTCCCAATTCTCTGTCCTTTCTCTCAAAGAATGCACTCCTCCCCACGCACTTAAAAACAATGGGTTAGTGTAAGCAAGGGCTAGCCGTGTTCAAAGCAATTTTCCACCATATGTATTACACGTCTTAATCCTTATGAATCAAGGAAGTGAACAAGTGAAAAACGGACAGGGCAAGCCAAGGGCTGCTCTGGCATGTTATCAGACCGGAGCAAAAGCCAGGAAGTGAATGGGCCAATCAGAAAACCCTGTTTTGGAGAGCTTGGAGGATAGAAGAAAAAGCTGCCCGAGCCACTTTTTCCTGTGTTACGGGGTAAAACACACACACACACACACGGCAGTCATAATTGTGCCATGCCCTAGAGGAAACAGAGGAGCGAGAAAGAAAGAGCGCTGTAGCCCAAATGAGGTGAAGGAATGTCCTGAAAATAGTCTACATCATCCTCATACTCACTCACACGAGTACACACACAATCCTAGCAGATCTCCCTCTCCTTTGGAAATAATGCCCCCGCTATCCTAACCTCTTACTTCCTCCAGACTTCCTCTCCTCATCGCTCAATCACCCGATTCTGCAGAATCTGCACCCCCCCTTCCCCCGCAGTAGTTTCTCTGCCAGCAGCAGTAGTGTGCCTAACTCTAATTAGTAGCTGTGTGTGTGGGGTCTGATAGCTGTGGGTTCTGAGAGAGAAAGTGGACAGGCTGGAATCTTCTTATAGCAGCCTACACTCCTGTTCTCTCTCCCTCTCACTCTTTCTTCATCCCCCTCTGTCTCAGGCTCGGCCCTGATCATATTTACAGAGAGCTCCTCATACTGCTGTTTGGCAAACTGTCCTATCATTCTGTATAGCAGAGGGACTGTGTGTGCGTGTGTGTACCATCCTACAGAGGTTCCACTGCATTAGAGCCGTGTTTCTCGCCAGTCTCTAGGGCTTTACTGAGGAAAGCTGCGTCACATGTCAGCTATTGCAAAAATCTGAACAATGCATTACTCAACCTGCCCGACAGGCAGGGCAGAGAGCGCGCGCGCGCGCACACACACACACACACACGTGTGTGTGTAACAGCAACATTGATAATGAAACAAAGGATTTTAATCAAACATGCTTGACAGAGCGAACACAGACAACTGGCTAAAGACTCCGTATAGGGTACACACCCACACCTATGTAGTGCCCACCACTGATCGATCCTACAGGACTATTGATCAGCGTACAGCCACAATATCCACCGGCAGAAACCCTAAGCAGTAGTTAGACCATCACTATAAACATCATCCTTGCCATCATCATTTAGCTACATCATGTGGAGACTAAACCACTGACTGACTGAAAAGGATACTGCTTGAAATTAGACTATGGGTACTTGCTAGCTAGCTAACCAGAAGACGAGCTGAGGGACAAACTTTTTGACAGCCTTCTGGCTAAGGAAGCTGTCCTGGGCTTTTCAGGCCAATGACAGTTAAACCTGATAGCTAGCTTGCTGACCAACGTAGTGACGGAACTAAGTTAGCTGCTAATTGTTAGAGTTTCACTTCACGCCTGTCAGTTGGCTAGCTAGATGCTAGCGGGCAAGATCCTTCACCTTTCACACAGCTTCGCAAGTCTGGTCGACAGCTATACACAAGCTCGCTACATACAAACTGTAGCTATTTAACTATTCTCGCAAATTACTTTGTGTGAGGTCGCTAGCAGATCTAGCTAATTTATATGCTTCCGAGCTCGACATAATCTCTAGCCGAATCCGCCAGGTTTCAAACTGAAAATGTGCATGCAGAAAGCGCTCTCCAAAAAGACGAACTAACTAGCTGGCTGGAAAGTTGTTTGTTTACTTACTATCATGCTATCTCGAGATTTCCTTTGTCTCCAAGTCCACTATTGTTCCGTCCGAGGAAATGGGTAGATATCAATTACTCCATAAAGACACTAGCAAGCTAAATCATTAATCCACATCAAAACCTCCATTTTCATTTACTCCCACCACTCGCCAACACTAGAGTGAACTCGAGAAGGACTAATTCGGAATGGCAGGAATGGTAAGCCAATGGCTAAGCAGTATAAAAAGTAAGAACCGCGCCTTCAGAAATAGCGACCAATTAAATTTGGTGTAGGGGCGGGACATAATAATTTTTACAAATAGGGTAGATTGTCGCTGTCATCGCTGTTTGACAGTCCGGCAATGGTCATAGTTATATGATTTATGACCTTTGTGTTTTAGCCATCATATTTTATAGTTAGTTGTAACTTTTAAATTAAACAGGAAAGTATACTAAAAAGTAAAAAGTAAAAAGTTTTTTTTTTTAAAGTAAAAAGGAAAGTATACTATGTTCCGTATTAAATCAAATCTATTTTTATTTGTCACGAGCGCCGAATACAACCGGTGTAGTAGACCTTACAGTGAAATGCTTACTTTAAGAAAAACACCCAAAAAAGTAATAGATAAGAAAAACAAACAATTAAGGAGCAGCAGTAAATAACAATAGCGGGGCTATATACAGTGGATACCGGTTCAGAGTCAATGTGTGGGCACCAGTGTCAGGGGGTAATTGAGGTAATTATGTACATGCAGGTAGGGTAATTAATGTGGCTATGCATAGATAATAACAGAGAGTAGCAGCTATGTTGTCAACTCTTTAAAGGGTATGTATTTATAATATGCTGGATTATAAATTGTATGTACATGGTTATTACTGCCGGTTCCATTATATAAAAATGAGTTATGGTAGGTCTGTAATAATAATTATAAACTGGGTGGTCGAGCCCTGAATGCTGATTGGCTGACATCCGTGCTATATCAGACCATATACAAAACATTAATTTTTACTGCTCTAATTACGTCACAAATGGGATACCACGGCTAAGGGCTGTGTCCAGGCACTCCATGTTGCGTTGTCGGCAGGTAGCCTAGTGGTTAAGAGCGTTGGGTCAGGGTCACTGGTTTGAATCCCCAAGCCAACTGGGTGAAACATATGTTGAAGTGCCCTTGGCCAAGGTATTTAACCCTAATTGCTCATGTAAATCACTCTGGATAACAGCATCTGCTAAATTACTAAAATGAAAGAGCAGCCCTTAGCTGTGGTATGGGCCTTATTGCTTAATTATATAAGGTTGACATAATAATTCACCTGGGAAAAGCCTGTCTGCCAGTCTCAGTATGAGGTGCATAGCTAATGGCCATGCAAAAGGTTATGGATGCATAAAAACAGTGGGCCTTCAGATAATTGCAGTACTTAACATTTGAGCTAATACATTATGTAAGTTATTGACTGGCATGTCCTAGCCCACACTACAGCAGCAACATATCAGTAGCAAAGCTTTTTCTTCCATCCTCTCATCTCCCTTTATTCCCTCTTAACACACACGCACATCTCTCTCGCTCGCTCGCTCTCTCCAACCCCTAACCCCCCACGCAGTCTCTCCCTCCCTCTCCCTACCCCTTCCTCCATCCCCTTCTCCTGCTGCAGGGTCTAGTCAGTACCAGTAAGGAGTCTCTGTGTGCTAAGTGGTTGTGATGTGTGGAATAAAAATGTTTAATACTCAACTACTGTATGTCACTCAAACATATTCATTCAAACCTTAAGACACTAACAACAGTTTGCAGTTTTTATTTGTTATAAAATACAATAACATACAGTATTAACATAGAAAAAACACTAACATGATATCTAACATTGACAGTGGTTTAATCAACACAGTGTTTGATTAGATTAGGATTTAGATGAGGAATTCCTGTCCAGAATACATTAGGATATATCACAGCTAATTTCTCTAACATGTTTATAGACATACTCACTATATAATACTGAAATACTATCTAGTGTGTTGTGTAACAGTGTAGGTCCATAGTGTGCTTTTACATGATAGTAAAAATAGCCTAAATTAATTCCCATAAGATTTAAATGTGACATTTATAGATTCAGTGTTACCAGAGTGTGTCTGTATGTATGTGTCAGGCCAGCCCTGCTATCTGTGCAGCCTCAGTTTGGATCTCTCTAGCCTGCTGGCAGTACCCTAGCGAAAGCTCCCTCACCCTTCTGACTTCCTGCATGGTCTCAATCAGGTTCTCCTCCAGCCTACAGTGGTCCTGATGAGTTGGTGCCACCTCCCTGACCTGCTCCGCCATTCGCTCCCCCCGACTAAGCAGCCAGTCTATCAGCACCTGGAGCTTGGTCCCGGCAGCGACAATTGCTATGGCGCCCTGGGAAAAGCCCCTGAGCTCATCCTGAGCCAACCGGAGTAGGCGAGGCAGAGACTTCTCTCCCTCATCCACAGACCTCAGCGGAACCACAGAGAGAGAGAAGTCATACCCCTTTATCACCACGGTTACCCTGTAGCTGTCCTCTGGCGAGAGAGAGAGAGAGAGAGAGAAGGAAATATAAAAGTTATATGGCTTCATCTGTAGTAGGAGTGAGAGGGGTAAAAAGAGGACAGGAAGAGGTATCTTTTGAAAAATAACGAAACTAACCAGGTTAAATAAAGGTTAAATAAAAGAGAGAGAAAGAAATAGAAAGGGTGTGTGTGTGTGTGTGTGTGTGTGTGTGTGTGTGTGTGTGTGTGTGTGTGTGTGTGTGTGTGTGTGTGTGTGTGTGTGAGTGAGTGAGTGTGTGTGTGTGTGTGTGTAACGGATGTGAAATAGCTAGCTAGTTAGCGTTTCAATCGGTGACGTCACTTGCTCTGAGACCTTGAAGTAGTGGTTCCCCTTGCTCTGCAAGGGCCGCGGCTTTTGTGGAGCGATGGGTAACGCGATGGGTAATGCTTCGTGGGTGACTGTTGTTGATGTGTGCAGAGGGTCCCTGGTTCGCGCCCGGGTATGGGTGAGGGGACAGTCTAAAGTTATACTGTTACATGTGTGTGTGCGTGCGTCTCACCGTATTCCTCCTTGATCTTCCTCACACACTCGGTTAGAGTCAGGGTGCTGTCGTTGCTACAGTTGTAAGTGCGGCGAAGAGATATGATGCGTTCCTTCATGACATTATAGCTCTCATGTTGTTGGTTGAATGTCTCGGTCACATCAGAGAACCGCTGGTCCAAGTCCTTCACACCCACACGCTTCGGGACCAACTGACCACTCCGACTCACTGAAAAACACACACACACACACAAACACACACACGCACACACACACACGCACACACACACACACACACACACACACAGTCAATAACACACACGCACACACACACGTGCGCGCGCACACACACACACACACAGTCAATAACACACACATACACACTTGTAATATGATGGTAATATGTGTGATTGAACCTGTGGGTGCTGGTCGAGGCTGTCTGGCCGAAACTGGCTTCTCTGATTCTGGAAGCTTGGGGTGCAGTAGGGGCTGTCTCTGTAACGCACAAGTTCCACTATGTGTGAATGAGGTATAGGGCGGGTTATACTAATCCGATCAATGTCTAATACTGTAACAACATACCTATTCTATTCAGTAGTCTGTGTTTCACCCAGTTGGTAATATTGTGGCATAACACTTCCTGATGCAGAAACATGTAGGTTGTGTGTTGTCATACATGCAATAACCTATTGGCTTAACATGATAGGTTTTTAAACAAGCCTATTTGAAAGTAGCATAATGCATGAGTGATTATAATGTGCTTGTATGTATCTTATTCCACAAATGCTTCCCTGGGGTAAAAAAAAATTGGTTGTAGTGTTACTGTAAGCACACCCAGACAATAAATAATGTTTCTTTCCTGTTCCCGTATACAATACCTCGTCGGTGTCTTCGGATGGAAAAACACAGCGGCAACAAAATAGCACAGACATGGCGGCTGAAATAAATGATCCCGACACCCGACAGTTAATCCCCGCAATCAATCTCTCGTTATTGTTTGTCACAGACTTTATTTTTCTCTCTCGTTATCCAGGTCAATCCATCACTGCCCCGCATTCCTGGTGACGTCATCTGTCATGGGACTTGCGGGAAAGTTTTGTAGCTGTACTACAGTAGATAGGACAGGTGCACCCAACTTCTATGCCAGAACTGTACAGGTGAAATGCATAGCTAGCTATACGTTTTAGTATTCAGTAGTGAACAACACAGACATTTGACGTCAGCTCCGTCTTTTTCGGTAGTGCATTTCAGTGGTATAAAGTACTCAAAGAAAAATTAATTAAAGTACTAGTTAAGTATTTTTGGGGGGTATCTGTACTTTACTTTACTATTTATATTTTTGCCAACTTTTACTTTTAATTCACTACATTCCTAAATAAAATAATATAATTTTTACTCCATACATTTTCCCCGACATCCACAAGTACTTGTCACATTTTAAGAGAACATTACTGGTCATCGCTACTCTCTGATCTGTCGGATTCACTAAACACAAATGCTTCGTTTGTAAATTATGTGTGAGTGTTGGATGTGGGCCCCTTGCTATCCGTCAAACTATCTGGTTTGCTTAATATTAGGAATTTGAAATTATTTATACTTTTACTTTTGATACTTTAGTATATTTAAAACCAGATACTTTTAGATTTTTACTTAAGAAGTATTTTACAGGGTGACTTTCACTTTTACTTTACTCGGTGACTTTCCTTTTCTATTAAGTTACCTTTACTTTAAGTCAAGTATGATAATTTAGTACTTTTTCCAACGCTGGTGCCTTTATGAAACGACAAACGGTAGGCTGCCTGTAAGAAAAACACTTTTTTCCATTCAGAAAGACAACAGACAAACGGAGGCGGTCTGTCAACTGACGCTAGAGGGCGATATTTGACAGCCGCTGCTACTGATTCTACCACAACAGGGAGCCGGAAGAAGTGATCAGTGCCAGAGATACTCTGGCAGTGCTAGCCGGCTAGCTAACACATAAAATCAGAACCCACTTTTCTTAACTTCTTCTGTCAGCAAACTAAACTAATATTATAGCCCAGCGGTTTACTCGCAGCGAGTCAACATCAAGATTAGTGTATATACGAGCTGGACATGCCTATGTATGTAGCTAGCTGCTGAACTGCACGCAGTCTATATAGCTAGCTAGCTAAGTTAGCGTAATTACTATCTCCAAAACAAACAGGGTGTGCTGTGCAGTGCAGTGGACTTTGGTAGCAGCAGAGTGGGAGTTCTAGCTACTATTGCAAGCTAGCCAGTTTAGCCATACACATTATTATTGGGGCGTTTTTGAATGTCCTGTCTTATGAGGCTATTGACAACCCTAAATATACACCAAATTTAGTAGCCAGCAGCTATGGCCAGCACCAGCATGGCTTCTGCAGCTGTAACAGGAGACAAACCCTCAGGTTCGGGTTCTAAGAAGAAGAATGAAAAGAAGTTGGCTTCCAAAGAGGAGTCCAGATTCCTGTCCAGTATCATGGGCGTCATGAACAACCTAAGGAAACAGGTGTGTGCGTGCGCGCCGTGTGTGTGTCTCTTACAGTGTATGTCTAACAGTGTGTTTTCTGCAGGGTACCCTATGTGATGTGATCTTGGTGGTTCAGGGGAAACATATTCCTGCTCACAGAGTGGTCTTAGCTGCAGCCAGCCACTTCTTCAGCCTCATGTTTACTAGTGAGTACATTACAAACACACTCGCATGCACACTCAACCTTGTTGTATCCCTATCTCTTTCTCCCTTACCTCTAATTACCCAATTACCCAATGTGACACGTGTGTCTCTATCGCTCCCCCTCCATCTCTCTCTCTCTAGCCAGCATGATGGAGTCTACCAGTCACGAGGTGGAGTTGAGGAGTGCTGAGCCTGAGATCATAGAACTGTTGGTGGAGTTTGTCTACACCGCTCGGTAAGACACACACACACTCAAATGTCCATCCATATGGGACACTTAAGACACAAAACACACCCCAAACCGTGTGTGTGTTTCAGTATCTCAGTGAACAGCAGTAATGTCCAGTCTTTGCTGGATGCAGCCAACCAGTACCAGATAGAACCTGTGAAGAAGATGTGTGTTGACTTCCTAAAAGAGCAAGTCGATGCAACCAACTGTCTGGGTAAGACATGTCTAGATTCTATACATCTATAATAGTGTCTCTCAAATTCACCTCTACACAAACCCACTCCTTAACCTCTGGTCTCTCTCTAGGCATCTCTGCTCTAGCGGAGTGTTTGGACTGTCCAGAATTGAAGCTGTCAGCGGATGACTTTATCCATCAACACTTCACTGAGGTCTATAAATTGGATGAATTCCTCCAACTGAACGTCACCCAGCTCACACAGCTACTGCACCAAGATACACTCACTGTCCGGGCCGAGGACCAGGTAACATACACACACCAAGATACGTTACCATGTTGTCATTAATGTGTGTAGATCAGTGGCTCAAGTATGACATGCCCCCCCCCTATTTCTCTCTCCCTTTCTGTGTGTTTGTGTGTGTAGATCTATGAGTCTGCGGTGCGGTGGCTGAAGTATGATGTGTGTAACAGACAGAGTCACATGGTGGAGGTGTTGGGCTGTGTTCGCTTCCCTCTGGTGTCCAAAGCCTTCCTGTCTAAGACTGTCCAGGCTGAACCCCTCATACAGGACAACCCAGAGTGTCTCAAGATGGTCATCAGTGAGTACACACAGCTGTATATGGGTCTTACTATAAACTGGGGTACCAGTGAGGATTTCCTACACTGGACAACTTGTTACAGCTTTTGATAAGTCATTGATAATAATCTGCAAACCATTTATGTCATTTCATTATGATATAGGTGGGATCATAGCTATGGTTGGTGCCTTGAAGGATTTGTCCAAAATCATGCGACATAAAACATTACTTTTCTGTTCTTGCATTTATGGCAATGTAAGTTGTCTTCATATCATATATTAATCATTAATCAGTTAAATTAGACATTGAACTTGAACCCTGTAAGAATCCTGGATCTACAGTGAGGGGGAAAAGTATTTGATCCCCTGCTGATTTGGTACGTTTGCCCACTGACAAAGAAATGATCAGTCTATAATTTTAATGGTAGGTTTATTTGAACAATGAGAGACAGAATAACAACAAAAAAATCCAGAAAAACGCATGTCAAAAATGTTATAAATTGATTAGCATTTTAACGAGGGAAATAAGTATTTGACACCCTCTCAATCAGAAAGATTTCTGGCTCCCAGGTGTCTTTTATAAGGTAACGTGCTGAGATTAGGAGCACACTCTTATAGGGAGTGCTCGTAATCTCAGTTTGTTACCTGTATGAAAGACACCTGTTCACAGAAGCGATCAATCAGATTCCAAACTCTCCACCATGGCCAAGACCAAAGAGCTCTCCAAGGATGTCAGGGACAAGATTGTAGACCTACACAAGGCTGGAATGGGCTACAAGACCATCGCCAAGCAGCTCGGTGAGAAGGTGACAACAGTTGGTGCGAATATTCGCAAATGGAAGAAACACAAAAAAACTGTCAATCTCCCTCGGCCTGGGGCTCCATGCAAGATCTCACCTCGTGGAGTTGCAATGGTCATGAGAACGGTGAGGAATCAGCCCAGAACTACACAGGAGGTTCTTGTCAATGATCTCAAGGCAGCTGGGACCATAGTCACCAAGAAAACAATTGGTAACACACTACGCCGTGAAGGACTGAAATCCTGCAGCGCACGCAAGGTCCCCCTGCTCAAGAAAGCACATATACATGCCTGTCTGAAGTTTGCCAATGAACATCTGAATGATTCAGAGGACTGGGTGAAAGTGTTGTGGTCAGATGAGACCAAAATGGAGCTCTTTGGCATCAACTCAACTCGCTGTGTTTGGAGGAGGAGGAATGCTGCCTATGACCCCAAGAACACCATCCCCACCGTCAAACATGGAGGTGCAAACATTATGCTTTGGGGGTGTTTTTCTGCTAAGGGGACAGGACAACTTCACCGCATCAAAGGGACGATGGACGGGGCCATGTACCGTCAAATCTTGGGTCAGAACCTCCTTCCCTCAGCCAGGGCATTGAAAATGGGTTGTGGGTGGGTATTCCAGCATGACAATGACCCAAAACACATGGCCAAGGCAACATAGGAGTGGCTCAAGAAGAAGCACATTAAGGTCCTGGAGTGGCCTAGCCAGTCTCCAGACCTTAATCCCATAGAAAATCTGTGGAGGGAGCTGAAGGTTCGAGTTGCCAAACGTCAGCCTCGAAACCTTAATGACTTGGAGAAGATCTGCCAAGAGGAGTGGGACAAAATCCCTCCAGAGATGTGTGCAAACCTGGTGGCCAACTACAAGAAACATCTGACCTCTGTGATTGCCAACAAGGGTTAATAGTTATAGTTATTTCCCTCATTTAAAATGCAAATCAATTAATAACATTTTTGACATGCGTTTTTCTGGATTTTGTTGTTGTTATTCTGTCTCTCACTTTTCAAATAAACCTACCATTAAAATTATAGACTGATCATTTCTTAGTCAGTGGGCAAACGTACAAAATCAGCAGGGGATCAAATCATTTTTTCCCCTCACCGTTGCTGTCAGTTTTTGTATAGAGATCTCAGAAATGCAGTGTAACTACATAACATTTTGTAAATGCTTTAAAAAAGTAAATACTATTGAAAAATCAAATGTCTCTAACCGAGAGGGACCTTACCTTGATACTTAAAACCTAAATACATACTGTCATTAACGTGCTTCTTCAATCATTATGCATAATACTTGTTGTATTTGGTATCCATTTGTTTCATTTTTGATCTGTTTTTGTCAGAGATGTGACCACTTTCATTTGTTTTCCACTGCTTCAATTGAAGGGCCCTGCGCAACTCTGTTGTGGTAAAACCATGTGCGGTTATTATGCTGATGACAACATCTCATGTTGGCTTCAACTTGGCTTTCCATACAAATCCTTCCTGTTTTTTGGTCACTTTCTCATGATAACAGCGATGGTGAGATTAATGCTACTGCTATTCATGGCTTTATATGTGCCTGCGTCAGCCACATAGGCTACAGAAACATTGTCATGCATGCATCCAATCTATGTTGTCAGGCAATGTCCACATTATTCTCACATTTTAGAATGTAATAATCATTTGAATATCAAGGCCTAAAAAATGCATTATTCTTAAAGTGACAAGGGCCTACTTTTCTTTTACACTTTTTGCATGCTTTTTTGGGGAGGGGGTCTATATAAGGCCCAATACTGTATGTGCAGTTATATAAATTATACAATTGTAAAACATTGAGGTCCTTGAAAATTACAATTAAGTGCCTGGAAAAACCCCCCATAAGTCCTTGAATTTGACTTGCAAATGTCTGTATGAACCCTGCTTAAAGATGTGGTCCTCGGCTTAAGGGAGAAGTATAATGGGAGTTATGGGACAATTTGCATATGTGGAACTGCATTTAAACTCATATTTTGTTGTTTCAAACCATTTTGACATGTGGATCCCAATGTCACACATTGGCCCCATTATTTATGTGGGTGTGTGTAACCTCTTGTGTATCTAGGTGGGATGCGGTACCACCTGTTGTGCCCAGAGGATCGTGAGGATTTGGGAGAGAACAGTCACCCGCGACGTAAGAAACACGACTACAGGATTGCTCTGTTTGGAGGCTCGCAACCACAGTCCTGCAGATACTTCAACCCTAAGGTACACAAACACACACACACCTTTGTAATCCTACATGTGCTTTAACGCAAAGAACATTACGTCACTTAGATAAGGCCAGTCTGTAGTCCATCTGCTCTCATTCAAGTATGTGGAGATGTTAATCAAACGGCTGAATCATTTCAAGTACGGGCCGTGTGTGTCCAGGACTACAGCTGGTCAGACATTCGTTGTCCGTTTGAGAAGCGTCGTGATGCCACGGCGGTGTTCTGGGATAATGTTGTTTACATCCTGGGAGGATCTCAGCTGTTCCCCATCAAGAGGATGGACTGTTACAACGTACTGAAGGACAGCTGGTACTCCAAACTAGGTACTGGAAAGTGTGTGTGTGTGTTGTATTAGTGACTGAAATGGGAGTAATGTGACTTGTGTTGTAACATAGAAAAATGTGTGTGTGTTTGGGCTGGGTGATATATTGTGAAAACCAGAATACCCCCGTATGGATATAATACCATCTATAAAGGTATTTTGATACAGTGCTAAATAAATGAAAAGTTCTACAAATTGGACTACTTCACTGTCAGTTTTGTCCTAGTTTGGTTGTGTATAAAACCATCAGGATGAAGAAAGCCCATTAAAACCACTTGGAATAATTTTTTTGCCATTCTAGGGTCATTCCCTATTCATAAAACATGTCTTTTAATACTATTAAATACTCACTCCCATGTGGTCTAAAATGAGAAAAATATTGTGTTTGTTCTTACATTTTCTCTTCTGTAAACCAGGCCCCCCTACACCACGGGACAGTCTGGCTGCTTGCGCCTCTCAGGGCAAGATCTACACCTCTGGAGGGTCGGAAGTAGGTGAGTTTCACACACACACCGGAGAACAGGGAAGTATTGTGCTGATGGCTTATCTATATTAGTATTGTAGCGTACCTTTGTATCTCCTTTGTATTGAAGTGTTTGTGCTCCTTTCTTTGTGTGTCTGTCCGTCTCTCCCTCCAGGCAGCTCAGCGTTGAACCTGTTTGAGTGTTATGACACGCGGTGTGAGTCATGGCAGACCAAAGCCAGTATGTTGATGCCTCGCTGTAGCCACGGCAGCGTGGAGGCCAATGGGCTCATCTACGTCTGTGGAGGGTCCCTAGGCAACAACGTCTCTGGGAGGGTCCTCAGCAACTGTGAGGTCTATGACTCCGTTAAGGAGGAGTGAGTCTAATCACACATACTATGGCAGCCCCCCGCACCTCTCTGATTCAGAGGGGTTGGGTTGAATGTGGAAGACACATTTCAGTTGAAGCCATTCAGTTGTACAACTGACTAGGTATCCTCCTTTCCCTTTCGTACGTACTCGCTCACACACACACACACACTCCTCTAGAAGTTAATAAATGTGTGTATCTTCTGTGTGTGTTTTTAGATGGAGGGAGCTGAGTGGGATGAGGGAAGCCAGGAAGAACCACGGTCTGGTGTTTGTCAACAACAGAATCTATGCTGTGGGAGGAATGAACGGACTGGGTATGGCACACACACACACACACTCTGTTGGGTATGTTTGGGGTATATTTTTATGTGTGAGTGTATAGGTGGGCTGGACTCGGTGGAGTACTATGACATCGGCAGGAATGAGTGGCACGTTGCCGCGGCGATGCCGTGGCGTGGGATGAATGTGAGGTGTGCTGCAGTCAGCGGAGTGATATACGTACTGGCAGGTTTCCAGGGGGTCGGACGACTAGGACACATCCTGGAGTACCACACTGACACTGACAGGTACACACACACACATTTGTGTATGATTTCCTGTGTGTTTTATCTTACTCCTTCGTGTGTATGATTTCCTGTGTGTGTTTTATCTTACTCTTTTGTGTGTGTGTGTAGGTGGGTGACGTGCAGTAAGGTGAGGGCGTTCCCCGTCACCAGCTGTCTGATCTGTGTGGTGGACACCTGTGGGGCCAAGGAAGAGGAGACTGAGTCAACACACACTCACACAGTACCCCCATCATCATCCACAGCATAACCCAGGGTCTTGAAAATGTTTTATTTGGTGGACGAGAGCTGGTCAGTGTGGTATGAAACTGCTGTAGTGGGATCATGTTGAAGCTTCACATTGACAGAAATCATAGAGAACACACTCTTTGAGGCGAGGTGCTGACTAGCAGAACATAGAACTGGGAAAATAGTAACATGAAAGTCACTCAGTAATGATTGTCTTCAGACAGAAGCTCATTGTTAAAGCTACAGATGAACGACTGATCTAAGAGCTCTCAGCTGATACACTTGGTCTCAACTAAAAATGTTTTTATCAGACCTGGGTCAAGTACTTTTAAGTACTTGAAAGTAGATAGCACTTTTGGAACTAATCCATTGGTTGTATTTTACCGTGTAAATGAAATCAAGTGCAGCTCAAGAATTTGAAAATATGATTCTATACTATGTATTTTATGCTATTGTGTGTATTTAATTGTGCTGTTTTATATTGTACTGCAATGAAATGTAATGTCTGAGGTTATAGAAGAAACATTTTTACTACTGTATGTATGTGATGACTGTTACATGAAATTGATAATAAACAAAGCTGGAACTAAACATGTTTTTATTTGGTTACTAATAGTTAGGTTGCTATGTGGACATTGAGACTAATGATAAGAACAATATGCACATCATTGAGTTTACACATTTAATTAAAAACAGTTTAAAGGCTCAATGTTTTGTGTAGACTCATGCTGACAAGGTGACATCAGCTGCTGTAAAGGCCTCATGAAGGCCATATGTATATGTCCTAATTAAAAGGAAGAGTTTCATCAGAAATAGAAATGTTAATCATTTAGAATCGTCATTGAAACGCAGCATTCCCTGAGTGGGTTTAAATCATGGATTAATGCTTCGTAAAATAGTGTACCACAGGCCATCTCTTTCTAAGCTGTGAAAAGAGGAACAACGTTTATTTATTAGCACCACGTTGACTAGAAAGAACCTACAGTCTCCTCACTCTTCATCCTCTTCCTCAGTCATCAGCAGAGCAAACCTGTTGTTGATCTCCTGGGAGGAAGGGGCTCCTCCTTTTTCTCCTCCTCTCCCCCTCTTCCTCCTCCCTGATGATGATGATGAGGGTAGTGTATTTAGCATGCAGTCCTCCAGAGCAGCCAGTAGGGAGCGGTAGATATGCCCAGAGAGAGGAGCTGCAGCCAGAACAGATTCAGGAGAACAACCCCCTCTCAGACGGCCAACCAAACCATGGACCAGACTACCACTGAATAACCTGGGGGACAGAGGGACAGTATGGTTCAAACGGGTAGGGGCAGTTTGTGTGTGTGTGTGTGCTTGCATTACCTACCATGCTGTGTCTGGTTCAGGCAGGGGCAGACACAGTAGCTGGTTCAGAATGAGTACACTCCACAGGCAGGCCTGCCATTGGCTGAGGGAATGAGCCACGCCCACATCGAAACCCCGCCTGTCTCCTGGCCCCAGGCGAAGCTTCATCCACAGGTTCCGTTCTGTGGCTGAGTTAGAGCGATAACTGGTTTAGTGTGTATGTTGGTGTACGAAAGACAAGACTGTACAACCAAATATTTGGGCACTTTGCAATGTGATGTTTTTTTGTGGATCTAACTAAAGTGTTTGTGTGTGTGTTTGTGCACACGTTTATGCGCGTGCCTGTGTGTTTGCATGTGTGTACACTGCCCCTACCTGTGTTCTGGTTCTGTCCAGGATGAGTGTTCCGGGCCATCTCTCCATGGACCATTCCCAGCAGCAAAGCCTGTACCTGGGGAAGAGAGGGAAAAGGTCTGGCCTCTCTCCTCCAGAACCCAGTCACTCCAAGGGCCAGCCTAAGGTGAGGAGGTAGGGGGGACAGAGAAGACTCCTTCACCCCCAGAACATCATACAGCACTCCCAGCCGAACTGACACAGGAGCCTATAGAGAGATGGAGCGAGAGAGAGGGAGGGAGAGAGAGGGAGGGAGAGAGAGGGAGGGGTGGGGATTAGTATAATCAAAAGGAAGATGACACTATGGACAAAAAAGTAACACTCTTGGAAAAAATGTAGACTGAGTGTGTTGTTATGGTTACCAGGCATAGTGTGTTGATATTGTTACCTGCCAGTGTGTTGCTATGATTACCTGCCAGAGAGTTATGGTTACCTGGCAGAGTGTCTCAAGGTGTAGAATGGTTCCAGGGGTCCGTGGCTCCACCTGGCACTTTCTCAGGTTCAGATTGTGTCTGTCGTACTCCTCCACAAACACACTCATACCTCTGTCACTCTCCACAGCGCTAGGGGCAATGTTCTCCCCCTGACCACTGCCTGAGGAAGGCTCTGCACCCGCATGACCCACTCCCTGTTTCTGACCTCTGCCCCTTCCCCTCTTCCCCCACTGCCTTCCTCCCCTCCCCCTTTCTCCCTGTCCCTCTACCTGGGTCTCCTGTCCACCTTGTCTCTGGACCCTGTGACACTCTCCCCACCCCGTCTCTCCCCTCTCCCCCTGCTCCTGATTGGCCAGTAGGATCCCGTAGAGGGCCTGTCGTATGGCCGTGGCACTGCAGTGGCTACTGGGTAGTCGGCTGTTCTCCACCTGAGGGATGAGCAGCACCCTCCTGAGCTCCAGGACATCCAGCACCAGGGGGGCCATCGCCCCGCTCCCTGCGGCCCAGCACAGCCACTCTGGCAGCGGGCAGGGAGTAGCGGTCCACAGCCCCTCTGGCGACCTGGATGAGCCTCCAGAGAACCAGGTAGAGAGACGGCTCTGAGGAGTCAGATGGTACTCTTGCATGCCTGACCAGAGCACAGAACACAGGCCGGACTTCTCTCCTCCACTCCCTGCTCTTCCCCTTCCTCCTCTCCCTCTCCCTCCTCCTCCTCCTCTTTCTACTCCTCCTGTCAGTCTCCCCACCTCCTCCAGAGCCTCCTCAGGTCCAGGGAAGGAGGAGAGCCAGAGAAGGAGGCCCTCTATATGGGATGGGCTCCCTCTGCCCCTGCCTCCCCTCTTCCCTCCCGTGGTTAGCTGAGGGAGGAGTGTGTGTATGTGTTTGTAGGTTTGTTTTGTGGTGTAGTCATTCCCTGCCAGGACAGCACAGAGCGGCAGAAGTTCCCGGTTCATTCCCCTGAAGTGCTGGCACATCCCACTGACCGTGTAGCGTCTGGCTGGGATGTAGTGATGTGGAGGGGAACCGCTAACACTGGCCCATTGGAAGAACCGGAACGGAATATAACCACCTGGAAATAGCGGGGGAGAAAGGGATGAAAGAGAGGAGGGGGAGGGGTAAGATAAAAACTGGAAGGAGACATCACTTCATGATCTGGCTCCACCCACCTGGCAAGTCAAAGATGTAAAAGTCGCTGTCATTGGTCAGAACTGGACAACCCCACTGATTGGCCAGGCAGGCAATCTCCCAGTCTGCCTCGGCGGGGCACTGGACCAATGGGACACCTCGCTGGGAGAGGACCTGAGGGAGGGACAGAAAAAAAAAGAATGTGATGTGAAAAAGGAGAAGAGTGGTGTGTATGAGTTCACCTGTATTTTGTACGTGTGTATGTCTCTGGGTCCGTCTGTGTCTGTCTGTACCTGGATAAAGACGTGTCTTGTGAGGAGGGGGAGGACGGAGCCGTGTCGGCCCCGGGACAGAGACTCAGCCTCTTGGATCTTACTCTGCAGCCGCTGCCTCAGGGTGGACAGCTTCTTATCACTGGGGTCCATGCCTGACACACACACACCAGGGTTTCCGTTAGGAAAATGTGGTGCTGGACGACGTGACCGGGAAGATTCAAATTTTCGGGCCATTTGAGAAATCTATCTGACCCATATGCATTGCGTGCATAAGGGAGGTCCAACCACGGTGCTCAGAATGACAGAAATCCCATTTAGATTTTGGTAATGCAGCTTAACAGAACATGCAACTCACGTAATGAAGCAGACAATAAAACGTCATTTTCAAACATTTGCCAATATACAATTCACAGGAAAACACCATCCTAAACAGCGCACCTGGGAAAACACCATCCTAAACAGCGCACCTGGGAAAACACCATTCTAAAACAGCACACCTGGGAAAACACCATTCTAAAACAGCACACCTGGGAAAACACCATTCTAAAACAGCACACCTGGGAAAACACCATTCTAAAACAGCACACCTGGGAAAACACTATTCTAAAACAGCACACCTGGGAAAACACCATTCTAAAACAGCACACCTGGGAAAACACCATTCTAAAACAGCACACCTGGGAAAACACCATTCTAAAACAGCACACCTGGGAAAACACCATTCTAAAACAGCACACCTGGGAAAACACCATTCTAAAACAGCACACCTGGGAAAACACCATTCTAAAACAGCACACCTGGGAAAACACCATTCTAAAACAGCGCACTTGGGAAAACACCATTCTAAAACAGCGCACTTGGGAAAACACCATTCTAAAACAGCACACCTGGGAAAACACCATTCTAAAACAGCACACCTGGGAAAACACCATTCTAAAACAGCGCACTTGGGAAAACACCATTCTAAAACAGCGCACTTGGGAAAACACCATTCTAAAACAGCACACCTGGGAAAACACCATTCTAAACAGAACACCTGGGAAAACACCATTCTAAAACAGCGCACTTGGGAAAACACCATTCTAAAACAGCACACCTGGGAAAACACCATTCTAAACAGAACACCTGGGAAAACACCATTCTAAAACAGCACACCTGGGAAAACACCATTCTAAAACAGCGCACTTGGGAAAACACCATTCTAAAACAGCGCACTTGGGAAAACACCATTCTAAAACAGCACACCTGGGAAAACACCATTCTAAAACAGCACACCTGGGAAAACACCATTCTAAAACAGCGCACTTGGGAAAACACCATTCTAAAACAGCGCACTTGGGAAAACACCATTCTAAAACAGCACACCTGGGAAAACACCATTCTAAACAGAACACCTGGGAAAACACCATTCTAAAACAGCGCACTTGGGAAAACACCATTCTAAAACAGCACACCTGGGAAAACACCATTCTAAACAGAACACCTGGGAAAACACCATTCTAAAACAGCACACCTGGGAAAACACCATTCTAAAACAGCACACCTGGGAAAACACCACAGCACACCTGATAGCGGTTATAAAGAGGGGGAATTTAAAGATGCAACAACTAGAATGGGTTGCTAATATGACTAGGATTGTGCGGAAAGGAAGTTCATATGAAAACAATTAGAACAGGAGTGAAATTGCATAGCGGTGGATCGAATAGGAAAGTAAATGGAAATACATGTGCCAAATTGCTCCTATAATTGCTCCTGTCTGTACAGAAATAAATAAAATAATTCAAAATACTTCACCAGAAAGTATTATTTAGCCACAGAGGAAACAAGGATTATTAGCTTATTTAAAAAAATAGCTAGCTGTGGATTGTTTCAAATCATAAACTCGTAGGCATATGCCTATTTGCGAAGTCCGCAATTTGGGCAGCACGCGTGGGAATAGGCCAAGCTGGTTATTGAGTTGCGGGTGTCAGTGAAAAACATCTAAAATATGTGTGGAGATAATGTGTCTTGAGTTTAATTTAAAATGTTGAGACATGAAGAAGGGGAGGGATGTGTGGCGAAGATACTGTATAGACGAGTCTCTCTCTTGCGCATTCATTGTTTCATTGTGTGAATTGTTTGCACTTTGATTATATATTTTTTTAATCAATTCCCCATTACATATGTCACAAGTAGTTAATTCCCGTCATTTGGTTACATCAATTTCTGTTAATGCATGTATTAATTACAGTTTTCACCGTTCTCATGCGCGGAGTAGAAACGTTGTTTGCAGAGTTCACAACCTGCTACACTTGCGAGAAACAAGTTTGGGTTTATTTCAAAACCATAATTTACGAGATTTATATATGTTTTCATTGTCTTGTTTGGAGTGCTCCATGTGAGCAATGAGCATGTGTCTAGTTTCTCTGTTCTGATAATGTTGGGGGACGTCGCACGCATAGAAGTACCTGGCCTGCTGCGTGGAAATTTAGGAAAGTGTTGTTGTTGTTTGTTACATCCTTTGCGAATTATAATATATTAAAACTTTACTTCCTCACAGTAAGCTACTTCAAAAATATTTCCAACAATCTACCGCTCGATAATCACCAGTTAGTTATAGGCTACTGCTGCATTGGCCTATAGGCTATGAGTTCCATACGCTCATTTCTTTAGCCGCCAATGGATCACGGTGTATCAATGTGTCCGTATGGCAGAGGCTGGTGATCTCGCATTAGTTGACTTAACTTTTAGAATTTTAATTAGATGTTTATGATTAACCATTTGATAATGATTTTGAGAAATGAAAACTTTATTATTGAAATGAAACGGTTCCACAAAAATGTGCATATGAAAATCATAACTGGCACGCAGAACGGTAGAAATGGTAGGATAAATTGTCATCTTCCCCAAACTTGAAACTCACGCGCCTTTCATAAAATAATTGCCTCCACGTTTCCACGGTCAGATTTTGCCTATAGGCTACATTGAAGCAATGTACGACATGTCTCAATATGTAATAAAACATTTAGGTTTCAAACAATGAAGTATGTTTTCAAAATGCATACTGCCTCCAGCTCACACTGTAAAGTGGTTGGTGACCCACTGATAGCCTGTTGCCTGCACTTGAATGGTGAATGGGTGGCGCACTTCAATTACCAGTTGAGAAATAAAAAAGCTATTTTTAATTTAGAACCAAAACTGTTTTTAACACGAGATTACATTTAGAATTGTTGTGCAATGAATGGGTTTATAAAAGCACGTTTTACTCCAGCACCAACCAGCTGTGAATCTGCAGGAGAAATACCCATCAAAATAGGCTCTAAATCACATATGTCAGAGTCAAGGCCCGCGGGCCACATCCGGCCCGCAAGAAGGTTTTTTACGGCCCCTGGGATGATCTTGATTTATTATTAGAACCGGCCCGCAGCAAGCCGGCAGCCCGCAGATCTTTTACACGCACCAATACTACATTTCCCACAATGCAAAGGTGACGCACCGAGCAGTAGGCTGCTTCATTTCAATATTTATTGGCACAGCAGTCGTCAGCATCACAGTAAAATTAACTTTCAGATACCCATCAAAAATGGCAAAACGGAAGGTGGATACTGAGAACCGGGGGTTTCAAACAAGGTGGGAGTCGGAGTATATGTTCACGAAGGTAGCTGGAAAACCTGTGTGTCTTCTGTGTGGAGAAAGTGTGGCGGTACTGAAAGAGTATAATCTGAGACGACATTATGAAACGAAACACGCGGACAAAAACAAGAATATGGACATGGAACAAAGGCTACAAAAGGCAGAGGAATTAAAACGAGGCCTCAAATCTCGACAGGCTCTGTTCAAAAAAGCCAAATCACAAGGCCAGGCTGCTGTCAAGGCCAGTTTTATTTTGGCAGAAGAGATCGCTAAATCAGCCCGGCCATTTACGGAGGGGGATTTCATCAAAAACTGCATGATTAAAGTTTGTGACGAAGTTTGCCCAGAAAAAAGGCAACTCTTTTTAAATGTGAGTCTGAGCAGAAACACCATTGCCGAGAGAGTAGACCAGTTGTCCATCAATCTAAAAGAGCAGCTTGTGAAAAAGGGAAAAGATTTTATTGCATATTCCTTGGCTGTGGATGAGAGCACCGACATTTCTGACATTGCCCAGTTGTCAATTTTCATCCGCGGAGTGGACTCCAACCTAAGCGTGACAGAGGAGTTTTTGGCTTTACGTCCTATGCATGGCACAACTACGGGGCATGATTTGTATGAAGAGGTGTCAAGATGTGTAAATGAGATGGAGCTGCCTTGGGAAAAACTCGTGGGTTTGACAACCGACGGAGCACCTGCGATGTGTGGACACAGGAGCGGACTGGTGGCGAAGATACGGGAAAAGATGCAAGAGGAAAACGCGACAGGTGAGCTGACAGCTTATCATTGTATCATACACCAGGAAGCGTTGTGCGGTAAAGCCTTGAAAATGGAGCATGTAATGAGCATCATCACGCGCACAGTTAACTTTATCAGAGCCAAAGGTTTGAATCACCGCCAGTTCAAGGCATTTCTGACGGAGTTAGAAACGGAGCATGGTGATTTGCCTTATCACACAGAGGTGCGATGGCTAAGCCAGGGAAAGGTGCTTCAAAGATGTTTCGAGCTTCGTGAGGAGATTTGTCTGTTCTTGGACAGCAAAGGGAAAGACACAACACAACTCCGAGACGAAATGTTTCTGTGTGAAATGGCTTTTCTGTGTGACATTACGAGTCATCTGAATGCAATAAACTTGCAGCTGCAGGGTCGGGATCGTGTCATCTCTGATATGTACAGTACAGTGAAGGCATTTAAAACCAAACTGACTCTGTGGGAGACGCAGATGCGGAAAGAAAATTTGAGCCACTTTCCCAGCTGCCAGACCATGAAAGAGAAGCTCTCTACCAGTGCGTTCCCGAGCACACAGTTGGCTGATAAAATAGGTATGCTTGCCGCTGACTTTCGACGCCGATTTGCTGACTTTGAAGCACAAAAAAGCAGGTTGGAACTGCTCGGTAACCCATTTGCTGTTGACGTGGAAAGCTCACCACCAAACCTCCAAATGGAGTTGATTGACCTCCAATGCAATGATGCACTGAGGGCAAAATATGCGGCAGTGGGTGCTGCGGAGTTCGCCCGTTTCCTCCCCGGCACAATGCCCCAGCTGCGCATCCAGGCTGCTCAAACGTTGTCTATGTTTGGCAGCACATACCTGTGTGAACAACTGTTTTCTTTGATGAACCTGAACAAAACATCACACAGAAGTCGACTTACTGCTGAACACCTCCACTCAATTCTGAGGATTTCTTCAGCTCAGAGCCTTACCCCGAACATTGATGAACTTGTGGAAAAGATGGGACACCACCAAGTATCACCCTCAACCTCAAACAAGTGAACATTACTGTGCAATCACATATTTAGAGTTTTTACTCAGTTCAAGTTTAAAAGTTAAAATTTAATATTTGTTTTCACTGCATGTTACTTCTCCTTAAACAAAGTGTTGTTTTTGATTAATAGATTTTTGCACTTTATTTTTTTGTATTTCAATCCAATTATATTTTAAAAATATTTCAGTTGAGTGGATGATAGAAAATTGCTATTATTGTTTTTTCTTTGAAGTAAATTTAGCCCACTTTTGCTAAAATAGAAAATATAGTCTACTGATGGTGCCTTGAATACCGGTTTCTTTCATTTAATGTTCATGTTATGGGGATATTTATATAAAGGAAATTTGTCTTTTGTGTCTGTTGAAAATTAAAGATTACTGACAGAGCCATAAGAAAATATTGCTTTATTTATCTGATCATATTGTAATATATTTGTTAGGTTTTCAGTAGGTTCAATTAGGTTCACTAGACTATATGCGTCATTTAAAAATTTTTCAATGAACATTCGAACAGTCCGGCCCTCGTCTTGTAGCTGATTTTTTTATTTGGCCCTCCGTCCATTTGACTTTGACACCCCTGCTCTAAATGATAGTTGTGTTGAATAAATAAGATATTAGATGACTAAAAAAAATACACAAAGGCCAATTTAATTCCACTAAATTATGCAAAGTAACCTATAGAATGATAAGCATTTCGGTCAAATGTATTTACATGAATTAATAAAAAAGCGTTATTTTGCAACGGGATTTGTTTTTCTACCGGTCTTTTTGCCCGGCAACAGTTTTATTTATCGCCTTTGAATTTTTGGGGGGTGTGGCCAAAAGCCGGCTAACATAAACCCTGACACACACATCATCATCATCGACGGATTTTATTTAAGGGGCTTCAGAAGTTACTGAAGAGGCCGATTCGTGAGCCACAGATCCTGTTGCACACACACCAGACACACACAAACACCTCCTCCTCCTTACCGCCATCCAGCACCACATAAGGCTGTATATTGCAGGCCTCCAGTGCAGAGATGAAGGTAGACAGTAGGGCAGCGAAGGCATCGTAGTCCCCTCCGTGTGCCTGATCCAGTCCATGGTTTAGATAGAGCCTGAAGAACAGACTACAGCCATCTATCACAAGTCTGCTGTCTCTGAACCTGACGTCCTGGAACAAGCCCCTGTTACCCTCCACATAGCTGGTCAGACCATGGACACCCATCACATCACATCATATATAGACTGCCCTGGAGGGAAAGAGTGAGGGGGAAAGAAAGAGAGGGAAGGAGTGTTGCGAAAGATAGGGGGTGTGGAGAGAGAGATAACGGTTCTTACAACCAATTTTACACGCAAGTATACAGAGTTACAACAAAGGGATTAAAGTATACACTGTGTACTCTTGTCTAAACTACACATTATTGCTATTCTGGAGAATGTGTTCATCCTGATCTTGTTTAGGGGCTGACTGTGGTCAGGGAAAAACATATTTCCTGGAAAACATTAACGTGACGAGGCGCAGACTTTACAAAGCCTATTATTGTATTAACGTGAAATATAAAACGACACAGATATATATGAACTACATTAGATATAATCCAGACGTTGCTGTGCATATTGTATTGACGTGAAATATACAATGAGACAGATAAATGTGCACGTTAATTGTCATAAAACTCACCCGTTTCACTTCAAAAGAACCTCCCCTATCGACATGACAAGTTTACTTCCTGCTACGTCAAAACACGCGCAAAAGGAACCATGGGAGATTGAGTTTCAAAATGTATTTTTGTTTAACTAAGCCATTTAAGAACAAGTTCATATTTGCAATGACAGCCTACCCCCAGCCAAACCCTAACGACGCTGGGCCAAGTGTGCACCGCCCTATGGGACTCCCAATCATAGGTTTTGATACAGCTTGGAATTAAACCAGGGTCTGTAGTGACACCTCCAGCACTGAGATGCAGTGCCTTAGACCGCTGCTCCACTCGGGAGCCCCTAAATCCACTTGCCAAATTCATTGTATAAAAAAACAACCCATTGCAAAATAAAATATCATTTTCTTACTCCCACTGAAGATTTTATGTAAAAGAGTTGTCTCCTTGCAATGTTCACTGTTCAGCTGGCCTTAGGGTGACCACATTTAAAATACCCAAATGTGGGACAACAGGATGATTTTGCGAGTCATTCGCAAGACAATGTAGTCTACATTAATATATTTTGTGTTGAGCACAGTCATTGCTGTTGAGAGAGCACTGCAGCAGACAGACGGCAGCTGAGTATACTTTAGCCAACACAGAAAGGGAGAGAAACTGAGAAATAGTCCTAATCATTCAAATAATTTCGGGAGAGAGGATTGAAAGATGTGCTTTCTTTCTAGGTAGGCTATATAGCTAGCTCATCCATTTCCGGGGGAAGATCAAAATGGGCTATGTCTGGGACCGTTCAAACGGGACCATAGATACACCATTTCAGTGGAGGCTGCTGAGGAGAGTACGGCTCATAATAATGACTGGAACAGAGTGAATGGAATGACATCAAACACATGGAAACCATGTGTTTTATGTATTTGATACCATTCCACCGATTCCGCACCAGACATTACCATGAGCCCGTCCTCCCCAATTAAGGTGCCACCAAGCACCTGTGCAACGTTCATACAACAAGGTATACTTTACGTCAACAAATGTTAAAAAGCAATGAGCCTGATGCAACAGATCAGAATGCTTAAAATGTTGAAAAACTATTATTTCTTCACATTATAAGCGCAGCAATGCACACATGGCAGTAGGCTATGCTCGAATGTTCCTAAATACAATTAGGGGGAACACACCATTCTAAAAAGCGCACCACATATGAGAGTGGTTTCATGTAACAGAGGTGAAACTATCCCTTAGAAATTTAGAGAGGGTAAATCTACAGATGCAATAAACAACACCAGGATTGTGAATGCTGACTGTCTCCACTCAGATTGCAAGGTGGGTGACGTGTGAGGTGCGCAGCTGCAACCTGGTATCAGAGCATTTCGTATTATTCTTTCCGTAAATCAGGGGACTTTTCGTATGATATGTATTACTTTGTGGATATTCAGCACCCATTTCATATGATATGTTATTAGGAATTTGCAAAATTATGTGTTATGAATTCTAGCTAGGTGGCTAGGTGGTTAACGTTAGCTAGCTGGCTAAAGGAAAGGGGGATACCTAGTCAGTTGTACAACTGAATGCCTACAACTGAATGCCTTCAACTTAAATGTATCTTCCGCATTTAACCCAATCCCTCTGAATCAGAGAGGTGTGGGGGGCTGCCACGTCTTCGATGCCCAGGGGAACTAATGTTAGCTACACTAGGGGTTGGGGTTAAGGTTAGGGTTAGGTTAAAGGGTTATGGTTAGGGTTAGTAGAGGCTTAACTAACATGCTAAGTAGTTGAAAAGTTGCTAATATGCTAAAGTTGTCCTTGATGTGATTCAAACTAACAACCTTACGGTTGCTAGATGTTTGTACTATTCGCCCACCCATCCACCCTGACCTTAGTTTTTGCCTTAAGTAAACATCTGTCTTATGTAACCATAACAAACATAACAATACCACACACTAATTTGAGTGTCACTGATTTACTTTTACTATGTTACGTCTAGTATATGAGACCAGGCTGCAAATATACATAGCTTATATAGCCTAAAAGCCCATTTAAGCTTGATCCAAAAATGTGGTTGGAGGCTCAAAATGGACGGTGTGACGCAATTGCGGAGCCTCCGGCAGCTTGCAGAGGCCAAATTGAGCTCTTTACCTCTGTGCCATGCACCTCCCAAATTGTGTAACAATGTTGAGGGCTCTGTGTAGCTCAGCATTGACATGATTGGTTGACTGTAGGGTGGGAGATCTTGTATAAACACAAAATCACTTCCTTGAGAACAACTCTGCACTGCTCTGTGAAGTGCAAGAGGTATGAATGCCCTGACTTCTGCAGAGGCCATATCACCTTAAATGCTGCATGGCCAATGCAGACATCTGTGCCTTTTCAAGCCAGTTCATGCTTGAATCTAAAATGTGGTTGGAGGCGCCACATGGATGGTATGACGCAATTGCGGAACCTCCAGAGGCACTCAGAGGCCAAATTGAGCTCCATACTGCATCGCAATGCACCTCTCAAATGTTTTAACAATGTGGAGGGCTCTGTTTAGCTCTGCATTGACATGATTGGTTCATGGTAGGTGAGGGCGGGAGGTCCTGTATAAACACAAACTCACTTCCTTCACAACAACTCTGCACTGCTCTGTGAAGTGCAAGAGGTATGAATGCCCTGACTTCTGTAAAGGCCATATCACCGTAAATGCTGCACAGCCAAGGCAGATGTCAGATTACCAAGCAGCGCCTTTAACCCAGGCTACAATTTTACATGTAGGCAAATTATTTATGTAGGCTACATTTAGGCAAAATAGATTTAAATATACGATTTAAATGTTGGCCTTTTAGATGCAATTTATTTGTATTTTTTTTTACATGTGAATTTCTAGCTCAGACAGCCCAATTTATCCATTTCAGTTATAGTCTACTCTTATTAGCCTTTTAAATGTGTGAATGACCTAGGTCCAAGAATAGACCCATGTTGCCATATGAAAATATATTGTAATGAAACAGCAGGGAGCAGGTCTCGACCTTCGAGCCCGAGGTCCGGCGCGCTATCGACTGTGCCGCAAAAGCATGCTTGGTGCGGTAGCGACGATTTCCGTGCTTATAAACCCAGGGTCGTTACACTATATTTGAATTTGGGATGGTTCATCTTCAGTTTGGGACAATTTAAATTACACTTAAATTACACTTCTGGATGGGTGATGAAAAAAGTTGAGCCCTGTATGTAGCAGGTTAGCTGGCATTGGCCAGAAAGTTGAAGTCACACTGGAGCTTGGGCTGGAGCTGTCCAGGGCGCCATTCTGGCACCTCCAATTTTTGGGGAATTGCATACTGCCTCCGTTGTAAAACAAAGTGAACTATCGCCGGCCTGGATTCACACACACGAGCAAAAAAAGGTTGATCAAAATGCAGTGAAGGCGGATCTGCATTGAATAGCAATGGAGAGTGCATTCATATCCGCTTTGTTCAATCTTATTTGACACCAGTCTGTGAATCCGGTGTATGCGTGGAGTTTGATAATGCACAGGATGGTTCCTATGGTCATGAAAATTCTGGAAAAGTCATGGAATTGTATTATTGTGTTTTCCTTTTAAATTATATTATCTACATATCAGCCATGATCAAAATTAGGCCTACCCTTCAGGGCGTCTGTGTGTGTGGGTTGTGCAACATCTGCGTGTGTACCACTGAAAGTGGACAGTTGACGGAGGAGAGAGATTTCATCAGCAGGTAGCTTATAAAATAATGATAGACTAACTAAATAGCTAATTCAAAACATAATAAGCCATGCAACAACTAGTTAGTTAACTAGTTTTAGCTAGTTAGCGTTTTAGCTATAGGACTAAGCATTATTGTAATTGACTCGTTGTCGCCTTTCCACTGGCACTGTTGAGAAATACATCGGACACATTATTTGAAAGCTGGGATTCCCCTCTATTAAAAACAGTAGGCTATGTAATTCACACATAAAACATTTAAAAAATTGTCCAATTGACAAATAGCTTCCATGGTGTGCATATATATCTCCCCTAAAGCATTAATATTTTAGCCTTATAAGGTCATAGATAAACATGTCTTAGCTACCTTGCTTTGAATTAATTACTTTGAATTTAACCTTTATTTAACTGAAGTAGCCTACCTTATCCATTTTATCCCTGATTCATTGAATGAGGGAATAATTATATAAAGACATTAAAGTATTTGGTTGTAATGTTGATATTTTATATTAAGGGTGACCAACCATCCTCCAGGAGAGCTACTGGATGTGCAGGCTTTTGTTCGAGCCCACTCTAATACACCACATTGTAGCCCAAACATCAGCTGCTCAACATGACCTTGATTGGCAGACTTGGGTGTGTTTCAGGGCTGAATCAAAAGCTGGCACACCCAGTAGCTCTCCAGATGGAGGGTTGATCATATGTATTTTATGCAGTAGCCTAACAGTGCAGTTATTTTACTTTGTGAGGGGTTAAGTGTCTTGGCAGGAGATAGTAGGATTACATGGGATCAGAGACCAGCAACCTTCTAGTGTCAATTCCACATTCGTGCTGACTTTTTCATATAGGCCACATAGACACCACCAATTGTTGGTCATGGAAATTTGGTTAAAGTCATGGAATTCAATCTGTCAAAAATGTGTATGAACCCTTAACTGTCAATAATCAGGAGTCTCTGTAGCATAATATAATTTGGGAGTTTCTGTGAACATCTTCTAACGGACCGACTTGAACAAAAGCTGAATATCAAATTATAATAGTTTTCTAGTGAGTGATTGATTGATTTATAGTAGAGTAAAACTATCTTAATGTAGCCTACTGGACATAATGGATGATGGATCTCTCTCTTTCCTTTCCATCTTGCTCCAAAGGGATGGATGACTGAGGCATCTGGCTGCCTGCCTGCAGCCACACATGAATTTACATGTTTTATTGAATAAAATAAGCCAAAAAGCAAACTGAAGAAAAAAAGAACAACACGTTTTAACCATTCACTATCAATAGCTCAGATTAAATAATGTGGTGTGATGAACCAATAACAAAGGAGAAAATGCAGAGAACACGGTAAAGCTGTTTTACCAGTTGTATTTAGATTGTTATAATGGTGACACCTATTGGATAAATGTGTCAACTCGTCTCTTGTTGCAGAAAAAAAAAAAATCGGCAAGTTTTCAGGCCTTGTGGGCGGGTTTAAGTGGTTCTTGTGCAAAACCGTTTTTTCTACCCCTGGCAACCCTGCTGATTTACAGCCGTAACAGCTCTTGAGCGGGCTAGTTCTCCACCCGTTATTATGGCGACAACGTCTGGGGGACCCAACATCGGGACTCCCGGGACCAGCCAGAGTCCACACACCACCACGGCACAGCGGAAAAAAGACGGGAATCCATCCGCGAGGTACTGGGAGAGCCACGACTCCCTGGTTCAGCTCGAGACGGTGCGACAGTGGATCGGGAAGCACTACAAAAAGGTGCGTGAGCTAACACTAGCGTAGCGGCTAACTATTTACATTGGTAATCATGGGCTAGTTAGCATAGCGGCTAACTATTGTTGACATGATGAATACTGCTAGCTAGCTAAGCAATTTATCGCTACTTAACTAGCTAACTAAAGTAAGTTATTAAATACATTTGCTGTATGCCTTAGCTAGCTAACTGCCCGAGGTGGGAAGCTACTTCTAACTAACTAGCAAGATTGCAAGTAAGCTAGCAGCTAACATTAGCTAGCTAACTGCGTTTCAATAGCAGGGTTGCGATCAATTTAAATTCAGAAAGTAAACCAAATTCGAATTCCAGTGTACTTCCTGAATTGACCCCACTCATGTACAATAGCAACTGTTTATAATCTGCAAACAGTAACATTGTAACTAGCTTGCTAGGAAACTACGCATGTATGTTTTCAGCTGCTAAGGCTGCTATCTTCGACTCCGTTAAAACACTATATAGCTAGTTTTGTGCTCAGTATTTCATAGAGTAGTGACTGTACAATGTAGCAAGATGTTCAAGCTATACCAGATGTCCTACTGTTAGGCATGTCCTTCTGCATTACTGATGGTGTGTTTGTGTGCGAAGTATGTGCAGGCAGATTCTCCATCCTGCCAGGCTCTAGTCTCCCTCACCCTTCAGATGCTTCAGTTCCAGGAGGAAGTGTTCGGCAGACGGGCTGAAATCCGCACACACACCAAACTACCTGTGAGTATACAAACACACTAGGGTTTCTGTAAGGACAAGTGACCGGGAAGATTTTAATTTACCGGACATATGCATTGTGTGTGTCGTGGAAATTACCACCAGGGACACCTGAAGTCAATCTTAAATGAATCACTCTTTATTTACGGCAAGCTGGAGAGGTCACAGTCAAACTTAGATGCATAAAGTACTGGTCTGAAGTGAGCTCCCTCGGGACGGTCCCATTAGATCTGTTATATACTGCTTAAACAGACAAGTAGGCATGGTTCATAGGGTTGGTTCCTGTGTGTGTCTGGCATAGTATCCTATCTTTTTTTTTTTTTTTTTCACCTTAATTTAACCAGGTAGGCTAGTTGAGAACAAGTTCTCATTTACAACTGCGACTTGGCCAAGATAAAGCATAGCAGTGTGAACAGACAGCAACACAGAGGTACACATGGAGTAAACAATAAACAAGTCAATAACACGGTAGAAAGAAAAAAATAGTCTATTTACATTGTGTGCAAAAGGCATGAGGAGGTAGGTGAATAATTACAATTTAGCAGATTAACACTGGAGTGATAAATGATCAGATGGTCATGTGCAGGTAGAGATACTGGTGTGCAAAACAGCAGAGAAGTAAATAAATAAAAACAGTATGGGGATGAGGTAGGTAAATTGGGTGGGCTATTTACCAATGGACTATGTACAGCTGCAGCGATCGGTTAGCTGCTTAGACAGCAAATGTTTAAAGTTGGTGAGGGAGATAAGTCTCCAACTTCAGTGATTTTTGCAATTCGTTCCAGTCACAGGCAGCAGAGAACTGGAAGGAAAGGCGGCTAAATGAGGTGTTGGCTTTAGGGATGATCAGTGAGATACACCTGCTGGAGCGTGTGGTACGGGTGGGTGTTGCCATCTTGACCAGTGAACTGAGATAAGGCGGAGCTTTACCTAGCATGGACTTGTGGATGACCTGGAGCCAGTGGGTCTGGCGACGAATATGTAGCGAGGACCAGCCGACTAGAGCATACAGGTCGCAGTGGTGGGTGGTATAAGGTTCTTTAGTAGCAAAACGGATAAACTGCATCCAGTTTGCTGAGTAGAGTATTGGAAGCTATTTTGTAGATGACATCGCCGAAGTCGAGGATCGGTAGGATAGTCAGTTTTACTAGGGTAAGTTTGGCGGCGTGAGTGAAGGAGGCTTTGTTGCGGAATAGAAAGCCGACTCTAGATTTGATTAAAGATTGGAAATGTTTGATATGAGTCTGGAAGGAGAGTTTACAGTCTAGTCAGACATCTAGGTACTTATAGATGTCCACATAATCTAGGTCGGAACCATCCAGGGTGGTGATGCTAGACGGGCGTGCAGGTACAGGCAGCGAACGGTTGAAACGCATGCATTTGGTTTTTCTAGCGTTTAAGAGCAGTTGGAGGCCATGGAAGGAGTGTTGTATGGCATTGAAGCTCGTTTGGAGGTTCGTTAGCACAGTGTCCAAGGAAGGGCCAGAAGTATACAGAATGGTGTCGTCTGCGTAGAGGTGGATCAGGGAATCGCCCGCAGCAAGAGCAACATCATTGATATATACAGAGAAAAGAGTCGGCCTGAGAATTGAACCCTGTGGCACCCCCTTAGAGACTGCCAGAGGACCGGACAACATGCCCTCCGATTTGACACTGAACTCTGTCTGCAAAGTAGTTGGTGAACCAGGTATGGCAGTCATTAGAAAAACCGCGACTACTGAGTCTGCCGATAAGAATATGGTGATTGACAGAGTCAAAAATCTTGGCCAGGTCCATGAAGACGGCTGCACAGTACTGTCTTTTATCAATGGCGGTTATATCGTTTAGTACCTTGAGCGTGGCTGAGGTGCACCCGTGACCGGCTCGGAAACCAGATTGCACAGCGGAGAAGGTACGGTGGGATTCGAGATGGTCAGTAGTGATCTGTTTGTTGACTAGGCTTTCGAAGACCTTAGATAGGCAGGGCAGGATGGATATAGGTCTGTAACAGTTTGGGTCCAGGGTGTCTCCCCCTTTGAAGAGGGGGATGACTGCGGCAGCTTTCCAATCCTTGGGGATCTCAGACGATATGAAAGAGATGTCTTAACTTATAGAACATATTCTGGGCGTTCGGCCAGATGGTCCTAAGGATGTCTTCATGTCGCCCCCTCATATATTTACCAAGGATTATTTATGACACGAAAGACAAGATGAACATTTTCTATCAATAAACAAGGGATATTGGCCAAATGCGCCATATTGATGTGTCCTTAAAAACAGCCTATAATATAACAAAATGTAAAAATATTCCTTGTGTTTCGATGTGTGCAAAACTTTAGCCTATTGGTTTTTACTTTGCTAAAACAATAATTGTCCACCTCCACAGTGATTTGAGACCTAAATGCATCAGGGCATAGCATGCATAGGTCTATAGGCTTAGGTGTCCACTGTCTTCATTTTATCTTTATTATTTATTTTAAAATAAATATAAACTAAGAGAAGCTTCGGCCTAGCCCCAGAGAGAGAGAGAGAGATATGCCGGTGGCATGTTATGCCACCAAAATGCATTTCTTTACCCTTGTCAGATAGGCTACTGCATCTGCTATACAGATATAGGTGTACAGAAGGAGGCTAATTCGTTTTTTTTTTATCCACATTTTTTACATGAATCATTATATTGTTAGATTATAGGACTGACTCTGGTAGGCCTAAAACATTCTTCCTCACATCAAGTTCAACTGTCGGAGTCAGTTGGTGCACCAGTGTGTACAACCTTCATATCATAGGCCTGCAGCATAATAGGCTAATAGACACACCACAAACCTTCACAAAAGATTCCAAACGTTATTAGGGTACAGTTTAAGTCGGAAGTTCACATACACCTTAGCCAAGTACATTTAAACTC
Source organism: Oncorhynchus clarkii lewisi (assembly GCF_045791955.1). Classification (NCBI taxonomy): domain Eukaryota; kingdom Metazoa; phylum Chordata; class Actinopteri; order Salmoniformes; family Salmonidae; genus Oncorhynchus; species Oncorhynchus clarkii. The sequence continues at coordinate 52,135,001 of NC_092164.1, forward strand.
AGTTTTTCACAATTCCTGATATTTAATCCTAGTAAAAAGTCCCTGTCTTAGGTCAGTTAGGATCACCACTTTATTTTAAGAATGTGAAATGTCAGAATAATAGTAGAGAGAATTATTTCAGCTTTTATTTATTTCATCACATTCCCAATGGGTCATAAGTTTACATACACTCAATTAGTATTTGGTAGAATTGCCTTTAAATTGTTTAACTTGAGTCAAACGTTTCGGGTAGCCTTCCACAAGCTTCCCACAATAAGTTGGGTGAATTTTGGCCCATTCCTCCTGACAGAGCTGGTGTAGCTGAGTCAGGTTTGTAGGCCTCCTTGCTCCCACATGCTTTTTCAGTTCTGCCCACAAATGTTCTATAGGATTGATGTCAGGGCTTTGTGATGGCCACTCCAATACCTTGACTTTGTTGTCCTTAAGCCATTTTGTCACTACTTTGGAAGTATACTTGGGGTCATTGCCCATTTGTAAGACCCATTTGCGACCAAGCTTTAATTTCCTGACTGATGTCTTGAGATGTTGCTTCAATATATCCACATAATTTTCCTTTCCTCATGATACCATCTATTTTGTGAAGTGCACCAGTCCCTCCTACAGCAAAACACCCCCACAATGTGATGCTGCCACCCCGTGCTTCACGGTTGGGATGGTGTTCTTCGGCTTGCAAGCCTCCCCCTTTTTCCTCCAAACATAACAATGGTCATTATGGCCAAACAGTTCTATTTTTGTTTCATCAGACCAGAGGACATTTATCCTAAAAGTACGATCTTTGTCCCCAAAGCTGCAGTTGCAAACCGTAGTCTGGCTTTTTTATGGCGGTTTTGGAGCAGTGGCTTCTTCCTTGCTGAGCAGCCTTTCAGGTTATGTTGATATAGGACTAGTTTTTCTGTGGATATAGATACTTTTGTGAAAGTATTGATTCTGTATTGATTCTGGGATTGATTTGCACTTTTCACACCAAAGTAAGTTCATCTCTAGGAGACAGAACACGTCTCCTTTCTGAGCAGTATGAGGGCTGCTTGGTCCCATGGTGTTTATACTTGCGTACTATTGTTTGTACAGATGAACGTGGTACCTTCAGGCATTTGGACATTTCTCCCAAGGATGAACCAGACTTGTGGATTTCTTTTAATTTCCCATGATTTCAAGCAAAGAGGCACTGAGTTTGAAGGTAGGCCTTGAAATACATCCACAGGTACACCTCCAATTGACTCAAATGATGTCAATTAGCCTATCAGAAGCTTCTAAAGCCATGACATAATTTTCTGGAATTTTCCAAGCTGTTAAAGGCACAGTCAACTTAGTGTATATAAACTTCTGACCCAATAGATTTGATGCAGTGAATTATAAGTGAAATAATCTGTCTGTAAACAATTGTTGGAAAAATTACTTGTCATGCACAGAGTAGATGTCCTAACCGACTTGCAAAACTATTGTTTGTTAACAATCAATTTGTGGAGTGGTTGAAAACCAAGTTTTAATGACTCCAACGTAAGTGTATAAACTTCTGACTTCAACTGTATATCATATCAAATGTATTCATAAATCCCTTCCTACATCAGCTGATATGTCAAAGTGCTGTACAGAAACCCAGCCTAAAACCCCAAACAGCAAGCAATGCAGGTGTAGAAGCACGGCGGCTAGGAAAAACTCCCTAGAAAGGCCAGAACCTAGGAAGAAACCTAGAGGAACCAGGCTATGAGGGGTGGCCAGTCCTCTTCTGGCTGTGCCAGGTGGAGATTATAACAGAACATGGCCAAGATGTTCATAGATGACCAGCAGGGTCAAATAATAATAATCACAGTGGTTGTCAAGGGTGCAACAGGTCAGCCCATCAGGAGTATATGTCAGTTGGCTTTTCATAGCCGATCATTCAGAGTATCTCTACCGCTCCTGCTGTCTCTAGAAAGTTGAAAACAACAGGTCTGGGATAGGTAGCACGTCCGGTGAACGGGTCAGGGTTCCATAGCCGCAGGCAGAACAGTTGAAACTGGAGCAGCAGCACGGCCAGGTGGACTGGGGACAGCAAGGAGTCATCAGGCCAGATAGTCCTGAGGCATGGTCCTGGGGCTCAGGTCCTCCTCAGAGAGATGATTAGAGAGAGCATATTTACATTCACACAGGACACCGGATAAGACAGGAGAAATACTCCAGCTATGACAGACTGACCCTATCCCCCCGACACATAAACTACTGCAGCATAAATACTGGAGGCTGAGACAGGAGGTTGTCAGGAGACACTGTGGCCCCGTCCGACGATACACCCGGACAGGGCCAAACAGGCAGGATATAACCCCACCCACTTTGCCAAAGCACAGCCCCCACACCACTAGAGGGATATCTTCAACCACCTACTTACCATCTTGAGACAAGGCTGAGTATAGCCCACGAAGATCTCCCCCACGGCACAACCCAAGGGGGGGTGCCAACCCGGACAGGAAGATCACGTCATTTCTAAAGTTAGTCAAGCCATTGCTTATAGGGAAAATACGAGTAGGATATTATATTGTGGCAAACACAACATTACATTTGGAACAGAATGAAACAAAACACTTGCGAACTGGTTTAAAACTTCACATTTTTGTAGCAATTCCCTAGAAAGGCTAGTGCCTACCGTACCCAACAAATGACAGCAGTAGGCTAAGGATAAAACAAATAATTATAAATGTGAAAAAAATACACAAAATAAAGTTCCAAAATTGCATCCTACCGTAATAGCTACTTGCACAGTAGCCTGCATTTGGCCAAGCCAACATTCTTCTCATCTTTGTCCAACACAATATTGAAACTTGTCCATACAGAGGACATTCCCCTTGTGGACTTTTCACTATAGGCATGTACTCTAACTTTCGTTTTACTGCAGTGCAAAAGACCTACATCCTCGCAATAAACAGTATCCCAAGGCTCCTCTCTAGCTCTCTTTCTCTCTTCAGCAGCAGGCGCATGCGTGTAAGGCAGAGGGTAATGAGTGAGAGAATGGTGCTGAAGAGTGAAATCGGGATGTATGATAGGCAGCCCTGGACAATTTGGCCGGCTACGATTTAAGTTGTCTTTTAATTGATTTAAGCGGCCAAAAGCCTGCATTTGCCAGCTAGCGGAAAATGTGTGGGTTTCAAATCTTATTTTATTTGTCACATTCGCCGAATACTGTGAAATGCTTACTTACAAGCCCTTAACCAACAATGCAGTTAAGAAAAATAAGAGTTAAGGAAAAAAACATTTACTAAAGAAACTACATTTTAATAAAATAAAAGAGCAACAATAAAACAACAATAACGAGACTATATACAGGAGGTACCGGTACCGAGTTAGTTGGGTTAATTGAGGTAATATGTACATGTAGGTAGGGGTAAATTGACTATGCATAGATATTAAACAGCGAGTAGTAGCAGCAGCATAAAAAGGGGGGGTCAATGCAAATAGTCCAGGTAGCCATTTGATTATCTGTTCAGCAGTCTTATGGCTAAAGGGTAGAAGCCTTCTGGACCAAGACTTGGCACTCTGGTACCGCTTGCCGTGCAGTAGCAGAGAGAACAGTCTATGACTAGGGTGGCTGGAGCCTTAGGCAATTTTTAGGGCCTACCTTTGACACCGCCTGGTATAGAGGTCCTGGATGGCAGGACTCTTGGCCCCAGTGATGTACTGGGCCATACGCACTACCCACTGTTGTGCCTTGTGGTAGGAGGCCGACCAGTTGCCATACTCTCGATGGTGCAGCTGTAGAATTTTTTTGAGGATCTAAGGACCCATGCCAAATCTTTTCAGTCTCCTGAGGAGGACTGGGCATTGTCTTGCCCTCTTCACGACTGTCTTGGTTTGTTTGGACCATAATAGTTTGTTGGTGATGTGGACACCAAGGAACTTGAATCTCTCAACCTGCTCCACTAAAGCCCCGTCGATGAGAAGGGGGCGTGCTCGGCCCTCCTTTTCCTGTAGTCCACGATCATCTCCTTTGTCTTGATCACGTTGAGGGAGAGGTTGTTGGCATGGCAATACACTTCCAGGTATCTGACCTCCTTATTGGCTGTCTCATTGTTGTCGGTGATCATACCTACCACCGTTGTGTCTTCGGAAAACTTCATGATGGTGTTGGAGTCGTGCTACGGGTCGGTAGTCATTTAGGCAGGTTACTTTAGTGTTCTTGGGCACAGGGACTATGTTGGTCTGCTTGAAACATGTAGGTATTACAGACCCGGTCAGGGACACGTTGAAAATGTCAATGAAGACACTTGCCAGTTGGTCAGCGCATGCTCAGAGTGCACGTCCTGGTAATCCGTCTGGCCCTGCGGCCTTGTGAATGTTGATCTGTTTAAAGGTCTTGCTCACATCGGCTACGGCGAGCGTGATCACACAGTCATCCAGAACAGCTGGTACTCTCATGCATGCTTCAGTGTTGCTTGACTTGAAGCGCCTATAGAAGTAATTTAGCTCGACTGGTAGGCTTGTCACTGGGCAGCTCGCGGCTGAGCTTCCATTTGTAGTCTGTAATAGTTTGCAAGCCCTGCCACATCCGACAAGCGTCGGAGCCGGTGTAGTAGGATTCAATCTTAGTCCTGTATTTACGCTTTGCTTGTTTGATGGTTCGTCTGAGGGCATAGCGGGATTTCTTATAAGCTTCTGGGTTAGAGTACTTCTCCTTGAAGCGGCAGCTCTACCCGTTATCTCGGTGCGGATGTTGCCTGTAATCCATGGCTTCTGGTTGGGGTATATACTAGAGGTCGACCTATTAATCGGCATGGCCGATTTCAAGTTATCATAACAATCGGTAATCTGCCTTTTTGGACACCGATTATGGCTGATTACATTGCAATTGTGTCACATCTCTTGCATTCAGTGCAAGCAGAGTCAGGGTATATGCAGCAGTTTTGTCCACTTGGCTCGTTGCCAACTGTGTGAAGACCATTTCTTCCTAACAAAGACTGTATTTAGTTTGCCAGAATTGTACATAGTTATGACATAACATTGAAGGTTGTGCAATGTAACAGCAGTATTTAGTCTTTGGGTTGCCACCTGTTAGTGAAATACGGAACCGTTCCGTATTTTATCGGAAAGAATAAACATTTTGTTTTTTCGAAATTATAGTTTCCGGATTTGACCATATTAATGACCAAAGGCTTGAATTTCTGTTTATTATAATTAAGTATATGATTTGATAGAGCAGTCTGACTGAGCGGTGGTAGGCAGCAGCAGGCTCGTAAGGATTCATTCAAACAGCACTTTACTGCGTTTGCCAGCAGCTTTTGCCAGTGCTTGATTCACTGTGCTGTTTATGACTTCAAGCCTATGAACTCCCGAGATTAGACTGGCAATACTATAGTGCCTATTAGAACATCCAATAGTCAAATACAAATACAAATGGTATAGAGAGAAATAGTCAACACGTCATAATTCCTATAATAACTACAACCTAAAACTTCTTAACTGGGAATATTGACTCATGTTAAAAGGAACCACCAGCTTTCATATGTTGTCATGTTCTGAGCAAGGAATTTAAACGTTACCTTTTTTACACTTGTACTTTCTTCTCCAACACTGTGTTTTTGCATTATTTAATCCAAATTGAATGTTTCATTATTTATTTGAGACTAAATTTATTTTATTTATGTATTATATTAACTTAAAATAAGTGTTCATTGTTCATTCAGTACTGTTATTGTCATTATTTTATATGCTTTTTGGTCCTCCAATAATCGGTATTGGCGTTGAAAAATCATAGTCGGTCGGCCTCTAGTATGTACGTTATTGATGCACTTATTGATGAAGCTGGTGACGGATGTGGTATACTACTCAATTCCATCGGATTAACATATTATAGTCTGTGCAAGGAAAACAGTCCTGTAGCTTAGCATCTGCGTCATCTGACCACTTCTGTATTGAGCGAGTCACTGGTGCTTCCTGCTTTCATTTTAGCTTTGAAGCAGGAAGCAGGAAGATAGAATTATGGTCAGATTTGCCAATTGGAGGGTGGGGGAGAGCTTTGTACGCGTCTTTGTGTGTGGAGTATAGGTGGTCTAGAGTTTAATTTAAAAATGTTTTCTTGTTGCACATGTAACATGCTGGTAGAAATTAGGTAAAAACAGATTTATGTTTCCCTGCATTAAAGTCCCCGGCCACTAGGAGCGCTGCCTCTGGATGAGCATTTTATTGTTTGCTTATGGTTTTGTACAGCTCGTTTAGTGTGGTCTTAGTGCCAGCATTGGTTTGTGGTAAATAGACAGCTACGAAAAATACAAATGAAACCTCTCTTGGTAAGTAGCGTGGTCAACAGCTTATCATAAGATACTTTACCTCAGGCGGGCAAAAATTAGAGGCTTCCTTGATATTAGATTTTGTGCACCAGCTGTTATTCACAAATATACAGACCGCCACCCCTTGTCTTACCGGTGGCAGCTGTTTTTTCTTGCCGGTACACGGAAAACTCAACCAGTTGTATGTTATCCATGTCGTCGTTCAGCCACTTCTCTGTGAAACATAAGAAATTACAGTTTTTAATGTCCCGTTGGTAGGATAGTTTTGAACGGAGCTCCTTCAGTTTATTTTCCAGCTATTGCACGTTGGCCAATAGGACAAATGGTAGAGGAGGGTTACTCACTCGCCGACAAATTCTCACAAGGCACCCGGACCTGCGTCCACTGTATCTGCGTCTTCTCTTCACACGAATGACGTGGATTTGGGCCTTGTCGGGTATCTGGAGTAAATCCTTTGCGTCTGTATTAAAGGGGAGTAATCACTGTTCTGATGTACAGAAGCTCTTTTCATTCATAAGAGACTATGGCAGAAACATTATGTACAAAATAAGTTTCAAATAACACGAAAAAAAACCACACAAAATAGAACAATTGGTTCGGAGCCCGTAAAACAGCACCCAACTCCGGCGCCATTATTGGTATGTTTGTGTGTGTGCTCCTCTCTAGTCTCAGTGCTTCCTGGACCTGCGCCCAGGAGGCGGGCTTTGCCACATCCTTGGCACTGCATACAAGTTCAAGACTGATCAGGGCTGGTGAGTGACAGATCTTATCCCCTATCACTTACCTCCTAGCCCCCATCCCCTGTCTCCTATCTCCTCCCTCTGACAGGGCTGGTGAGTGACACCTTTGGCAACGTCCTGTTTCGGGGCCTGCTTGGTAACCTGCATGGGTACTCTTCCTCCCCCAGGAGAAGGTTTGACCTACAGAACTCCTCCAGGACGGACCGAAACGTAGAGATGTTTACTATTCTGGAGAAGACCCTGGTCCAGAATAGCTGTCTGTCGAGGCCCGTCGTGTATGTGGACCAGGAGGTGGATCAGAACCTGAACAGCAGACTGGCTGACATCATCACCAAACACCAGGTGAGGGAGGAGGTGAGGGAGGGAGGGAGGGAGGGAGGGCAGCAAGAAGGGAAGATAGATGGAGAGCAGGGGGAGGAAGGAAGATTTATGTAATTTTGCCATGGGTGCTGTTTTCTCTCTTGGGCTGTTATCTCTGTTGGGAAACGTAGTTCTTTGTCTCAACTGATGGGTAATGTAGTTCTTGCTCTAAGTGGATGGGTAATGTAGTTCTTTGTCTGTCTCAGGGTTCGTTGACTGAGGACAGAACCCAAGCCTCTCACCACATCTACCCCCGTCCAGCTGTCACAGACCAAGGTCAGTGTGTGTGTGTGTGTGTGTGTGTGTGTGTGGGGTCATCGCATAGAATTACATATCGTAACTAATTTAATAGGATCTTTGTGGGTCATAGCCTGTTGGCAGCTTTGATCCAAATTCACAGTTTTAAGTAATTTTGTGAGTTCTGTTCTTAGTTTTTGACCGTTGGTGTGTGTTTGTGTGTCCTTATTTCCAGATTGGGAGTGGGTGCGCCCTGTTATGCGGAAGGACAACTATGTGTTGGTGCACTGGGGCAGGCACCCTGACAGGTAACACACACACACTAGGGTTGAATGGTGGGAACCCAGTTACCGAGATTTACCAGGATTTACCACCAATACCACTCCCTTTTCCGGGGTTAAATAACTGTGAGAAACCGGTAAACTATAATAAATTATTTATATGAAAGCATTATTTTAATTGTAAAGATTTTTAAAGAGTTTTAAAACAGCCTCACTCGAATATCGTTGCTTTAAATCGATGCACGCGCGAGCACTCTGTTTTTCTCTCTATCAACTCCAATCAAATTGCATCCAAAATAGATCATCCTGTTCTAGATTGATATATATATATATATATATATATAGATGTCCTAGACTGCCTCTTTCAGGTTATACATTCAATGCAGTATTAGCCTTATATTTTTATATTTAGCTAATTAATGATTGGTTATGCATAATAAGCTTCTAACTTATAGCCTCGGTCTCTTGGTGCAATACGCACGCACCTGTGCTCCGCTGACCTCTCACCTTTAAAAAACTCAGCTCTTGGAATCCATGCAGGAAAAGATTCCTACAATACCTTGCTGGACATAATTTCTTATACCAATAGACTATTTGAAGAGGGATGCAAGCTCTTGTTTGCTGAATGTTTTATACAGCAGCCAATAGAACTCACAGGTAGTTTGAAAGAAGAGGGAAGCGCTATGGTGGTAGGCTGTAGCAGTTATTTATTCAGACAAACAACCATTCCATCTTCCTGAAGAGAAGTGAAAGCCTTCTGCATCTAATTCTATATTATTCAAGGATGTCATTAGAATGATGAAGATGAGGACAACCAAACTTATTTCATTTAACTGTTGAAATGGAGGAAGGAATGAAGCAGCAATAGAGAAAGAAAGAGGTAGGCTAATAACATGGGGAAATGTTATCATGGGTATATATGCGTCAGCCTACTAATTATACAACTATTCAAATCAAATTCGCTAGCCTAAACTTGTAACTTTGTAGGCCGCATGTGCTGCACCAGAATCGCATGTTCTCTCCCTGCTCTATCATGGTTTGAACAATTACAGTCCATATAATACAGTCCACAGTCAAAAAGATTAGCCTACTGGAGCGAGTTTAACTTATGTACCCAAGAGAGCATATAGCTAGGTACATCTATGGGCTTTTATGTTTTTCTGTTGTGCGTAATGTGCAGTAGCTTATATCATAGCTGTATTGGATAATGGCACGATCATGTGGGCTTGGTCATTAAATGCCTTTTTAATATAGGGCTCATAAAATGTATGGCTCTAAATGTATTTAATGTTTGGCTCAGGTAGCATCAGGCTTGAATTTCCGATCAAAGCTCTAACCCTGGATTGTATACTGTCATGGTCAAAACATATTGATACAACAGTAGCTAAGTTGGGGAGAAGTCTGTCCCTAATAAAGCGCTGCTCTGCATTCTTAACAGCACTATCAAGAATGCAGGTCCTACAGGCCCTAGTTTTGCTGCACCTGGACCACTGTTCAGTCGTGTGGTCAAGTGCCACAAAGAGGGAATTTGCAGGAAAATTGCAGTTGGCTCAGAACAGGGCAGCCATGCATACCCCACAAGACATGCCACACGTCTCTTCACAGTCCCCAAGTCCAGAACAGACTATGGGAGGGGTACAGTACTACATGGAACCATGACTACATGGAACTCTATTCCACATCAGGTAACTGATGCAGCAGTAGAATCAGATTTTAAGAGCAGGTAAAAATATACCTTATGGAACAACAGGGACTGTGAAGAGACACACACAAAGGTACAGACACATGCATATGCACACATTGTGATATTGTTGTATGGTGGTATTGAACATTTTGTATTGTGGATATGTAGTGGTGTAATAATGTCACATTACGTATAAAACAGTACATCTTATAGGTGCCTTAATGTGTTTGGCCCCCAGGAAGAGTAGCTGCTGTGTGCATGGCAACAGCTAATGGGGATCCCTAAAAAATACAAATCTAATCCAGACATATGCCTATTTATATGCCTTATAATGCTTTTGAATGACACTTCCGGTTTGGTGGAAAATACTGGGTTACATGTGAGAGAAGTGATTTATTCTCAGGATGGAACATGTTGTAAAATACCGTAAACATTTTCAACCCTACCACACGAACACACACCCTCCATAATCATGTGTATGACTGTTTGTTTCCTGTAGCTACGATAGCTGGCTGTCCTCCAGTGACGTAGAGGGAGAGGTGCAGGAACCTCCACACACACACAGACCTTGGAGGGTAAGAAAACACACACACACACACACAGTTCTATGACTATTTCTCACAAGTGATGAATACGTGTGTGTACAGGTGCATGCAGGCTGGGTGTTGGATACGGAGGTGTATAATGAGTGGATGAATGAAGAAGACTACCTGGTAGATGACAGAAACGTTCCTCTCATCCTCCGCCGAAGAGTCCACGTCACAGACCAACAGGTGTGTGTGTATGTGTGAGATCCTGTGGCTCTGGGCTAGTTGTGTGCTTGTGTGTGTGTTGCTCTCCCTCCACTGTCTTTTTTTTTAACAGGCCTGTGTGAGCACTTTCTTAGTTGGTATGTCTACCATCACTTGTCTCTCCCTCCCTCTCTTCCTCCACCAGGACCGTAAGTTTACTCCAGTGAAGAAGAGAAGACGCTCCCCCTCTCCTCCCTCTTCCGATGGCAAAAAGAAAGGAGGAAAGAAGAGGTGAGGTTTCTGTCTCTTCTTCCACCCCTAGCTCAATCTTGATGGAATTTTCATATTTGTTCCTTTTAACCCCTATTCTCTACCTATTGGCCCTCTCTCTATAACCCTGCCTTCCCTCCCTAGTGGTGGGTTTAAGAGGCGTGGGCCAAAGGAGGAAGAGGAAGACGTAGAGGAGGATCTGACTAAAGATATGGAGGATCCAACACCTGTCCCTAATATGGAAGAAATTATACTGCCTAAGAATGGTACACGTGTACACACACAGACACTCAGACAGACAGACACACACACAGACAGATGTTTACTTGTTGTGTCTCTCTGTCTGCAGTGAACCCAAAGAAGGACAGTGAGAACACTCCTGTCAAAGGAGGGATGATGACTGACCTGGGTGAGTGAGAGAGAGTGTGTGTGTGTGTGTGTGTGTGTGTGTGGTTATAACTCATTCTCCACTCGTCCCTCTTTTCTTCAGATGAAATTGAGGATGACTCTCTGCTTCCTGGTGGAAGGGTAACAATTCAATTAGAACTGCAATAATTTTATTGAATTATCTAATTTTGATGAGGAATTTAGTGTGTCCTACACACCGATATACCAATTATGTACTGTATATGTGTGTGTGCAGGAGGATGAGGAGGGCAGAGAGGGGCTGCGTCTGTCAGATGGAGAAGACAACATCACAGAACAAACTCACCACATCATCGTCCCGTCCTACACCGCCTGGTTCAACTATAACTGGTGAGTACACACCAGTTATAGTTGTTTCCACCATAATTTGCAAATAAATTCATTAAAAATCCTACAATGTGATTTTCTGGATTTTTTTCTCTCTCATTTTGTCTGTCATAGTTGAAGTGTACCTATGAAGAAGATTACAGGCCTCATCTTTTTAAGTGGGAGAACTTGCACAATTGGAGGCTGACTAAATATTGTTTTGCCCCACTGTATATTCAAAATGAGTGTTGTCTGTTTTTATCCAAACTTTGTGTACATGTTCCAGTATTCACCAGATCGAGAAACGAGCTCTTCCAGAGTTCTTTAACGGACAGAACAAGTCCAAATCTCCAGAGATGTGAGTAACAATTTCAGGTGTTTCTCAGGGTTCAGTGCTTGGGCCCCTGCTGTTTTCTTCAGACATGATTGTACCCCTTCAGAGACATAATGAGTAAATGAACACAATGTGTGTGTGTAGATACCTGGCATATCGTAACTTCATGATTGACTCGTACCGGCTGAACCCCCAGGAGTACCTCAGCTCCACCTCCTGCAGACGGAACCTGACAGGAGATGTCTGCGCCGTCATGAGGTGTGCTATGAAGTTTAAACCACCACTTAATGTGTTTGTGTTGTGTAACAGTGTTTATTGTAACTGTGTGTGTATTGTAACTGTGTGTGTAGGGTCCATGCGTTGTTGGAGCAGTGGGGGTTAGTGAACTACCAGGTGGATGCAGAAAGCAGACCTCTCCCTATGGGACCCCCTCCCACCCCTCACTTCAACACACTGGCTGATACACCCTCAGGACTGGCCCCGCTGCAGCACAGACCACTACAGGTAACACACACACTTATGTTTTTTGGCTCCTGATTGGCGCAGCGGTCTAAGGCACTGCATCTCTGTGCAAGAGGCGTCACTACAGTCCATGGTTCGAATCCAGGCTATATCACATCCGTGATTGGGAGTCCCATAGGGCAGCGCACAATTTGTTCTTTACTGACTTGCCTTAAATAAAGAAAAAAAAGAAAAAAATATGTATATATAAGCAAACACTAACAGTGAAATTGAGGTACAAATTGATAGCCTGTATGCTTGTTTTGATCCTCTCAAATCTTTCCCTCTCCATCCCTCTCTCTTCCCCTCCATCCCTCACTCTCTCCCCCTCCATCCCTCTCTCTTCCCCTCCACCCCTCACTCTCTCCCTGTCCAGGTGTCGTCCTCCCAGCAGATGTTGTTCTTCCCTGAGAGAAGTGTAGAGAAGCCCTCAGACTCTCAGAACTTTGGCCTCAGAACAGACCTGTATGCCAGGAAACACCCCAAGAGTAAAGGAGCCAGTTCAGGGAGGGATTGGACAGAACAGGAGACCCTCCTACTGTTGGAGGTGAGCCAATCATCTCTCAGTTTATCTTCCCTCTACTCAGTGATGTAGTCAAGTCACTGGTCGGAGTCATCACTGGTCGAGTCTTGAAAATGGTGACTTGATTCCGGGTCAGGTCTGACTCGTGGACTCGAGTACTACAACACTGTCATATCAGAAAGATATTTTCCTCTTTCAGACACTACCTATTCTGGTCCCAGAATCCATTTCTCAACAATTAGACTGTCTAATTTTAATGTTTCTTTGGCAATGTAAAAAACAGAGGGTGAGGTACAAAACACTCCAACTGCCAAGGAATCAGGTGACCTAGGGTTACCAAACTTTATGTGGTGCTACTGGGTTACACGATCGCAACTAATGATTACTTGGATAAAACATTCATCTAGATGGCTCGAAAATAGTACAAATCTATGGTGATCAATACGCAACAGTAGTAAGACCTTTTCTGGGAAAGAAGATCAACAGTAAGAACCTGTAGTCCAATCATCTGCTCCAGATTAGGAGGAAGTACCACGCAGTCTCCATCAGCCTATGGCTCATCACCCCTAACTGGTATTGTATATCTTACTGACTTTGCCCCATTATCACTAGATTCAGGTTTTCAAAGGTGATCATTACTTCATTTGTACCCCAAGTCTATACACCACCCATAGAAAAACACCTAATCAATACTCATAAAAGGACAACTGGTAGTAAACCAATAACACAGCTATAACAATCTATTGCTCTCATGACATAGAATAATACTATGCAAACTAAGTGCAAATGGGAATCTGAATCTGAGAACATTGAAAATGATTATTATTACACACTCATTCATATGGAAAGAGTATCAATGGAATATCATTAGTAGGTACATTCTAACTCGAGACAGAATGGTGAAGACCAGAAACAACCAATGAATGCTGGAGAAAATGTGGGGAATTGTCGACCTACATCGTTTTTTGATCTTGTCATAGAATAATGAAAATGTGGAATGGTGTTTTCGTCTCTGTAAACAATGTATTTAAATGTTTCCTGGCAAAGAATCCAAAACGTGCCATAGTTAGTTATCCCTGAACGGTTTCAAAACCTATTAAATATACTCTTGTCTGCTTCAAAGAAATGTATTACAGCACATCGGTTAAATAAGGACATTCCTACTATGGAAGAATGGACTTGTAGAGTGAAAGAAATGTGTTTAATGGAGAAGATCACCCATAAAATTAAACTGTAAACATATATGTGAAAAAAGAACAGATCCTGTAGACAACTCATTAGTCTCAAGCAACCAACCATATGATCATTTGATTGATTGATTTTTTAAAAATATTGTATTTCCTTTAGTTGTTTAATTGTATAGTTATTTGGTTTGCTGTGTACTTGCCTGTATCTCAGAAGACCAGATCCTTAATGAGAACCACCATATTTACTTCACAAACAATAATTATACTAGTTGACTACACAGTACTGATACGCCGCAATGGTTGGAAACGGGTAGGGGATGACTCAGGGTAGATGAGGTGCTGGATCATAATGATGCTGATAATGTTGTTTCCACTACCTCTATTTTATTATTTATTTAACTAGGCAAGTCAGTTAAGAACAAATTCTTATTTACAATGACGGCCTACCAGAAGGCCTCCTGCGAGGACAGGGGTCTGGGATTAAAATAAATAAATAAATACAATATAAATACAGGACAAAACACATCACGACAAGAGAGAAGACTACATAAAGAGAGACCTAAGACGACAACATAGCAAGGCAGCAACACATGACAACACAGCATGGTAGCAACACAACATAACAGCAACTGATGAATTGCTGTACTGTAAACCTATGCTTGAAAAAAAAAATTGGTACTTATATTTGTATTAGTTATCTGGCCAATAACCTTCTTTTCTCCCTCATGCCTCTCTCTCTTATCATCCTATTTCTCTTCTTCCCCTATCTCTCTTCTCTCTCCCCCTCCATCCCAGGCGTTAGAGGTCTATAGAGACGACTGGAACAAGGTGTCCGAACACGTGGGGTCTCGTACCCAGGACGAGTGCATCCTCCACTTCCTGCGCCTGCCAATAGAAGACCCTTATCTGGAGGACTCCGCCTCCTCTCTTGGCCCATTGGCCTACCAGCCCGTTCCTTTCAGCCAATCAGAGAATCCGGTGATGAGCACCGTGGCGTTCTTGGCATCCGTGGTTGATCCCCGAGTTGCCTCCGCCGCCGCCAAGGCTGCTTTGGGTACGTACGTGTGCGTGTGTGTGTGCATGTGTGTGAGAGAGGGAGAGAGAGCGTTTGTGTTAACCCGGTCTCTGTCTCTCTGTAGAGGAGTTTTGTCGTGTGCGTGAGGAAGCTGACAAGGTTCTGGAGTTCCCTGCACTCAATGAGGCTGAGAAGGCAGGTAGGAGTCTGAAACACGGCAGATATACAGTACCAGTCAAACGTTTGGACACACCAACTCATTGAAGGGTTTTTCTTAATTTGACTATTTTCTACATTGAAGACATCAAAACTATGAAATAACCCACATGGAATCATGTAGTAACCACAAATGTGTTGAACAAATCAAATATATTTTATATTTGAGATTCTTCAAAGTAGCCACCCTTTGCCTTGATGACAGCTTTGCACACTCTTGGCATTCTCTCTACCAGCTTCACCTGGAACACTTTTCCAACAGTCTTCAAGGACTTCCCACATATGCTGAGCACTTGTTGGCTGTTTTTCCTTCACTCTGCGGTCCAACTCATCCCAAACCATTTCAATTAGGTTGAGGTTGAGTGATTGTGGAGGCCAGGTCATCTGATGCATCACTCTCCTTGGTCAAATAGCCCTTACACAGCCTGGAGGTGTGTTGGGTCATTGTCCTGTTGAAAAACAAATGATAGTCCCACTAAGAGCAAACCAGATGGGATGGCATGTCGGTGCAGAATGCTGTGGTAGCCATGCTGGTTAAGTGTGCCTTGAATTCTAAATAGATCACTGACAGTGTCACCAGCAAAGCACCATCACACCTCCATGTTTTACGGTGGGAACCACACATGCAGAGATCATCCGTTTGCCTACTCTGCGTCTCACAAAGTCCGGCAGTGGGAACCAAAAATCTCAAATTTGGACTCATCAGACCAAAGGACAGATTTCCACCAGGTCTAATGTCCATTGCTCTTGTTTTTTGGCCCAAGCAAGTCTCTTCTTACTGGTGTCCTTCAGTAGTGGTTTCCTTGCAGCAATTTGACCATGAAGGCCTGATTCACACAGTCTCCTCTGTACAGTTGATGTATCTGTTACTTGAACTCTGAAGCATTTATTTGGGCTGCAATTTCTGAGGCTGGTAACTAATGAACGTATCCTCTGCAGCAGAGGTAACTCTGGGTCTTCCTTTCCTGAGGTGGTCCTCATGAGAGCCAGTTTCATCATAGCTTTTGATGGTTTTTGCGACTGCACACGTTTTCTGTATTGACTGACCTTCATGTCTAAAGTAATGGACTGTTGTTTTCTCTGCTTATTTGGGCTGTTCTTGCTATAATATGAACTTGGTCTTTAACCAAATAGGGCTGGCTCCTGTATACCCCCCTATCTTGTCACAACACAACTGATTGGCTCAAATGCATTAAGAAGGAAAGAAATTCCACAAATTAACTTTTAACAAGGCACACCTGTTAATTGAAATGCATTCTGGGGTGACTACCTCATGAAGGTGGTTGAGAGAATGCCAAGAGTTTGCAAAGGGTGGCTACTTTGAAGAATATCAAATATATTTGGATTTGTTTAAACATTTTTGGTTACTACATGATTCCTTCCAATGTGTTATTTCGTAGTATTGATATCTTCACTAGTATTGTGCAATGTAGAAAATAGTAAAAATAAAGAAAAAACCCTGGAATGATTAGGTGTCTCCAAACTTTTGACTGGTACTGTACATATTACACACACTCCTCAACCCTCAAACACTGCAGTAGAGAATCCTTCCATCACATTTTCTCTCTCTAGGCCATCATTGTAAATGAGAATTTGTTCTTAACTGACTTGCCTAGTTAAATAAACTCTATCCCTCCCTTCCCTGTAGATGTGATGGATGGTGAGAAGATGGAGACTGACTCTGGCTCCCAGCAGTCTCTGCAGGTGAGACTGGAAGTGACCTGTGGGGTCAGAGGAAGTGAGACAGGAATTTACACTCTGGTGTTTCTGAGAATCTGATTGTCAGTGGGTGATGATTGTGTGTGTGTGTGTGTGTTCCAGGCGGATAGACAGACTGTTCTAGAGCCCAGTGGAGGAGAGAGGTCAGTGGAAGGAGAACGAGTTAAGAGAGAGAATGCTGAAATGACAGTCACAGAGGAAAGAGACTGCGATAGCGGAGGGAACCACGAGACAGGTGTGTGTGTGTGTCTAATTTAGATTTTTACAGACAAGATGGTGTGTAATAATGTAAGTTCTAGATGATCTCCTTCTCCCTTTTAGACCGAGGGGAGAAGGATGAGATTGCTGGACGATGGAGGGAAGTAGAGCAGGATGAAGGGAGGAGACTAGCAGAGCTGGAGTTGGTAGATGGGACCGTTACCACGGCAGCAGCTGCTGCTCTCGGCGCCGCCGCTACTAAGGCCAAGGTAAGCCCCACCCACAACCCTCAAACCACCCTATCGCTGCTCACTTACCCCACCCATCAGCCAATCCCTGTCTACTGTCCATTAAACTGGCCTATCCCCTACTTTTTTCTTTCTACTGGCCTGTCACAACATAACTTATGACCAAGCCAATCAACCACACCACACTCTCTCTCCCCTTTTATGTGATCATATTTTTTGGGAAAGTTTAAACTTATTTGGTAACTCACACACTGAGTTTCCCAAACAACAGGAACACCTTCCTAATATTGAGTTACACCCCCCCTCATTTACCCTCAGAACAGCATCAATTCGTTGGGGCATAGATTCTACAAGGTGTCCAAAGTATCCACAGGGATGCTGGCCCATGTTGACTCCAATGCTTCCCACAGTTGTCAAGTTGGCTGGATGTCATTTGGGTGGTGGACCATTCTTAATACACATTGGAAACTGTTGAGTGTGAAAAACTGTAGAGGGAATTCTAAATTCCTCTGTTTTAATTCCCAATCAAAATTAAACACTCTGTCAATGCATTCGAAGGGTTTGTAAGACCCTATATTTTATAAGAATGGACAGAGCCCCGGTATTAAAAGTCAGGTAACAGCCTTTAATTCAAGAGAGTACTACCTTCATACACATTTTACCACAGGTTATAAACTGAAAATGACGTCAGCGTTTTCTAAATGTTCCGTCTCTTCTTGACACTGGTAGAGAGGCCCTATAGTTCGAGCCTTCCCTCCTCGCCTAAAGCCAAGGTCAATCAGTGTAGATAAGCATTCTAGACAGTCTGGAGATAGTTCATTCATTTGTACCAATGAACAGACTGCCCCGTTCAAAGGCACTTTAATATTTTGTCTTACCCATTCACCCACTGAATGGCACACATACACAATCCAGGTCTCCATTGGCTCAAGGCTTAGTCTATTTTACCCTCTCTCCTGAGTGGTCTAAGGCACTGATTCTCAGTGCTATAGGCGTCACTACAGACACCCTGGTTCAAATCCAGGCTGTATCACAACCGGCCGTGATTGGGAGTTCCATAGGGCGGAGCACAATTGGCCCAGCGTCGTCCATGATTGGCCGGTGTTGGTCGTCATTGTAAATACGAATTTGTTCTTAACTGACTTGCCTAGTTAAATTTAAAACACCTACACTGATTTTTGAAGTGTATTTAACAAGTGATATCAATAAGGGATCATTGCTTTCACCTGGATTTACCTGGTCAGTCTGTGATGGAAATAAATGTTTTGTATTTTGTGTACAGCAAATAGATACAGTAATTCTCTCTCTTGCCCTCTCTCTCTAGCACCTAGCAGCAGTAGAGGAGAGGAAGATCAAGTCTCTGGTGGCTCTGTTGGTGGAGACTCAGATGAAGAAGCTGGAGATCAAACTGAGACACTTTGAGGAGCTGGAGACCATCATGGACCGAGAGAAAGAGGCTGTGAGTATACAGATCTACATCTAGCCAATTGGGCTCTAGTTTGGGGGAGCTACTAAAAATGACTTTGGGTATTTCATAATGGTTTCTTATAAATGTAACATGTATCTGTGTCCCTCTTTCCCTGCCCCTCTCTCACTGTGTGTGTAGTTGGAGCAACAGCGTCAGCAGCTGTTGTCAGAGCGACAGAGTTTCCACTCTGAGCAGCTGAAACATGCAGAGATGAAGATTCTACAGCAGAGAGAGCAGCAAGCACCATACACTCCACAACAACACACAGGTCTGTACTCGCGCAAACACACACGTTGTGTGTGTGTGAATGTCATGGTAAATGACATTCTCTCTAGTCACCCCCAAAACCAATTCTTTCTTTGGCCGCCTCTCCTTCCAGTTCTCTGCTGCCAATGACTGGAACGAACTACAAAAATCTCTGAAACTGGAAACACTTAGCTCCCTCACTAGCTTTAAGCACCAACTGTCAGAGCAGCTCACAGATTACTGCACCTGTACATAGCCCACCTATAATTTAGCCCAAACAACTACCTCTTCCCCTACTGTATTTATTTATTTATTTATTTTGCTCCTTTGCACCCCATTATTTTTATTTCTACTTTGCACATTCTCCCATTGCAAATCTACCATTCCAGTGTTTTACTTGCTATATTGTATTTACTTTGCCACCATGGCCTTTTTGCCTTTACCTCCCTTATCTCACCTCATTTGCTCACATCGTATATAGACTTGTTTATACTGTATTATTGACTGTATGTTTGTTTTACTCCATGTGTAACTCTGTTTCGTTGTATGTGTCGAACTGCTTTGCTTTATCTTGGCCAGGTCGCAATTTGTAAATGAGAACTTGTTCTCAACTTGCCTACCTGGTTAAATAAAGGTGAAATAAATAAATAAATAAATAAATAAAATATGTAACATCCATCTCTCACCTCTCCTTTAGGCCAGTCCATGCCCAGCCAGATGATGTCTACTGGGGGAAACTCTCTCACCATGGCCCCCCGACACCCTGGAGCTCCCAACGGCATGTGTGAGTACCCTCACCCCACACTGCCCCTTACCTCTAGAAAATGTTCACAAAAAATGTACCCATAATTTTAACATATTGATGGTGTTTGACTTTTTCTAAATGTTGTTACGTTGCAGCCTTATTCTAAAATGTATTACATAGTTTTTTTCCCTCCCTCAATCTACACACAATACCACCTAATGACACAGCAAAACAGGTTTTTAGACATTTCTGCAAATGTAAACATTTTTTAAAATCACATTTACATAACTATTCAGACCCTTTACTCAGTACTTTGTTGAAGCACTTTTGACAGCGATTTACAGCCTCGAGTCTTCTTGGGTATGACGCTACAAGCTTGGCACACCTGTATTTGGGGAGTTTCTCCCATTCTTCTCTACAAATCCTCTCAAGCTCTGTCAGGTTGAATGGGGAGCGTTGCTACACAGCTATTTTCAGGTTTCTCCAGAGATGTTCGATTGGGTTCAAGTCCGGGCGCTGGCTGGACCCCGCAAGGCTATTCAGAGACTTGTCCTGAAGCTACTCCTGCGTTGTCTTGGCTGTGTGCTTAGGGTTGTTGTCCTGTTGGAAGGTGAACCTTCGCCCCAGTCTGAGGTCCTGAGAGCTCTGGAGCAGTTTCTCATCAAGGATCTCTCTGTACTTTGCTCTGTTCAACCTCCCAGTCCATGCCGCTGAAAAACATCTCCACCGCATGATGCTGCCACCATGCTTCACTGTAGGCATGGTGCCAGGTTTCCTCCAGACTTGGCATTCAGGCCAGATTTCAATATTGGTTTCATCAGACTAGAGAATCTTGTTTCTCATGGTCTGAGAGTCCTTTAGGTGCCTTTTGGCAAACTCCAAGCGGGCTGTTATGTGACTTTTACTGAGGAGTTGCTACCGTAAGAACACTCTACCATCGAGGCCTGATTGGTGGAGTGCTGCAGAGATTGTTGTCCTTCTGGAATGTTCTGCCATCTCCACAGAGGAACTCTGGAGCTCTGTCAGTAACCATTCTTGGTTACTTCCCTGACCAAGGCGCTTCTCCCCCGATTGCTCAGCTTGGCCGTGTGGCCAGCTCTAGGAAGAGTCTTGGTGGTTTCAAACTTCTTCCAGTTAAGAATGATGGAGGTCACTGTGTTCTTGGGGACATACAATGCTGCACAAATGTTTTGATACCCTTCCCCAGATATTTATCTCGACACAATCCTGTCTCGGAGCTCTATGGACAATTCCTTCAATCTCATGGCTTTGACATGCACTGTTAATTGTCAGGATGTTATATAGACAGCTGTGTGCCTTTCCAAATCATGTCCAAACAATTCAATATACCACAGGTGAACTTCAATCAATTTGTAAAAACATCTCAGGGATGGTCAATGGAAACAGAATGCACCTGAGCTCAATTTCGAGTCTCAGAGCAAAGGTTCGGAATACTCAAATCAAATCAAAGTTTATTTGTTACGTGTGCCGAATACAACAGTGAAATGCTTACTTACAGGCTCTAACCAATGGTGTGGGAAAAAAAGGTGTGTGTGTGTGTGTGTGTGTGTGTGTGGGTAAGTAAAGAAATAAAACAACAGTAAAAAGACATTTGAAAAAAGAGTAGAAAAGCTATATACAGACACCTGTTAGTCAGGCTTATTGAGGTAGTATGTACATGTAGGTATCTTTAGAGTGACTATGCATATATGATGAACAGAGAGTAGCAGCAGCATAGAAGAGGGGTTGGGGGGTGGTGGGACACAATGCAGATAGCCTGGTTAGCCAATGTGCGGGAGCACTGGTTGGTCCGGCCAATTTAGGTAGTATGTACATGAACGTATAGTTAAAGTGACTGTGCATATATGATGAACAGAGAGTAGCAGCAGCATAAAAGAGGGGTTGGGGGGGGGCACACAATGCAAATAGTCCGGGTAGCCGTTTGATTACCTGTTCAGGAGTCTCATGGCTTGGAGGTAAAAACTGTTGAGAAGCCTTTTTGTCCTAGACTTGGCACTCCGGTACCGCTTGCCATGCAGTAGTAGAGAGAACAGTCTATGACTGGGGTGGCTGGGGTCTTTGACAATTTCTAGGGCCTTCCTCTGACACCACCTGGTGTAGAGGTCCTGGATGGCAGGCAGCTTTGCTCCAGTGATGTACTGGGCTGTACGCACTACCCTCTGAAGTGCCTTGTGGTTGGAGGCCAAGCAATTGCCATACCAGGCAGTGATGCAACCAATGCTCTCAATGTTGCAGCTGTAGAACCTTTTGAGGATCTCAGGACCCATGCCAAATCTTTTTAGTTTCCTGAGAGGGGAGTGGCTTTGTCGTGCCCTCTTCACGACTGTCTTGGTGTGTTTGGACTTATTTACATAAGGTATTTCTGTGTTTTATTTGTAAAAAAAAATTGCTACAATTTCTAAAAACCTGTTTTTGCTTTGTCATTATGGGATATTGTTTGATGAAGAAAATTAGTTTTAATCGATTTTAGAATAAAGGCTGTAACGCAACACAATGTGGAAAGGGGACGGGGTCTGGATACTTTCCGAATGCTCTGTATGTTGACTTAGTAATGCAGACGGAAGTTGACGATTGAAGTTTGGGGAGGTGTATCTGCCACAGCCAAAAGTTGGTCATTGTTGTTTTCCAACAGGAAGCCCCAAATCAACATAGCTGCCATTGTTTTATTAAAGTTTCTTATTAATAAGATCAAAATAAACTTGTCTCTACCACCTGTATCACACACTCACGAACTGAAAACATTTGTACAATTCATTGGTTAGAAAGGTTTCAAATATCACATTAATTTGTATCCACTGTCTTTTAAATCTCAGCAAAGTTGGTTCCTGTTTCAGTCATGGCTTTGGTCACGTTCGCGTGGTCAATCAAAAACACCTTAATTGACCATAGTGCCTTCCACAATGCAAGCCTTTGAGCGCATGGATTTTACGACGTTCATGCAGTTGATATGTAGGTGCAAGTCGGACAATTTTTTTATCCCTATAATGCCACCCACTTTTTAAAAGGTGGTGACCAACGCTGGCAACTAACTGCATGAAACTGATCCGCTGGAACGTGCCCGCTCATGTAGTTTCTTCTTCTCTTCTGTCAGACCCACCACCACAGCCTGATGGGATAGCTCCGACCCAGCCTGGTCCTCCAAGCACAGCCATACACAGCCGGGGAGCAGAAACATGAGACCACACCTTGACCCCAGTCACCTTATGAATACACACAGTACATATTTTGGATCCACAGTAAGAAACAGTCAAGGAATCTAATCTTCACATTGGACAGGTCCTCATGTGACTGTCATTTTGATGTCATTCAACCATTGTTACACACATGCTTTATTGACCAGTGCTGAAGAGTATAAGCAAATCATTGTGTTTTATATGAAACTATCGATCTGTGTACGTGTCCTTTTTTAGTGTGTGTGTGTGTGTGTGTGTTCAGAGTTCAATGATGGACGTGATACTCTATTTTACAGGACATTGACATCACACAGATACAGTACTGGATACTGACCAAGTATGAAAGAAATATTGCACCATACTCTAACTAGCTGAAACAGTACTAGTGGCTAGTTTGGGAGAATATCAGTCATCTTGTGTCTGAGGGTGAGTGTTTTAGAGAAAGTATTATAGGTTGGTTTCTTTCATTGACTGTAGAGTTTGATAGGACCAAAACCACAGTATAGCAGCCCTACTGGACCAGCGCTGCACCTCACCCTCATGATGGTCTTTCATAAAAACTAATTGTCATATCCCTTTTTCTTTCATTGATCCCTCCCTCCCACCCACCCAGACATGTAGTTTGAAAACCATTAAAGTCAAACGGAGGATGAGGGATGAATACATTTAATTGCCACACATTACAATTAACTTTTAGGTTGTTTAAATGTCTTGATAGACACGGGAAACAATTGAAAAGGACAATATGAACAGGTGATACAGATTTTTTTTGTTCATCTAATAAACAGCTGGATTCATTGGTCCACTCTATCCATTGTGGGCAGACATGTGCACTGAAATTGAAGTCATATTTATATTTTAGACATTTAGCAGAAGCTCTTGACCCTAAATGCTCTTGTAAGTCACTGGATTAGTGCCTTGCTCAAGAGCATATAGACAATTTCCCTTTACAACTCATTGTAAAAACCCATGTAATGAACAAAGCAGTAAAGAGAGACAGTAAGTCATCGAGTTAATCAACCTCTCTCTGGCTCCTCTCCAGTCGTTAGTCATGTTGCTGAGGTTTAAGCCGCCTTCTGTTTCTCTGTTGAATTATAAACAGTACCAGCCCAATCAGTAGGGTTTTTTATTGCATCAGTGTGATTCAAAGCAAAGGGATTCTTGAATGTATAGGCCAATATGGACAGCATTCATTTTCTCCTTGTTTTGATCAGGACCAAAAAGTGTAGGACAAATCACACACAACCATCGGACAAAAAAATACATCTTTAACTTTTTACAAAATGCATTGTATTGGTCATTGTATACATTTTAAACCTAGCCTTACTCACCATAAAGCGATTTGGCAAGGTAGTATGTTGCAGTTCCTACAACAGCGAAAATTCCAATAACGATGAGAGTTTTAGTTGATACTGCCAGCAGACCGATTTTTAAGCCCCAGAGAGCCAATCCTTGACTGTTGAAATTAAGGGAAATGTCCATTAATAATTTAATGACAAACTCACCATTTGACATTTTCACAGGGTCACAGTGATGAGGGAAATTGTGACAAAGACAATTACACTACTCACAGAACAAAAACCCTCGTTTGAGAGTCAGTATGTATTGGAGATAGGTGCTCAGTTCAGACTCCACACAGGTGAATCACTCCACAGAACACTTTCACTTGTTTAACCTAATGATGATAGCCTGGGAGTGGCAGTGTTGCTTAGACTCAAGTGGCCTCGGTTATGAAATAGGCGAAAATCACAGACATGCATGGATGCACTGCACTCTAGTGATAATTTAGCTTTCAATTATCTTGTCTCGTCTCCCTTCATTTTAGTTAGCTGGCAATATGATCATTTTAATGATGCGTCAATACAGCGCCGACATTCCATTGATTAGAGCAACACAGAGCCATATAGTTTGTCCTAAATATAAGGCTCTGTTGCTTTTATCAATGAAATGTTACACCTAATCTAATATGTCCAGTCGTTTCAACAAATTAAATGTTTGAATTAGTCTCCCATCACATGCATAACTTGAAATGAGTACAAAAACATCTATAACCGCCGTTACACGATGCCGTTTGTACGTAATTTTAGTTGCTTCGTGAAGCACCCCCTCCCGCCAAAAAGCTAGTGGTGACAATCAGCGTTTGGGTCAATTCCCATTTCACCTTCCCCCAATGATTCTTTATGATACAAATTAGGAATTTGAATTCTTAGTTCTTGAATTGACTGAAGTGAAATAATATTGATCCGAACCCTGGTGACAAGTACAGTATAACACATATTTGCTACTCACATAACCAAAGCCATCTTGTCTGAGATAATGAATATGTCCTTCAAGAGCCCAAAGGTGTGTGTTCTGCGTTAATGATCGCTCTGGAAAACACCTACATCGCGACGACATTCACACGGAAACGCCTTAATGCCGCGTTCCAACAACTGGGAACTCTAAAAAAAAAAGATCTTCGAGTCGGAAAATCATTGCTCTAAACTCAGAGCTCTGCGAGTTTCCAGTACTTTTGAACGCTCCGAAGTCTGAGATTTCAGAATCAGTCACTTTCGGTTGTGATGTCACAACCGATTTATAGGAAACTAGGCCCATTTCTTTGAAATGTTTTGTTCACATACACACACACCATATGTATGTATAAAGCCCGTTTTACATCAGCAGGTCTCAAAAAGTGCTATACAGAACCCAGACTAAAACCCCAAAGAGCAAGGATAACTCCCTTGAAAGGCAGAAACCTAGGAATAAACCCAGAGAGAAACCGGCCTCTGAGGGGTGGTCAGTCCTTTTCTAGCTCTGCTGGGTGGAGATTGTAAAAGCAATCCGTTTAGAGTGTTTGGCCTAAACACTGGCTCTGTGTTGCTCTAATCCAGTAACTCTTCATCTTGATCCTGGGAACTGAAAGGGGTGCAACCCCCCCTCCAATTCACACTTTATTAATATAATCAGCTGTGTACTGCTGGGACAATAACTCAAATGTGCACCTCTTTGCGTCCCCAGGACCTGGATTAAGAAATATTACACTAATCAATGAAATATTCTACCTAATATATATGATTTACAGTGATTTACAGAAAGAACACATCTGAATTTAGCATATCTCGGGATTGGTACAACCAGGGCAGTGACCAGTTAACAAAGCTGAAGCTCAATTACTGCATTTCTATACAATTATAATTTTTTTAAATGCTATTTTGAGAACAGCTAAAACAAGCAAAAATGACCCCAGCTAGTATCACTTAGAGGCTGTACGTTCATTCACCTCAGTCAATCTATAAGCACAAAGCTTATTAGCTACAATTGTAATGTCATACAATTATGAGAAATGATTCACGCTGCACGTAAAATCAGTGACAAAACAAAAACTTTACATTTTTACAACTGTATTGTTTGCCTTTTAATGTAGGCCTAAGCCTATGGGGAATATCGACCATGTGTGGAAACATCTACCTTTTATTAAGTTCCTAACTTTTTGGTAAGTTTAGTACCGATTTTCTCAGGGGATCCCACATGGAAACCGATGTACTAATCGCTCTCTCTCTGCTTGCTTCCTCTCTCTCTCGCTCTCTCTCGCTCTCTCTCGCTCTCTCTCGCTCTGTGCTCGCTTCCTCTCTCTCTGTGTGCTCTGGTTCATTGCACCCTGCCTCAGCCTCACCACTGAGCACCACATCACTGTCTGTCTTAGTTGCCTACTCTCTATAAAGCAACGTTAGTTATTATGAGAAGTTAGTAGTATGGCATGTGCAAAGCTGTCATCAAGGCAAAGGGTGGCTACTTTGAAGAATCTCAAATATATTGATTTGTTTAACACTTTTTTGGTTAATACAAAAAAAACTTTCAGAGTGCACTGTATGTATTGATATTGTCCTTGTTATAAAGTATCTTCTCTCCACACAGAGATGTAACCTGGTGACTATACATTGGGAGAGTATAGTTGTATACTTTCACTTTTCACTTTTGCAACACCCAATGGTGCTCATTTACAGGATTATGATTATTTTATAGTATCACACACACACACACACACACACACACACACACAATTTTATCTTAGCACTCTTAGGACTCTGTCCTCTGTGTGTATCTGTCTTATTAGATAAAATACTTATAGCCTACAACAGGCATATATTGTTATATATTAACATGATGAAAAATGGCACATTGATAATCAGGCCTATGTAATGTATTTAGAATCAGGTCTATTTATATAAAGAAGCTACGCTTGTCCCTCAAACAGTACAGACTGTTCTTCGTGCTGTCTGACATAAGACAATGCAACTTGGGTTCAATCAAGAAATAAAGCTAAAAACCTTTTATAGGCCTAAATGTAGAAGCTGCATGGATTCAAAAACATGTTCTTACTGAATTTCCTCAAGTGGTAAAACAAATGTACAGTTCTAGTAGTTGGTAAGGAAGTCTGACTACTCTGCCTACATGGTGCATTCTGTTGAAAATGACGCATGGCTGACTTTTACTGTGTATTTTCATGCATACAGTTGAAGTCAGAAGTTTACATACAGCTTAGCCTAACTACAGCTTAGCCTAACTACAGTTTAGCCTAACTACAGCTTAGCCTAACTACATTTAAACTCAGTTTTTCACAATTCCTGACATTTAATCCTAGTAACAATTCCATGTCTTAGGTCAGTTAGGATCACCACTTTATTTTAAGAATGTGAAATGTCAGAATAATAGAGAGAATTATTTATTTCAGCTTTTATTTATTTCATCACATTCCCAATGGGCCATAAGTTTACATACACTCAATTAGTATTTTGTAGAATTTCCTTTAAATTGTTTAACTTGAGTAAAAAGTTTTGGGTAGCCTTCCACAAGCTTCCCACAATAAGTTGGGTGAATTTTGGCCCATTCCTCCTGACAGAGCTGGTGTAGCTGAGTCAGGTTTGTAGGCCTCCTTGCTCCCACATGCTTTTTCAGTTCTGCCCACACATTTTCTATAGGATTGATGTCAGGGCTTTGTGATGGCCACTCCAATACCTTGACTTTGTTGTCCTTAAGCCATTTTGTCACTACTTTGGAAGTATGCTTGGGGTCATTGTCCATTTGGAAGACCCATTTGTGACCACGCTTTAACTTCCTGACTGATGTCTTGAGATGTTGCTTCAATATATCCACATAATTTTCCTTTCCTCATGATACCATCTATTTTGTGAAGTGCACCAGTCCCTCCTACAGCAAAACACCCCCACAATGTGATGCTGCCACCCCGTGCTTCACGGTTTGGATGGTGTTCTTCGGCTTGCAAGCCTTCCCCTTTTCCTCCAAACATAACAATGGTCATTATGGCCAAACAGTTCTATTTTTGTTTCATCAGACCAGAGGACATTTATCCTAAAAGTACGATCTTTGTCCCCAAAGGTGCAGTTGCAAACCGTAGTCTGGCTTTTTTATAATGGTTTTGGAGCAGTGGCTTCTTCCTTGCTGAGCAGCCTTTCAGGTTATGTCGATATAGGACTCATTTTTCTGTGGATATAGATACTTTTGTGAAGATGCTGGAGGAAACAGGTACAAGGTCTTTTGCTACTGTTCTGGGATTGATTTGCACTTTTCACACCAAAGTACGTTCATCTCTAGGAGATAGAACACGTCTCCTTTCTGAGCGGTATGAGGGCTGCTTGGTCCCATGGTGTTTATACTTGCGTACTATTGTTTGTACAGATGAACGTGGTACCTTCAGGCATTTGGAAAGGCAGGCAGAACAGTTGAAACTGGAGCAGCAGCACGGCCAGGTGGACTGGGGACAGCAAGGAGTCATCAGGCCAGGTAGTCCTGAGGCATGGTCCTGGGGCTCAGGTCCTCCGAGAGAGAGAGAATTAGAGAGAGCATACTTACATTCACACAGGACACCGGATAAGACAGGAGAAATACTCCAGCTATGACAGACTGACCCTAGCCCCCCGACACATAAACTACTGCAGCATAAATACTGGAGGCTGAGACCAGAGGGGTCAGGAGACACTGTGGCCCCGTCCGACGATACACCCGGACAGGGCCAAACAGGCAGGATATAACCCCACCCACTTTGCCAAAGCACAGCCCCCACACCACTAGAGGGATATCTTCAACCACCAACTTACCATCTTGAGACAGGGCTGAGTATAGCCCATGAAGATCTCCCCCACGGCACAACCCAAGGGGGAGTGCCAACCCGGACAGGAAGATCACGTCATTTCTAAAGTTAGTCAAGCCATTGCTTATAGGGAAAACACGAGTAGGATATTATATTGTGGCAAACACAACATTACATTTGGAACAGAATGAAACAAAACACTGGCGAACTGGTTTAAAACTTCACATTTTTGTAGCAATTACCTAGAAAGGCTAGTGCCTACCGTACCCAACAAATGACAGCAGTAGGCTAATGGTATTTATTTTACGACAGGCCTACTTAGAACCTTAAACTAAACACGGATAACACATTTAAAAAGACAGATCGGACTTAATTTAGCCAGTGACAATTTCTCAACCGATGTAACAAAACACGTTTTGCTTATTTAAAGAACTGGTTTAGAGTAATAAATAGGCATACAATGATATACAATAAGGATAAAACAAATAATTATAAATATGAAAAAAATACACAAAATAAAGTTCCAAAATTGCATCCTACCTGAATAGCTACTTGCACAGTAGCCTGCATTTGGCCAAGCCAACGTTCTTCTCATCTTTGTCCAACACACTATTGAAACTTGTCCTTACAGAGGACATTCCCCTTGTGGACTTTTCACTATAAGCATGTACTCTAACTTTCGTTTTACTTCAGTGCAAAAGACCTACATCCTCGCAATAAACAGTATCCCAAGGCTCCTCTCTAGCTCTCTTTCTCTCTTCAGCAGCAGGCGCATGCGTGTAAGGCAGAGGGTAATGAGTGAGAGAATGGTGCTGAAGAGTGAAATCGGGATGTATGATAGGCAGCCCTGGACAATTTGGCCGGCTACGATTTAAGTTGTCTTTTAATTGATTTAAGCGGCCAAAAGCCTGCATTTTCCAGCTAGCGGAAACCACCCATGTGTGGGTTTCAAATCTTATTTTATTTGTCACATTCGCCGAAATACTGTGAAATGCTTACTTACAAGCCCTTAACCAACAATGCAGTTTTAAGAAAAATAAGAGTTAAGGAAAAAAACATTTACTAAAGAAACTACATTTTAATAAAATAAAAGAGCAACAATAAAACAACAATAACGAGACTATATACAGGAGGTACCGGTACCGAGTTAGTTGGGTTAATTGAGGTAATATGTACATTTAGGTAGGGGTAAATTGACTATGCATAGATATTAAACAGCGAGTAGCAGCAGCATAAAAAGGGGGGGGGTCAATGCAAATATTCCGGGTAGCCATTTGATTATCTGTTCTGCAGTCTTATGGCTGAAGGGTAAAGGCCTTCTGGACCAAGACTTGGCACTCTGGTACCGCTTGCCGTGCAGTAGCAGAGAGAACAGTCTATGACTAGGGTGGCTGGAGCCTTAGGCAATTTTTAGGGCCTAACTTTGACACCGCCTGGTATAGAGGTCCTGGATGGCAAGAATCTTGGCCCCAGTGATGTACTGGGCCATACGCACTACCCTCTGTTGTGCCTTGTGGTAGGAGGCCGAGCAGTTGCCATACCAGGTGGTGATGCAACCAGTACTCTCGATGGTGCAGCTGTAGAACTTTTTGAGGATCTAAGGACCCATGCCAAATCTTTTCAGTCTCCTGAGGAGGACTGACACAGACCGCCACCGCCACCCCTTGACCGCCACCCCTTGTGGCAGCTGTTTTGTCTTGCCGGTACACGGAAAACTCAGCCAGTTGTATGTTATCCATGTCGTCGTTCAGCCACGTCTCTGTGAAACATAAGAAATTACACTTTTTAGTGTCCCGTTGGTAGGATAGTCTTGAACGGAGCTCCTTCAGTTTATTCTCCAATTACTGCACGTTGGCCAATAGGACAAATAGTAGAGGAGGGTTACTCACTCGCCGACAAATTCTCACAAGGCACCCGGACCTGCGTCCACTGTATCTGCGTCTTCTCTTCACACGAATGACGGGGATTTGGGCCTTGTCGGGTATCTGGAGTAAATCCTTTGCGTCTGTATAAAAGGGGAGTAATCACTGTTCTGATGTACAGAAGCTCTTTTCAGTCATAAGAGACTATGGCAGAAACATTATGTACAAAAGAAGTTACAAATAACGCGAAAAAAAACACACAAAAAAGAACAATTGGTTCGGAGCCCGTAAAACAGCACCCATCTCCGGCGCCATTATTGGTATGTTTGTGTGTGTGCTCCTCTCTAGTCTCAGTGCTTCCTGGACCTGCGCCCAGGAGGCGGGCTTTGCCACATCCTTGGCACTGCATACAAGTTCAAGACTGATCAGGGTTGGTGAGTGACAGATCTTATCCCCTATCACTTACCTCCTAGCCCCCATCCCCTGTCTCCTATCTCCTCCCTCTGACAGGGCTGGTGAGTGACACCTTTGGCAACGTCCTGTTTCGGGGCCTGCTTGGTAACCTGCATGGGTACTCTTCCTCCCCCAGGAGAAGGTTTGACCTACAGAACTCCAGGACGGACCGAAACGTAGAGATGTTTACTACTCTGGAGAAGACCCTGGTCCAGAATAGCTGTCTGTCGAGGCCCGTCATGTATGTGGACCAGGAGGTGGATCAGAACCTGAACAGCAGACTGGCTGACATCATCACCAAACACCAGGTGAGGCAGGAGGTTAGGGAGAGAGGGCAGCAAGAAGGGAAGATAGATGGAGAGCAGGAAGATTTATGTAATTCTGCCATGGGTGCTGTTGTTTTCTCTCTTGGGCTGTTATCTCTGTTGGGAAATGTAGTTCTTTGTCTCAACTGATGGGTAATGTAGTTCTTTCTCTAAGTGGATGGGTAATGTAGTTATTTGTCTGTCTCAGGGTTCGTTGACTGAGGACAGAACCCAAGCCTCTCACCACATCTACCCCCGTCCAGCTGTCACAGACCAAGGTCAATGTGTGTGTGTGTGTGTGGGGTCATCGCATAGAATTACATATTGTAACTAATTTAATAGGATCTTTGTGGGTCATAGCCTGTTGGCAGCTTTGATCCAAATTCACAGTTTTATGTAATTTTGTGAGTTCTGTTCTTAGTTTTTGACCGTTGGTGTGTGTTTGTGTGTCCTTATTTCCAGATTGGGAGTGGGTGCGCCCTGTTATGCGGAAGGACAACTATGTGTTGGTGCACTGGGGCAGGCACCCTGACAGGTAACACACACACACTAGGGTTGAATGGTGGGAACCCAGTTACCGAGATTTACCAGGATTTACCACCAATACCACTCCCTTTTCCGGGGTTAAATAACTGTGAGAAACCAGTAAACTATAATAAATTATTTAAATGAAAGCATTATTTTAATTGTAAAGATTTTAAAAAAAGATTAAAAAAATATATATATACAGTGCCTTGCGAAAGTATTCGGCCCCCTTGAACTTTGCGACCTTTTGCCACATTTCAGGCTTCAAACATAAAGATATAAAACTGTATTTTTTTGTGAAGAATCAACAACAAGTGGGACACAATCATGAAGTGGAACGACATTTATTGGATATTTCAAACTTTTTTAACAAATCAAAAACTGAAAAATTGGGCGTGCAAAATTATTCAGCCCCCTTAAGTTAATACTTTGTAGCGCCACCATTTGCTGCGATTACAGTTGTAAGTCGCTTGGGGTATGTCTGTTTTGCACATCGAGAGACTGAATTTTTTCCCATTCCTCCTCGCAAAACAGCTCGAGCTCAGTGAGGTTGGATGGAGAGCATTTGTGAACAGCAGTTTTCAGTTCTTTCCACAGATTCTCGATTGGATTCAGGTCTGGACTTTGTCTTGGCCATTCTAACACCTGGATATGTTTATTTTTGAACCATTCCAGTGTAGATTTTGCTTTATGTTTTGGATCATTGTCTTGTTGGAAGACAAATCTCCGTCCCAGTCTCAGGTCTTTTGCAGACTCCATCAGGTTTTCTTCCAGAATGGTCCTGTATTTGGCTCCATCCATCTTCCCATCAATTTTAACCATCTTCCCTGTCCCTGCTGAAGAAAAGCAGGCCCAAACCATGATGCTGCCACCACCATGTTTGACAGTGGGGATGGTGTGTTCAGGGTGATGAGCTGTGTTGCTTTTACGCCAAACATGACGTTTTGCATTGTTGCCAAAAAGTTCAATTTTGGTTTCATCTGACCAGAGCACTTCTTCCACATGTTTGGTGTGTCTCCCAGGTGGCTTGTGGCAAACTTTAAACAACACTTTTTATGGATATCTTTAAGAAATGGCTTTCTTCTTGCCACTCTTCCATAAAGGCCAGATTTGTGCAATATACAACTGATTGTTGTCCTATGGACAGAGTCTCCCACCTCAGCTGTAGATCTCTGCAGTTCATCCAGAGTGATCATGGGCCTCTTGGCTGCATCTCTGATCAGTCTTCTCCTTGTATGAGCTGAAAGTTTAGAGGGACGGCCAGGTCTTGGTAGATTTGCAGTGGTCTGATACTCCTTCCATTTCAATAGTATCGCTTGCACAGTGCTCCTTGGGATGTTTAAAGCTTGGGAAATCTTTTTGTATCCAAATCCGGCTTTAAAATTCTTCACAACAGTATCTCGGACCTGCCTGGTGTGTTCCTTGTTCTTCATGATGCTCTCTGCGCTTTTAACGGACCTCTGAGACTATCACAGTGCAGGTGCATTAGTACGGAGACTTGATTACACACAGGTGGATTATATTTATCATCATTAGTCATTTAGGTCAACATTGGATCATTCAGAGATCCTCACTGAACTTCTGGAGAGAGTTTGCTGCACTGAAAGTAAAGGGGCTGAATAATTTTGCACGCCCAATTTTTCAGTTTTTGATTTGTTAAAAAAGTTTGAAATATCCAATAAATGTCGTTCCACTTCATGATTGTGTCCCACTTGTTGTTGATTCTTCACAAAAAAATACAGTTTTATATCTTTATGTTTGAAGCCTGAAATGTGGCAAAAGGTCGCAAAGTTCAAGGGGGCCGAATACTTTCGCAAGGTACTGTATATGAGATGTGTATATATAGAGATGTCCTAGACTACCTCTTTCAGGTTATATATTCAATGCAGTATTAGCCTTATATTTAGCTAATTAATGATTGGTTATGCATAATAAGCTTCTAACTTATAGCCTCGGTCTCTTGGTGCAATACGCACGCACCTGTGCTCCGCTGGCCTCTCACCTTTAAAAAACTCAGCTCTTGGAATCCCATGCAGGAAAACATTCCTACAATACCTTGCTGGACATAATTTCTTATGCCAATAGACTATTTGAAGAGGGATGCAAGCTCTTGTTTGCTGAATGTTTTATACAGCAGCCAATAGAACTCACAGGTAGTTTGAAAGAAGAGCGAAGCGCTATGCTGGTAGGCTGTAGCAGTTATTTATTCAGACAAACAACCATTCCATCTTCCTGAAGAGAAGTGAAAGCCTTCTGCATCTAATTCTAGTCCTATATTATTCAAGGATGTCATTAGAATGATGAAGATGAGGACAACCAAACTTATTTCATTTAACTGTTGAAATGGAGGAAGGAATGAAGCAGCAATAGAGAAAGAGAGGTAGGCTAATAACATGGGGAAATGTTATCATGGGTATATATGCATCAGCCTACTAATTATACAACTATTCAAATCAAATTCGCTAGCCTAAACTTGTAACTTTGTAGGCCGCATGTGCTGCACCAGAATCGCATGTTCTCTCCCTGCTCTATCATGGTTTGAACAATTACAGTCCATATAATACAGTCCACAGTCAAAAAGATTAGCCTACTGGAGCGAGTTTAACTTATGTACCCAAGAGAGCATATAGCTAGGTACATCTATGGGCTTTTATGTTTTTCTGTTGTGCGTAATGTGCAGTAGCTTATATCATAGCTGTATTGGATAATGGCACGATCATGTGGGCTTGGTCATTTAAATGCCTTTTTAATATAGGGCTCATAAAATGTATGGCTCTAAATGTATTTAATGTTTGGCTCAGGTAGCATCAGGCTTGAATTTCCGATCAAAGCTCTAACCCTGGATTGTATACTGTCATGGTCAAAACATATTGATACAACAGTAGCTAAGTTGGGGAGAAGTCTGTCCCTAATAAAGCGCTGCTCTGCATTCTTAACAGCACTATCAAGAATGCAGGTCCTACAGGCCCTAGTTTTGCTGCACCTGGACCACTGTTCAGTCGTGTGGTCAAGTGCCACAAAGAGGGAATTTGCAGGAAAATTGCAGTTGGCTCAGAACAGGGCAGCCATGCATACCCCACAAGACATGCCACACATCTCTTCACAGTCCCCAAGTCCAGAACAGACTATGGGAGGGGTACAGTACTACATGGAACCATGACTACATGGAACTCTATTCCACATCAGGTAACTGATGCAGCAGTAGAATCAGATTTTAAGAGCAGGTAAAAATATACCTTATGGAACAACAGGGACTGTGAAGAGACACACACAAAGGTACAGACACATGCATATGCACACATTGTGATATTGTTGTATGGTGGTATTGAACATTTTGTGTTGTGGATATGTGGTGGTGTAATAATGTCACATTACGTATAAAACAGTACATCTTATAGGTGCCTTAATGTGTTTGGCCCCCAGGAAGAGTAGCTGCTGTGTGCATGGCAACAGCTAATGGGGATCCCTAAAAAATACAAATCTAATCCAGACATATGCCTATTTATATGCCTTATAATGCTTTTGAATGACACTTCCGGTTGGTGGAAAATACTGGGTTACATGTGAGAGAAGTGATTTATTCTCAGGATGGAACATGTTGTAAAATACCGTAAACATTTTCAACCCTAACACACAAACACACACCCTCCATAATCATGTGTATGACTGTTTGTTTCCTGTAGCTACGATAGCTGGCTGTCCTCCAGTAACGTAGAGGGAGAGGTACAGGAACCTCCACACACACACAGACCTTGGAGGGTAAGAAAACACACACGCACACACACACACACACACAGTTCTATGACTATTTCTCACAAGTGATGAATACGTGTGTGTACAGGTGCATGCAGGCTGGGTGTTGGATACGGAGGTGTATAATGAGTGGATGAATGAAGAAGACTACCTGGTAGATGACAGAAACGTTCCTCTCATCCTCCGCCGGAGAGTCCACGTCACAGACCAACAGGTGTGTGTGTATGTGTGAGATCCTGTGGCTCTGGGCTAGTTGTGTGCTTGTGTGTGTGTTGCTCTCCCTCCACTGTCTTTTTTTTAACAGGCCTGTGTGAGCACTTACTTAGTTGGTATGTCTACCATCACTTGTCTCTCCCTCCCTCTCTTAAGTTTACTCTAGTGAAGAAGAGAAGACGCTCCCCCTCTCCTCCCTCTTAAGTCTCTCCCTCCCTCCCGTAAGTTTACTCTAGTGAAGAAGAGAAGACGCTCCCCCTCTCCTCCCTCTTCCGATGGCAAAAAGAAAGGAGGAAAGAAGAGGTGAGGTTTCTGTCTCTTCTTCCACCCCTAGCTCAATCTTGATGGAATTTTCATATTTGTTCCTTTTAACCCCTATTCTCTACCTATTGGCCCTCTCTATAACCCTGCCTTCCCTCCCTAGTGGTGGGTTTAAGAGGCGTGGGCCAAAGGAGGAAGAGGAAGACGTAGAGGAGGATCTGACTAAAGATATGGAGGATCCAACACCTGTCCCTAATATGGAAGAAATTATACTGCCTAAGAATGGTACATGTGTACACACACAGACACTCAGACAGACAGACACACACACAGACAGATGTTTACTTGTTGTGTCTCTCTGTCTGCAGTGAACCCAAAGAAGGACAGTGAGAACACTCCTGTCAAAGGAGGGATGATGACCGACCTGGGTGAGTGAGAGAGAGGTTTTGTGTGTGTGTGTGTGTGTGTGTGTGTGTGTGTGTGTGTGTGGTTATAACTCATTCTCCACTCGTCCCTCTTTTCTTCAGATGAAATTGAGGATGACTCTCTGCTTCCTGGTGGAAGGGTAACAATTCAATTAGAACTGCAAGAATTTGATTGAATTATCTAATTTTGATGAGGAATTTAGTGTGTCCTACACACCGATATACCAATTATGTACTGTATGTGTGTGTGTGCAGGAGGATGAGGAGGGCAGAGAGGGGCTGCGTCTGTCAGATGGAGAAGACAACATCACAGAACAAACTCACCACATCATCGTCCCGTCCTACACCGCCTGGTTCAACTATAACTGGTTAGTACACACCAGTTATAGTTGTTTCCACCATAATTTGCAAATAAATTCATTACAAATCCTACAATGCGATTTTCTGGATTTTTTTCTCTCTCATTTTGTCTGTCATAGTTGAAGTGTACCTATGAAGAAAATTACAGGCCTCATCTTTTTAAGTGGGAGAACTTGCACAATTGGAGGCTGACTAAATATTTTTTTGCCCCACTGTATATTCAAAATGAGTGTTGTCTGTTTTTATCCAAACTTTGTGTACATGTTCCAGTATTCACCAGATCGAGAAACGAGCTCTTCCAGAGTTCTTTAACGGACAGAACAAGTCCAAATCTCCAGAGATGTGAGTAACAATTTCAGGTGTTTC
Organism: Oncorhynchus clarkii lewisi; assembly: GCF_045791955.1. Classification (NCBI taxonomy): domain Eukaryota; kingdom Metazoa; phylum Chordata; class Actinopteri; order Salmoniformes; family Salmonidae; genus Oncorhynchus; species Oncorhynchus clarkii. The sequence goes on from NC_092164.1 coordinate 52,172,498, forward strand.
TCAGGGTTCAGTGCTTGGGCCCCTGCTGTTTTCTTCAGACATGATTGTACCCCTTCAGAGACATAATGAGTAAATGAACACAATGTGTGTGTGTAGATACCTGGCATATCGTAACTTCATGATTGACTCGTACCGGCTGAACCCCCAGGAGTACCTCAGCTCCACCTCCTGCAGACGGAACCTGACAGGAGACCTCTGCGCTGTCATGAGGTGTGCTATGAAGTTTAAACTACCACTTACTGTGTGTGTGTTGTGTAACAGTGTTTATTGTAACTGTGTGTGTATTGTAACTGTGTGTAGGGTCCATGCGTTGTTGGAGCAGTGGGGGTTAGTGAACTACCAGGTGGATGCAGAAAGCAGACCTCTCCCTATGGGACCCCCTCCCACCCCTCACTTCAACACACTGGCTGATACACCCTCAGGACTGGCCCCGCTGCAGCACAGACCACACAGGTAACACACACACTAATGTTTTTTGGCTCCTGATTGGCGCAGCGGTCTAAGGCACTGCATCTCCGTGCAAGAGGCGTCACTACAGTCCATGGTTCGAATCCAGGCTATATCACATCCGTGATTGGGAGTCCCATAGGGCAGCGCACAATTTGTTCTTTACTGACTTGCCTAGTTAAATAAAGGTAAAAAGAAAAAAAATATGTATATATAAGCAAACACTAACAGTGAAATTGAGGTACAAATTGACAGCCTGTATGCTTGTTTTCCCCCTCCATCCCTCACTCTCTCCCTCTCCATCCCTCTCTCTCCCCCTCCATCTCTCTTCCCCTCCATCACTCTCTCCCTCTCCATCCCCCTCTCTCCCCCTCCATCTCTCTCCCCCTCCATCCCTCTCTCTCCCCCTCACTCTCTCCCTCTCCATCCCTCTCTCTCCCCCTCCATCTCTCTTCCTCTCCATCCCTCTCTCTTCCCCTCCATCCCTCACTCTCTCCCCCTCCATCCCTCACTCTCTCCCCCTCCATCCCTCTCTCTTCCCCTCCACCCCTCACTCTCTCCCTGTCCAGGTGTCGTCCTCCCAGCAGATGTTGTTCTTCCCTGAGAGAAGTGTAGAGAAGCCCTCAGACTCTCAGAACTTTGGCCTCAGAACAGACCTGTATGCCAGGAAACACCCCAAGAGTAAAGGAGCCAGTTCAGGGAGGGATTGGACAGAACAGGAGACCCTCCTACTGTTGGAGGTGAGCCAATCATCTCTCAGTTTATCTTCCCTCTACTCAGTGATGTAGTCAAGTCACTGGTCGGAGTCATCACTGGTCGAGTCTTGAAAATGGTGACTTGATTCCGGGTCAGGTCTGACTCGTGGACTCGAGTACTACAACACTGTCATATCAGAAAGATATTTTCCTCTTTCAGACACTACCTATTCTGGTCCCAGAATCCATTTCTCAACAATTAGACTGTCTAATTTTAATGTTTCTTTGGCAATGTAAAAAACAGAGGGTGAGGTACAAAACACTCCAACTGCCAAGGAATCAGGTGACCTAGGGTTACCAAACTTTATGTGGTGCTACTGGGTTACACGATCGCAACTAATGATTACTTGGATAAAACATTCATCTAGATGGCTCGAAAATAGTACAAATCTATGGTGATCAATACGCAACAGTAGTAAGACCTTTTCTGGGAAAGAAGATCAACAGTAAGAACCTGTAGTCCAATCATCTGCTCCATCAGCCTATGGCTCATCACCCCTAACTGGTATTGTATATCTTACTGACTTTGCCCCATTATCACTAGATTCAGGTTTTCAAAGGTGATCATTACTTCATTTGTACCCCAAGTCTATACACCACCCATAGAAAAACACCTAATCAATACTCATAAAAGGACAACTGGTAGTAAACCAATAACACAGCTATAACAATCTATTGCTCTCATGACATAGAATAATACTATGCAAACTAAGTGCAAATGGGAATCTGAATCTGAGAACATTGAAAATGATTATTATTACACACTCATTCATATGGAAAGAGTATCAATGGAATATCATTAGTAGATACATTCTAACTCGAGACAGAATGGTGAAGACCAGAAACAACCAATGAATGCTGGAGAAAATGTGGGGAATTGTCGACCTACATCGTTTTTTGATCTTGTCATAGAATAATGAAAATGTGGAATGGTGTTTTCGTCTCTGTAAACAATGTATTTAAATGTTTCCTGGCAAAGAATCCAAAACGTGCCATAGTTAGTTATCCCTGAACGGTTTCAAAACCTATTAAATATACTCTTGTCTGCTTCAAAGAAATGTATTACAGCACATCGGTTAAATAAGGACATTCCTACTATGGAAGAATGGACTTGTAGAGTGAAAGAAATGTGTTTAATGGAGAAGATCACCCATAAAATTAAACTGTAAACATATATGTGAAAAAAGAACAGATCCTGTAGACAACTCATTAGTCTCAAGCAACCAACCATATGATCATTTGATTGATTGATTTTTTAAAAATATTGTATTTCCTTTAGTTGTTTAATTGTATAGTTATTTGGTTTGCTGTGTACTTGCCTGTATCTCAGAAGACCAGATCCTTAATGAGAACCACCATATTTACTTCACAAACAATAATTATACTAGTTGACTACACAGTACTGATACGCCGCAATGGTTGGAAACGGGTAGGGGATGACTCAGGGTAGATGAGGTGCTGGATCATAATGATGCTGATAATGTTGTTTCCACTACCTCTATTTTATTATTTATTTAACTAGGCAAGTCAGTTAAGAACAAATTCTTATTTACAATGACGGCCTACCAGAAGGCCTCCTGCGAGGACAGGGGTCTGGGATTAAAATAAATAAATAAATACAAAATAAATACAGGACAAAACACATCACGACAAGAGAGAAGACTACATAAAGAGAGACCTAAGACGACAACATAGCAAGGCAGCAACACATGACAACACAGCATGGTAGCAACACAACATAACAGCAACTGATGAATTGCTGTACTGTAAACCTATGCTTGAAAAAAAAAATTGGTACTTATATTTGTATTAGTTATCTGGCCAATAACCTTCTTTTCTCCCTCATGCCTCTCTCTCTTATCATCCTATTTCTCTTCTTCCCCTATCTCTCTTCTCTCTCCCCCTCCATCCCAGGCGTTAGAGGTCTATAGAGACGACTGGAACAAGGTGTCCGAACACGTGGGGTCTCGTACCCAGGACGAGTGCATCCTCCACTTCCTGCGCCTGCCAATAGAAGACCCTTATCTGGAGGACTCCGCCTCCTCTCTTGGCCCATTGGCCTACCAGCCCGTTCCTTTCAGCCAATCAGAGAATCCGGTGATGAGCACCGTGGCGTTCTTGGCATCCGTGGTTGATCCCCGAGTTGCCTCCGCCGCCGCCAAGGCTGCTTTGGGTACGTACGTGTGCATGTGTGTGAGGGAGAGAGAGCGTTTGTGTTAACCCGGTCTCTGTCTCTCTGTAGAGGAGTTTTGTCGTGTGCATGAGGAAGCTGACAAGGTTCTGGAGTTCCCTGCACTCAATGAGGCTGAGAAGGCAGGTAGGAGTCTGAAACACGGCAGATATACAGTACCAGTCAAACGTTTGGACACACCAACTCATTGAAGGGTTTTTCTTCATTTGACTATTTTCTACATTGAAGACATCAAAACTAAATAACAAATCAAAATAACCCACATGGAATAATGTAGTAACCACAAAAGTGTTGAACAAATCAAATATATTTTATATTTGAGATTCTTCAAAGTAGCCACCCTTTGCCTTGATGACAGCTTTGCACACTCTTGGCATTCTCTCTACCAGCTTCACCTGGAACACTTTTCCAACAGTCTTCAAGGACTTCCCACATATGCTGAGCACTTGTTGGCTGTTTTTCCTTCACTCTGCGGTCCAACTCATCCCAAACCATTTCAATTAGGTTGAGGTTGAGTGATTGTGGAGGCCAGGTCATCTGATGCATCACTCTCCTTGGTCAAATAGCCCTTACACAGCCTGGAGGTGTGTTGGGTCATTGTCCTGTTGAAAAACAAATGATAGTCCCACTAAGAGCAAACCAGATGGGATGGCATGTCGGTGCAGAATGCTGTGGTAGCCATGCTGGTTAAGTGTGCCTTGAATTCTAAATAGATCACTGACAGTGTCACCAGCAAAGCACCCCCACACCATCACACCTCCATGTTTTACGGTGGGAACCACACATGCAGAGATCATCCGTTCGCCTACTCTGCGTCTCACAAAGTCCGGCAGTGGGAACCAAAAATCTCAAATTTGGACTCATCAGACCAAAGGACAGATTTCCACCAGGTCTAATGTCCATTGCTCTTGTTTTTTGGCCCAAGCAAGTCTCTTCTTACTGGTGTCCTTCAGTAGTGGTTTCCTTGCAGCAATTTGACCATGAAGGCCTGATTCACACAGTCTCCTCTGTACAGTTGATGTATCTGTTACTTGAACTCTGAAGCATTTATTTGGGCTGCAATTTCTGAGGCTGGTAACTAAAGAACGTATCCTCTGCAGCAGAGGTAACTCTGGGTCTTCCTTTCCTGAGGTGGTCCTCATGAGAGCCAGTTTCATCATAGCTTTTGATGGTTTTTGCGACTGCACACGTTTTCTGTATTGACTGACCTTCATGTCTAAAGTAATGGACTGTTGTTTTCTCTGCTTATTTGGGCTGTTCTTGCTATAATATGAACTTGGTCTTTAACCAAATAGGGCTGGCTCCTGTATACCCCCCTATCTTGTCACAACACAACTGATTGGCTCAAATGCATTAAGAAGGAAAGAAATTCCACAAATTAACTTTTAACAAGGCACACCTGTTAATTGAAATGCATTCTGGGGTGACTACCTCATGAAGGTGGTTGAGAGAATGCCAAGAGTTTGCAAAGGGTGGCTACTTTGAAGAATATCAAATATATTTTGATTTGTTTAAACATTTTTGGTTACTACATGATTCCTTCCAATGTGTTATTTCGTAGTATTGATATCTTCACTAGTATTGTGCAATGTAGAAAATAGTAAAAATAAAGAAAAAACCCTGGAATGATTAGGTGTCTCCAAACTTTTGACTGGTACTGTACATATTACACACACTCCTCAACCCTCAAACACTGCAGTAGAGAATCCTTCCATCACATTTTCTCACTCTAGGCCATCATTGTAAATGAGAATTTGTTCTTAACTGACTTGCCTAGTTAAATAAACTCTATCCCTCCCTTCCCTGTAGATGTGATGGATGGTGAGAAGATGGAGACTGACTCTGGCTCCCAGCAGTCTCTGCAGGTGAGACTGGAAGTGACCTGTGGGGTCAGAGGAAGTGAGACAGGAATTTACACTCTGGTGTTTCTGAGAATCTGATTGTCAGTGGGTGATGATTGTGTGTGTGTGTGTGTGTTCCAGGCGGATAGACAGACTGTTCTAGAGCCCAGTGGAGGAGAGAGGTCAGTGGAAGGAGAACGAGTTAAGAGAGAGAATGCTGAAATGACAGTCACAGAGGAAAGAGACTGCGATAGCGGAGGGAACCACGAGACAGGTGTGTGTGTGTGTCTAATTTAGATTTTTACAGACAAGATGGTGTGTAATAATGTAAGTTCTAGATGATCTCCTTCTCCCTTTTAGACCGAGGGGAGAAGGATGAGATTGCTGGACGATGGAGGGAAGTAGAGCAGGATGAAGGGAGGAGACTAGCAGAGCTGGAGTTGGTAGATGGGACCGTTACCACGGCAGCAGCTGCTGCTCTCGGCGCCGCCGCTACTAAGGCCAAGGTAAGCCCCACCCACAACCCTCAAACCACCCTATCGCTGCTCACTTACCCCACCCATCAGCCAATCCCTGTCTACTGTCCATTAAACTGGCCTATCCCCTACTTTTTTCTTTCTACTGGCCTGTCACAACATAACTTATGACCAAGCCAATCAACCACACCACACTCTCTCTCCCCTTTTATGTGATCATATTTTTTGGGAAAGTTTAAACTTATTTGGTAACTCACACACTGAGTTTCCCAAACAACAGGAACACCTTCCTAATATTGAGTTACACCCCCCCTCATTTATCCTCAGAACAGCATCAATTCGTTGGGGCATAGATTCTACAAGGTGTCCAAAGTATCCACAGGGATGCTGGCCCATGTTGACTCCAATGCTTCCCACAGTTGTCAAGTTGGCTGGATGTCATTTGGGTGGTGGACCATTCTTAATACACATTGGAAACTGTTGAGTGTGAAAAACTGTAGAGGGAATTCTAAATTCCTCTGTTTTAATTCCCAATCAAAATTAAACACTCTGTCAATGCATTCGAAGGGTTTGTAAGACCCTATATTTTATAAGAATGGACAGAGCCCCGGTATTAAAAGTCAGGTAACAGCCTTTAATTCAAGAGAGTACTACCTTCATACACATTTTACCACAGGTTATAAACTGAAAATGACGTCAGCGTTTTCTAAATGTTCCGTCTCTTCTTGACACTGGTAGAGAGGCCCTATAGTTCGAGCCTTCCCTCCTCGCCTAAAGCCAAGGTCAATCAGTGTAGATAAGCATTCTAGACAGTCTGGAGATAGTTCATTCATTTGTACCAATGAACAGACTGCCCCGTTCAAAGGCACTTTAATATTTTGTCTTACCCATTCACCCACTGAATGGCACACATACACAATCCAGGTCTCCATTGGCTCAAGGCTTAGTCTATTTTACCCTCTCTCCTGAGTGGTCTAAGGCACTGATTCTCAGTGCTATAGGCGTCACTACAGACACCCTGGTTCAAATCCAGGCTGTATCACAACCGGCCGTGATTGGGAGTTCCATAGGGCGGAGCACAATTGGCCCAGCGTCGTCCATGATTGGCCGGTGTTGGTCGTCATTGTAAATACGAATTTGTTCTTAACTGACTTGCCTAGTTAAATTTAAAACACCTACACTGATTTTTGAAGTGTATTTAACAAGTGATATCAATAAGGGATCATTGCTTTCACCTGGATTTACCTGGTCAGTCTGTGATGGAAATAAATGTTTTGTATTTTGTGTACAGCAAATAGATACAGTAATTCTCTCTCTTGCCCTCTCTCTCTAGCACCTAGCAGCAGTAGAGGAGAGGAAGATCAAGTCTCTGGTGGCTCTGTTGGTGGAGACTCAGATGAAGAAGCTGGAGATCAAACTGAGACACTTTGAGGAGCTGGAGACCATCATGGACCGAGAGAAAGAGGCTGTGAGTATACAGATCTACATCTAGCCAATTGGGCTCTAGTTTGGGGGAGCTACTAAAAATGACTTTGGGTATTTCATAATGGTTTCTTATAAATGTAACATGTATCTGTGTCCCTCTTTCCCTGCCCCTCTCTCACTGTGTGTGTAGTTGGAGCAACAGCGTCAGCAGCTGTTGTCAGAGCGACAGAGTTTCCACTCTGAGCAGCTGAAACATGCAGAGATGAAGATTCTACAGCAGAGAGAGCAGCAAGCACCATACACTCCACAACAACACACAGGTCTGTACTCGCGCAAACACACACGTTGTGTGTGTGTGAATGTCATGGTAAATGACATTCTCTCTAGTCACCCCCAAAACCAATTCTTTCTTTGGCCGCCTCTCCTTCCAGTTCTCTGCTGCCAATGACTGGAACGAACTACAAAAATCTCTGAAACTGGAAACACTTAGCTCCCTCACTAGCTTTAAGCACCAACTGTCAGAGCAGCTCACAGATTACTGCACCTGTACATAGCCCACCTATAATTTAGCCCAAACAACTACCTCTTCCCCTACTGTATTTATTTATTTATTTATTTTGCTCCTTTGCACCCCATTATTTTTATTTCTACTTTGCACATTCTCCCATTGCAAATCTACCATTCCAGTGTTTTACTTGCTATATTGTATTTACTTTGCCACCATGGCCTTTTTGCCTTTACCTCCCTTATCTCACCTCATTTGCTCACATCGTATATAGACTTGTTTATACTGTATTATTGACTGTGTTTGTTTTACTCCATGTGTAACTCTGTTTCGTTGTATGTGTCGAACTGCTTTGCTTTATCTTGGCCAGGTCGCAATTTGTAAATGAGAACTTGTTCTCAACTTGCCTACCTGGTTAAATAAAGGTGAAATAAATAAATAAATAAATAAATAAATAAAATATGTAACATCCATCTCTCACCTCTCCTTTAGGCCAGTCCATGCCCAGCCAGATGATGTCTACTGGGGGAAACTCTCTCACCATGGCCCCCCGACACCCTGGAGCTCCCAACGGCATGTGTGAGTACCCTCACCCCACACTGCCCCTTACCTCTAGAAAATGTTCACAAAAAATGTACCCATAATTTTAACATATTGATGGTGTTTGACTTTTTCTAAATGTTGTTACGTTGCAGCCTTATTCTAAAATGTATTACATAGTTTTTTTCCCTCCCTCAATCTACACACAATACCACCTAATGACACAGCAAAACAGGTTTTTAGACATTTCTGCAAATGTAAACATTTTTTTAAATCACATTTACATAACTATTCAGACCCTTTACTCAGTACTTTGTTGAAGCACTTTTGACAGCGATTTACAGCCTCGAGTCTTCTTGGGTATGACGCTACAAGCTTGGCACACCTGTATTTGGGGAGTTTCTCCCATTCTTCTCTACAAATCCTCTCAAGCTCTGTCAGGTTGAATGGGGAGCGTTGCTACACAGCTATTTTCAGGTTTCTCCAGAGATGTTCGATTGGGTTCAAGTCCGGGCGCTGGCTGGACCCCGCAAGGCTATTCAGAGACTTGTCCTGAAGCTACTCCTGCGTTGTCTTGGCTGTGTGCTTAGGGTTGTTGTCCTGTTGGAAGGTGAACCTTCGCCCCAGTCTGAGGTCCTGAGAGCTCTGGAGCAGTTTCTCATCAAGGATCTCTCTGTACTTTGCTCTGTTCAACCTCCCAGTCCATGCCGCTGAAAAACATCTCCACCGCATGATGCTGCCACCATGCTTCACTGTAGGCATGGTGCCAGGTTTCCTCCAGACTTGGCATTCAGGCCAGATTTCAATATTGGTTTCATCAGACTAGAGAATCTTGTTTCTCATGGTCTGAGAGTCCTTTAGGTGCCTTTTGGCAAACTCCAAGCGGGCTGTTATGTGACTTTTACTGAGGAGTTGCTACCGTAAGGCCACTCTACCATCAAGGCCTGATTGGTGGAGTGCTGCAGAGATTGTTGTCCTTCTGGAATGTTCTGCCATCTCCACAGAGGAACTCTGGAGCTCTGTCAGTAACCATTCTTGGTTACTTCCCTGACCAAGGCGCTTCTCCCCCGATTGCTCAGCTTGACCGTGTGGCCAGCTCTAGGAAGAGTCTTGGTGGTTTCAAACTTCTTCCAGTTAAGAATGATGGAGGTCACTGTGGTCTTGGGGACATACAATGCTGCACAAATGTTTTGGTACCCTTCCCCAGATATTTATCTCGACACAATCCTGTCTCGGAGCTCTATGGACAATTCCTTCAATCTCATGGCTTTGGCATGCACTGTTAATTGTCAGGATGTTATATAGACAGCTGTGTGCCTTTCCAAATCATGTCCAAACAATTCAATATACCACAGGTGAACTTCAATCAATTTGTAAAAACATCTCAGGGATGGTCAATGGAAACCGAATGCACCTGAGCTCAATTTCGAGTCTCAGAGCAAAGGTTCGGAATACTCAAATCAAATCAAAGTTTATTTGTTACGTGTGCCGAATACAACAGTGAAATGCTTACTTACAGGCTCTAACCAATGGTGTGGGAAAAAAAGGTGTGTGTGTGTGTGTGTGTGTGTGTAAGTAAAGAAATAAAACAACAGTAAAAAGACATTTGAAAAAAGAGTAGAAAAGCTATATACAGACACCTGTTAGTCAGGCTTATTGAGGTAGTATGTACATGTAGGTATCTTTAGAGTGACTATGCATATATGATGAACAGAGAGTAGCAGCAGCATAGAAGAGGGGTTGGGGGGTGGTGGGACACAATGCAGATAGCCCGGTTAGCCAATGTGCGGGAGCACTGGTTGGTCCGGCCAATTTAGGTAGTATGTACATGAACGTATAGTTAAAGTGACTGTGCATATATGATGAACAGAGAGTAGCAGCAGCATAAAAGAGGGGTTGGGGGGGGGCACACAATGCAAATAGTCCGGGTAGCCGTTTGATTACCTGTTCAGGAGTCTCATGGCTTGGAGGTAAAAACTGTTGAGAAGCCTTTTTGTCCTAGACTTGGCACTCCGGTACCGCTTGCCATGCAGTAGTAGAGAGAACAGTCTATGACTGGGGTGGCTGGGGTCTTTGACAATTTCTAGGGCCTTCCTCTGACACCACCTGGTGTAGAGGTCCTGGATGGCAGGCAGCTTTGCTCCAGTGATGTACTGGGCTGTACGCACTACCCTCTGAAGTGCCTTGTGGTTGGAGGCCAAGCAATTGCCATACCAGGCAGTGATGCAACCAATGCTCTCAATGTTGCAGCTGTAGAACCTTTTGAGGATCTCAGGACCCATGCCAAATCTTTTTAGTTTCCTGAGAGGGGAGTGGCTTTGTCGTGCCCTCTTCACGACTGTCTTGGTGTGTTTGGACTTATTTACATAAGGTATTTCTGTGTTTTATTTGTAAAAAAAAATTGCTACAATTTCTAAAAACCTGTTTTTGCTTTGTCATTATGGGATATTGTTTGATGAAGAAAATTAGTTTTAATCGATTTTAGAATAAAGGCTGTAACGCAACACAATGTGGAAAGGGGACGGGGTCTGGATACTTTCCGAATGCTCTGTATGTTGACTTAGTAATGCAGACGGAAGTTGACGATTGAAGTTTGGGGAGGTGTATCTGCCACAGCCAAAAGTTGGTCATTGTTGTTTTCCAACAGGAAGCCCCAAATCAACATAGCTGCCATTGTTTTATTAAAGTTTCTTATTAATAAGATCAAAATAAACTTGTCTCTACCACCTGTATCACACACTCACGAACTGAAAACATTTGTACAATTCATTGGTTAGAAAGGTTTCAAATATCACTTTCATTTGTATCCACTGTCTTTTAAATCTCAGCAAAGTTGGTTCCTGTTTCAGTCATGGATTTGGTCACGTTCGCGTGGTCAATCAAAAACACCTTAATTGACCATAGTGCCTTCCACAATGCAAGCAATGGCCTTTGAGCGCATGGATTTTACGAAGTTCATGCAGTTGATATGTAGGTGCAAGTCGGACATTTTTTTTATCCCTATAATGCCACCCACTTTTTAAAAGGTGGTGACCAACGCTGGTAACTAACTGCATGAAACTGATCCGCTGGAACGTGCCCGCTCATGTAGTTTCTTCTTCTCTTCTGTCAGACCCACCACCACAGCCTGATGGGATAGCTCCGACCCAGCCTGGTCCTCCAAGCACAGCCATACACAGCCGGGGAGCAGAAACATGAGACCACACCCTGACCCCAGTCACCTTATGAATACACACAGTACATATTTTGGATCCACAGTAAGAAACAGTCAAGGAATCTAATCTTCACATTGGACAGGTCCTCATGTGACTGTCATTTTGATGTCATTTAACCATTGTTACACACACTTGCTGTATGCTTTATTGACCAGTGCTGAAGAGTATACGCAAATCATTGTGTTTTATATGAAACTGTCGATCTGTGTACGTGTCTTTTTTTTTAGTGTGTGTTCAGAGTTTAATGATGTTGGACGTGATACTCTATTTTACAGGACATTGACATCACACAGATACAGTACTGGATACTGACCAACAAGTATAAAATAATTACAGCACCATTCTCTAGCTGAAACATTGGAACTTAATGGTACTAGTGGCTAATTTGGGAGAATATCAGTCGTCATCTTGAGTTTGATGGTGAGTGTTTTAGAGGAAAAGTATTATAGGTTGTTTAGACAGATTATTTCACTGTATCACAATTCCAGTGGGTCAGAAGTTTACATACACTAAATTGACTGTGCCTTTAAACAGCTTGGAAAATGGCAGAAAATTACGTCATAGCTTTAGAAGCTTCTGATAGGCTAACTGACATAATTTGAGTCAATTGGAGGTGTGGATGTATTTCAAGGCCTACCTTCAAACTCAGTGCCTCTTTGCTTGACATCATGCGAAAATCAGAAGAAATTAGCCAAGTCCTCCGAAAAAAAATTGTAGACCTCCACAAATCTTGTTCATCATTGGGAGCAATTTCCAAATGCCTGAAGGTACCACGTTCATCTGTCCAAGCAGTAGTACGCAAGTATAAACCCCATGGGACCACGCAGTCGTCATACCGCTCAGGAAGAAGACACATTCTGTCTCCTAGAGATGAACGTACTTTGGTGTGAAAAGTGCAAATCAATCCCAGAACAACAGCAAAGGACCTTGTGAAGATGCTGGAGGAAACAGGAACAAAAGTATCTATATCCACAGTAAAACGAGTCCTATATCGACATAACCTGAAAGGCCGCTCAGCAAGGAAGAAGCCACTGCTCCAAAACCGCCATAAAAAAAGCCAGACTACAGCACATGTGGACAAAACGCTAATGTCCAAAAAGTAAACTTTGGAACAATATTTCTAACATTTGAATGTGAGAAATGGTCAGTGGGCAGATGTAGAAAACTGTCATATTGGTTTTCATTTTGTGATATTATTAAAAACTATCAACCAAATACTTTAACTTAAGAATGATACTCCCTTTATCTGTCAAGTTGTCTATGTGATATGAAAATGGATGAAATTATTTTTGTTAAGATAAGAATGTCATTTTAGGAGTCATAAGAGAACTTCTAATCATGCCCCGAATGAGGTCAGAAGTGTCTGTGTGATGGACTGCCCTTTCCAACTAGAGTGCTTAAAAGGACTAGCTAAGAATTAATATATTAGACCAGAAAAGGTTGGAGCGTTCGCTGTTGGAAATGGAAATGGTTGAAACTCTGAACCTCGAAACGATGTGAAGAAATAAACTCACCTTCCTTTAGACCAGAGAGACAAAGAGCTGGAACTCATGTCCACAACTAAGGACATTGTGACCTCTGGTGGACAATCAGAGCCTTACGCCCATAAGAGAGCCCACCGAAACAACCTTCCGAGGGGGCTTGGTTCTAACCGAGATAGACGAACGAAGGCATTCAACATTTAAATACATCCATTATTTTCTTACCCCAAAACAGGTGGTGGTTCATGTGCAAGGTATATGATTGTGAAACTAGTTATAGAATGTATCCACGATAAACGTCCCTTTTTCCTCTATTTTCCACTTCTCCATCTAAGATGCAACAAGCCATCATATCTTGTCAGTCAACTAGGGACCCTTGTCTCATGTAAGTGTGTATTCTGGAATTATTTAGTAAACCCTTTCTCAATGAAGATTGTGAAGTTATTTGGATTTTTATTAATTATCTTTGAAAGACAGGGTCCTGAAAAAGGGATGTTTCTTTTTTTGCTGAGTTTATTAGAGAGCGGGGGGTGATAATGATATCACCCAAATGGTTTCCTTCTAAACAGCCACAAGCGTTGCAGTTATACATGGTGAACACACAGGTCATGCATGGCCCATGTTCTGCCTGATCTGCTGCAACAAGATAAGATAACTATTTTTCAGGACCCTGTCTTTCAAATATAATTTGTAAAAATCCAAATAACTTCACAGATCTTCATTGTAAAGAGTTTAAACACTGTTTCCCATGATTGTTCAATGAACCATAAACAATTCATGAACATGCACCTGTGTAACGGTCGTTAAGACACTAACAGCTTACAGACGGTAGGCAATTAAGGTCACAGTTATGAAAACTTAGGACACTAGAAGCATTTCTACTGACACTGAAAAACACCAAAAGAGGGGTCCCTGCTCATCTGCGTGAACGTGCCTTAGGCATGTTGAAAGGAGGCATGAGGACTGCAGATGTGGCCAGGGCAATACATTGGGACTGGCACTACAGGGAGACAGGACAGACAGCTGATCATCCTCGCAGTGGCAGACCATGTGTAACAACACCTGCACAGGATCAGTACATCCAAACATCACACCTGCGGGACAGGTACAGGATGACAACAACTGCCAGAGTTACACCAGGAACGCACAATCCCTCCATCAGTGCTCAGACTGTCCGCAATAGGCTGAGAGAGGCTGGATTGAGGGCTTGTAGGCCTGTTGTAAGGCAGGTCCTCACCAGACATCACCAGCAACAACGTCGCCTATGGGCACAAACCCACCGTCGCTGGACCAGACAGGACTGGCAAAAAGTGCTCTTCACTGACGAGTTGCGGTTGTCTCAACAGGGGAGATGGTCGGATTCGCGTTTATTGTTGAAGGAATGAGCGTTACACCAAGGCCTGTACTCTGGAGCGGGATCGATTTGGAGGTGGAGGGTCCGTCGTGGTCTTGGGCGGTGTATCACAGCATCATCGGACTGAGCTTGTTGTCATTGCAGGCAATCTCAACGCTGTGCGTTACAGGGAAGACATCCTCCTCCCTCATGTGGTACCCCTCCTGCAGGCTCATCCTGACATGACCCTCCAGCATGACAGTGCCACCATCCATACTGCTTGTTCTGTGCGTGATTTCCTGCAAGACAGGAATGTCAGTGTTCTGCCATGGCCAGCGAAGAGCTTGGATCTCAATCCCATTGAGCACACCTGGGACCTGTTGGATCGGAGGGTGAGGGCTAGGGCCATTACCCCAAGAAATGTCAGAGAACTTGCAGGTGCCTTGGTGGAAGAGTGGGGTAACATCTCACAGCAATAACTGGAAAATCTGGTGCAGTCCATGAGGAGATGCACTGCAGTATTTAATGCAGCTGGTGGCCAAACCAGATACTGACTGTTACTGTTGATTTTTGAACCCCCTTTGTTCAGGGACACACTGTTCCATTTCTGTTAGTCACATGTCTGTGGAACTTGTTCAGTTTATGTCTCAGTTGTTGAATCTTGTTATGTTCATACAAATATGTACACATGTTAAGTTTGCTGAAAATAAACGCAGTTGACAGTGAGAGGGCGTTTCTTTTTTAGCTGAGTTCATATAATTTGCTTAGGTGGAGCTGTCAAGAAAGTATGAGGATGCTTTGCACTCTTTATTAGATGTTCTGGGAATGTTTTGGTTTTTCTTCCTCATACTCTCGTCTCTTTGTTCAGGCTTGTTTGGTAGATAATGCTGGTCTGTTGGGGAGCTGTAAGTGCAGGGAGAAGCTAGGTCCAGAGCTAGTTTGGGGGCATGAGTCTGAGGCATAATCTGAGGATTGGAAGCCAAATTGGTGTTTGGGGATGTCATCATGAGGTAAAATGGGTGGAGGTGGCTGTGGTCCTGGCCGGATGGGCAGCCATAGTCAATTGACCAGCGGGAGAAGTAGTTTAGTGGAGGAACTTGTGAAACATCACAGCTGAAAAATGTAGAACCAGTCAAAAGTTGACACCTAAACATTCAAGGGTTTTTATTTTTTACCTTTTTCTATGTTGTAGAATAGTGAAGACATCAAAACAATGAAATAGCACATTGAATCAAGTAGTAACCCAAAAACATTATATTCTTCAAAATAGCCACCCATTGCCTTGACAGCTTCGCACACTCTTGGCATTCTCTCAACCAGCTTCATGGGGTAGTCACCTGGAATGCATTTCAATTAACAGGTGTGCCTTGTTCAAAGTAAATTTGTGGAATTTCTTTCCTTAATGTATTTGAGCTAATCAGTTGTGTTGTGACAAGGTATGGATGGTAAACAGAAGAGAGCCCTATTTGGTAAAAGACCAAAGTCCATATTCTGGCAAGAACAGTTCAAATAAGCAAAGAAATGACAGTCCATCATTCCTTTGAGACATGGTCAGTCAAGCCGGAAAATTAAGAACTTGTGCAGTTGCAAAAACTATCAAGTGCTATGATGAAACTGCCTCTCATGAGGACCACCACAGGAAAGGAAGACAGAGTTACCTCTGCTGCAGAGGATAAGTTCATTAGAGTTAACTGCACCTCAGATTGCAGCCCTAATAAATGCTTCAGAGTTAAGGTAACAGACACATCAACTGTTCAGAGGATACTGAGTCAGGCCTTGATGGTCGAATTGTTGCAAAGAAACCACTACTAAAGGACACCAATAATAAGAGGAGACTTGATTGGGCCAAGAAACACGAGCAATGGACATCAGAACGGTGGAGATCTGTCCTTTGGTCTGATCAGTCCAAATGTGCCATTTTTGGTTCCAACCCCCATGTCTTTTTGAGACGCAGAATAGGTGAACGGATGATCTCCGCATGGGCAGTTCCCACAATGAAGCATGGAGGTGCTTTGATGTTGACACCAATTTTTTGGGTTTGAATTCAAGGCACACTTAACCAGCATGTAAGGGCTATTTGACAAAGGAGAGTGATGGAGTGCTGCATCAGATGACCTGGCCCTCACAATCCCCTTACCTCAACCCAATTGAGATGGTTTGGGATGAGTTGGACCGCTGAGTGAAGGAAAAGCTGCCAACAAGTGCTCAGCATATGTGGGAACTCCTTTAAGACTGGTGAAGCTGGTTGAGAGAATGCCAAGAGTGTGCAAAGCTATCAAGGCAAAGGCTACTTTGAAGAATCTAAAATAAACAAAATCCAAAATAACACGTTTGGTTACTAAAATTCTGATCTCCCCATCCCGGATCCGGGATCGTGAATACAGACTCAAGCTCATTACCATAACGCAACGTTAACTATTCATGAAAATCGCAAATGAAATGAAATAAATATGCTAGCTCTCAAGCTTAGCCTTTTGTTAACAACACTGTCATCTCAGATTTTCAAAATATGCTTCTCAACCATTGCAAAACAAGCA
The DNA here is from genome assembly GCF_045791955.1 of Oncorhynchus clarkii lewisi. Classification (NCBI taxonomy): domain Eukaryota; kingdom Metazoa; phylum Chordata; class Actinopteri; order Salmoniformes; family Salmonidae; genus Oncorhynchus; species Oncorhynchus clarkii. The sequence continues at coordinate 52,189,244 of NC_092164.1, forward strand.
TTTGTGTAACAGTATTGATGGCTAACGTAGCATTTAGCATTAGCATTCAGCTGGCAACATTTACACAAAAAAACAGAAAAGCATTCAAATAAAATCATTTACCTTTGAAGAACTTCTGATGTTTTCAATGAGGAGACTCTCAGATAGCAAATGTTCAGTTTTTCCTGAAAGATTATTTGTTTAGGACAAATCGCTCCGTTTTCTGCGTCACGTTTAGCTATGAAAAAACCCCTGTATCCAGGATTGTGTAAATCTATCAGCAAGCTCATTAGCATAACACAACGTTAACTATTTATGAAAATCGCAAATGAAATGAAGTAAATATGCCATCTCTCAAGCTTAGCCTTTTGTAAACAACACTGTCATCTCAGATTTTCAAAATATGCTTCTCAACCATAGGAAAACAATCATTTGTGTAAAAGTAGCTAGCTAGCGTTAGCATTTAGCGTTAGCATTAGCGTTAGCATCCAGCACGCAACATTAACAAAAACATAAAAGCCTTCAAATAAAATCATTTACCTTTGAAGAACTTCTGATGTTTTCAATGAGGATACTCTCAGTTAGATAGCAGATGCTCAGTTTTTCCAAAAAGATTCCTTGTGTATTAGAAATAGCTCCGTTTTATACATCACATTTGGCTACCAAAAAAAATCCGAAAATTCAGTCCTCAAAACGCGAACTTTTTTCCAAATTAACTCCATAATATCGACTGAAAACATGGCAAACGTTGTTTAGAATCAATCATCAAGGTGTTTTTCACATATCTCTTCATTGATACATCGTTCTTGGACACATGCTTTCTCCCCTGAATCAAATGGTAAAGTAGAAGCAGCTGGCAATTGCGCACCGAATTCGACGCAGGACACCAGGCGGACACTTGGAAAATGTAGTCTCTTATGGTCAATCTTCCAATGATATGCCTACAAATACGTCACAATGCTGCTAAGACCTTGGGCGAACGACAGAAAGTGTAGGCTCATTCGTTGCGCAATCACAGCCATATAAGGAGAGAATGGAAAACAGAGCTTCAGAAATTCTGCTAATTCCTGGGTGATGCATCATCTTGGTTTCGCCTGTAGAATGAGTTCTGGGGCACTTACAGACAAAATCTTTGCAGATTCTGAAACTTCAGAGTGTTTTCTTTCCAAAACTGTGTGCATAGTCGAGCATCTTTTCGTGACAAAATATCGCGCTTAAAACGGGAACGTTTTTTATCCAAAAATGAAATAGCGCCCCTAGAGCTCTAACAGGTTAATTACCAAATGGAAACAAATAACATACAAGATATATATTTAGTCCCAAGGTCTTTCACAGGTAAAGGGGAAAAAAAGAAACAAGATTAAATATGAACAGTGGTAATTCAGATAACAGTAGCTATAGCAAACTAGAGAAATGCATTGTATTTTTTTCAGTAACTGTTTTTATCTAACAGTCTACTTTCAGATAATGTTTAACTTTTTTTTCCTTGTTTTTGTTGCAATGGCCATTTACCATATTTCAGAATATCAGATAAGTGATAGACAGTACATTTCATGTAATTCTTCTTTTCCTGAACCCTTTTTGGTTCCAGGTCGAACTCTTTTGGGTTCCATGTAGAACTCTCTGTGTAAAAGGTTCTACGTGAAACCAACCGGATTTTACAGTAGCTACACTGAGAATGCTTGGACCATCTTGCCTGAGTATTTCCTTTTAAATGAATATGTCTATAAAGGTTTCGAATACAGGTGCTCTCTTGTCCAGTGTCAGGTTAGGTGCCCTCTATCTCTGTTCTATTTAAATGTGTTTATTTAACCTATATTTAACTAGTTAAGAACAAAGTCTTACTTACAATGACGGCCTGCAGAGGTGAAAGTCAAAGTGAATCGTACACCTAATCTGATGGGTAGCTCCTCCCTAGTGTCATGACATTGCCCTCTTTGGGTACAGCGAGCACCATCCCTCTCTCTCTCTCTCCCCTACACCCAGGCTGCTGTTATCTCAGGTCGTAAGTTCCTGGAGGAGATTCTTCCTCATGGCCAGACAGTATAGAGAGAGAGTGTGTTTTTATAGGGAGAACAAAGGAATTTCTTCCACAACATAGAACTTGAGGACTGAACAATGTACATGTTTTGGAGAAGGTGTACACGGTCGGGGAAGAATCCAGCTATGACCGGTCCAATTCGTTTAATGTTTGTGAAACTCATGAGAGACAATACAGCCACATTACCATAACCCTGTTTATACGAGAGTCTCAGTTATGAGGCTTGCATCTAATTGTTGTGTAAAATGAATGAGTAAAGATTAAACTATTTGTGAACTTATGTAATGTGATTTGAAACTGTTTAATGAAAGGGAACCCAATTCCCTTTAAAGTTAACTAAGTCATTGGCCCTCCCCATGAGTACAGACATTGATCTGGTGTCATGGGACAGCCTTTTTCTGCCCTTCTGAATATAACCCCCACCATGGGAATTTATCTAGAGACCATGCTTCTCTCAATTACGAGAGGGCTAAGGTTTGAGTAGAGACCAGCTTACCTCGATAACCACGAGAGGGCTAAGGCTAAAGAAGACTGACAACCGCCGAAACATCTATTCTATAACAACATTGCTGAATGTTACTCTGAACTAGCCATTCTAACCACCGCAGAGAGCGAGAGGGCGGACAACCAATCCAACAGAAACTAGCTTCTTAACAGAGATCACAACGACACACTGAGCGTAAATATATATATTGATTGCAATTATTCCCGAATGAGTGAGCATTCATGTGTAAAGGATTAGCATTTCAATTGTTATGATAATCAACTTTGTAGTGTCTTTTATCTCGGTCGACCCCCACTTCCCTTTTGTCCACCAATCCGCGATACCGGTTTATCCCACTAGGGAAACTCCGCTATCATTTCCTTGTAACTATATCTGTTTGTTTGTTTATACATTTCTGTGATTATTTAGTTAGTAAATACATTATTTAAGACAATTGATGTATGGATGACTCATAGTAAAGACTGTGTTCATGCAGATAACCAACAATTTACGACGTTTGGAATGAGACTAACTTGAGGTAAAGAATAATTCATTCATTAGAAGACTAATTGATCAGATATTAAAATATCTGAAAGTTATATTAGGAAAATTCGAACTTTGTAATCTGAATATTTTCCTTGGTTCCCCCGACTACCTAGTTAATCACAGTTACATGATTAGTTAGTTTAATCACGTAATAATTACAGAGAATTTATTTGATAAAAATAAGTCTTCAGTTGAATGATGCCAAAGACACGACACTAGTTATAGTTTCACCAGGTAATACATTGTGATGTAACTAGAAGAGAGGCTGAGTTCACGTCAATGAACCAGATATAATGTATTACCCTTGTTTTGTGCTTCCATACACTCAAGCTGTTGAATTAATGTTTTTCATTTATCATTTGTAGAAATAAGTAAAACGTGCCTATTTATTTATCAAACTAAATGATATGTATTAATCCATACTTATGTTCAATTCCATTATTTGTATCTAAGTAGACATTGTGTTTACAGCCCTAAATAGTTGTTTGGGAAATGTAGCTGTATTTAGTAAAAGGAATCATAATAATCACATGTGAAAATGCAACTGCATATTTAATTTTTAACACAGTTCCATGTTCTCAACACAACAACACCTTGAAACACACAAACTATGATTATCTAGCGTTGTGGAGTTCTGCTGTGATGTCTGAATCCTCCAGCAGGGGGCGGGGTCACATCATGCGTTCTTCTGGTTACCCTTTTCTTCTATAACAACAGAAGCAGTACTATTTCAGACTGGGCAGAGCCATCGAGAGCGAGAGTCCAACCCCTATTTTTGCCATAATCACACGTACACAAAAATAGAAGAAGGATGACTTACTCTCATGACCAGTTTTGTAGACGTAATAGTAGCCAACTGTGACAGCAGCTATTACCCCCAGACCCAACAGAGCAGGCGTGGAGACTGTTGCTGCTCCCATTGTAAAGGCATATTGACCAACACTTAACGTGAACCAGTGCCTGGTGAGAAAGAGAACAGTTGCTTTAACTTGAAATGAAACAGTGTTGAAAAGATTTCTTTCAATCACATTGGTGCAATTTTTGCAAGCATGTGGTAGGAGAGAGTGGGGTAAGTTGAGCGAAAGAGGTAAATTGAGCCACACTTGTTTCTAGGAAACCATATACAAATTGAATTAATTTGACCAAATATTTAAGAAGAGGTTATCGTTTCATGGAGTCTGTGAAGGAAGAAGCCTCTGGAAACAGTGGAAAGCAAGTTAGGTCCAAAAAACGGATTTTCACAAAGACAAATTAATTGATTGCGTTAGAGGTGTCATGATGCTTGTATCTAAACTAAAGTATATAATTTTAAGATTGTTCTGTACATCATTTGGGGACTCCATAAGCATAAATATGAGGTCCTAAACCTAGCATGAAAGTGCATCCTTGTAGCTGTGTGGGCTAATATACTCAAAATGTTTGCCTTTGAGGTAAATTGAGCCAATGGTTGACTCAATGGCAAGTTGAGCAAATTGAATTGTTTTCTTCCCAGGTGTAATGCAAGACATTAGTGCTGGCATATGTTTAAAGTGTTTAATAAAGTACAACGTGTTTGTTAGGTGTTAAGCCTGTGTTAAAAGATGCTTAAAATGATTACAAGACAAAAAAGCAATGCGTGATTGTGTTGAATTGTGTTTGGGGAATAATAAAGATAGACATGGTTTTAAAAAGGTAGTGGTCATATTTCATTCAGTACAGACATTTGTAGGCGGTTAAAGAGGTAAAAGGTTAGAGGAAAACTTGCCATAGTCTTCTGAAAACCTAACCATGGGTTACACATTCCAGGCAGCAAAATGTGAAGGCTGCGCAAGGAGTATGTAGACCTTCCCTAGCCACTGTAAAATGATATATTTTTACATCATAAATGTATCAATTGAGAACAATGGGTTGAAAGGTCAAACCAAATCATATATGGATATGGCTGTAAATACTGCAGCATCCTTCTCCATCAGCCAGTGTGCTTCAAAAGGCCAAGGCAAATTGGAAAGTGCTACCATTTGAAATGATTGTGTACAATGTACATAACCAAGCTACACTATTATATTTTTACTGGTAGCTTAGTGGTTAAGAGTATCGGGCCAGTAACTTAAAGGTTGCTGGTTCAAATCTCCAAGCCAAATAGGTGAAAAATCTGTCAATGTGCCCTTGAGCAAGGCATTTGACCCTAATAGCTCCAGCATCAATAATGGTTTATCTCTGGCTGTTACAGCACTCTCTGAGGAGAATAAGCAACAACAACAAAAAATTCACATGTGTATAAAACACACTTGTACATGTGTGAAATAGGATAAATGTAAGCAACCACCTTATTATCTGATGTATTGATGACTAAACAAAATGTTTTTAATGAGAAACTTGGATTTTGCATGAATGATTCAGGGGTGAAAGATGTGTTCAACTCCAATGAATGCTCAATCAAAGGTTCTGAACTTCAGAAAGTGGGCATCACAAGTGTTATCAGTTAAGACTTTTGTACTAAGAGTTTTGAAAAAAATACCACTCTGGCTACATATCTGACTGTTCACTACTAGGCAAGACCTAACTGTGAATAAAGCTACATCAATAAAGCTACACATTTCTGTTACCTTTTAGTAGAAAACTGCAACTCAGAGTAGAAGAAGCAAGCAAGTAGCAGAAAGAAGGTATACTCACGCTGTTAAAACCATAGTTGACTTAAAGATTGTAGATCAAATGCAACTGGTTCGTTGGACTGTTGGTTAGACTCCCCTGATGAGTAGGCTAGAGATGACTGGGGATCAAATCGTTCGACTTCAATTTGACAAAAGTTGTTTACGGTCTATCCCATCCCGTCTCTTGCCGCACCCTAGTGATAAGGAGATGCTCAATTGCATACTCCTCGCGTCCTCTCTCCCCACTCACCGTCTCCTTCTCAAAACCCATTGGATGAGTAAGTTATAGGTCTCTCTCCCTTCTGACTTTCTCCTCATATGGGTTTGGAGAAGGAGACGAGGAGACAGGAGAGATGACTCGAGGAGTATACAATTGAGAAAGGATCATAGTTTGACTTTCGTTTCTCTCGAACCTCAGTCTCCTCCCCTTCCTAACCTCCCTCCACCCCTCCCTCTTTTAGACCCAGCCTACACTGCTACTCCTTGATGGAGAAACAATGAAAAGAAAGTTTGGAATATCAGTTGAATACTAATATAAATTGCATCCTTCATTCCCTCTTTGATGGCAATCATTTTCTGACTAGTTTTAAAGGAAAGCAATAATAGTTCATTCCTTTCATCTTTGATGGAAGGAGTTTTCTGTAGGCTAGTTGCAGTGGCGACCTGTCATTCAGGGCAGTTTTTTTTTTTTTTTTGTGTGGGGGGGGGGGGGGGGGCTTTCCTGTTTTGCATGTTATTTTGGCATTAATACGTGTCACATATAGGGTTTGCAAACAATGTAAAAAATATATTACATATCCTTGATGTAATAAAGCTGCATACAAACATGGTCTCTTTTTTTGTTTTCTTGAGCAAGGCAGCTCCAAAATGCAGGTGTTTCAGCCTAGCTCAGTGAATTCTGTGGTGGTGGGGCAAGTCAGCAGAAAATACGGAGCGTTGTGCCGTGATTGGCTCAGTTTTCTGTCACTCATGGGGACACTACGTCACCGCCAAGTCTAAGGGTAGAGTTAGAAAATTCTAGCCCCTTGGGTGCTGCCACAGAGTTACATTAGATGTGCCCATCCAAGAAGGCTCAAGGTCATTGGCCACAGATAAAATGACTTCAAATAACGTTATATGTACAGTATCTTTGATTGGACTGATCATGTCAACATCATACTTTCAAAATCTGGTTAAATAAAGGTGAAATAAAAATAAATACATTTAAAAAAAAGTGTCAATACAAGACTAAGATCGAATCGTACTACACCGGCTCTGACGCTTGTCGAATGTGGCAGGGCTTGCAAACCATTACAGACTCCAAACGGAAGCACAGCCGAGAGCTGCCCAGTGACACGAGCTTACCAGACGAGCTAAACTACTTCTATGCTCACTTCGAGGCAAATAACACGAAAACATGCATGTGAGCTCCAGCTGTTCCGGAAGACTGTGATCACGCTCTCCTCAGCCGATGTGAGTAAGACCTTTAAACAAGTCAACATTCACAAGGCCGCAAGACCAGATGGATTACCAGGACGTGTACTGCGAGCATCCACTGACCAACTGGGAAGTGTCTTCACTGAAATTTTCAACCTCTCCCTGTCCGAGTCTGTAATACCAACATGTTTTAAGCAGACCACCGTTCTGTGCCCAAGAACACAAAGGTAACCTGAATAAATACTGTAACTATCGACCCGTAGCACTCACGTATGTAGCCATGAAGTGCTTTGAAAGTCTGGTCATGGCTCACATCAACACCATCATCCCAGAAACCCTAGACCCACTCCAATTTGCTTACCACCCCAAAAGATCCACAGATGATGCAATCTCTATTGCACTCCGCACTGCCCTTTTCCACCTGGACAAAAGGAACACCTATGTGTGAATGCTATTCATTGACTACAGCTCAGTGTTCAACACCATAGTGCCCTCAAAACTCATCAATAAGCTAAGGACCCTGGTACTAAACACCTCCCTCTGCAACTGGATCCTGGACTTCCTGATGGGCCGCCCCCAGGTGGTAAGGGTAGGTAACAACACATCCGCCACTCTGATCCTCAACACGGGGGCCCCTCAGGGGTGAGTGCTCAGTCTCCCGTCACTCATGACTGCACAGCCGGGCACGACTCCAACACCATCATTCAATTTGCCGATGACACAACAGTGGTAGGCCTGATCACTGACAACGACGAGACAGCATATAGGGAAGAGGTCAGAGACCTGGCCGTGTGGTGCCAGAACAACAACCTCTCCCTAAAGATTTGATACAATACCTCCAATAGAAGTCCAATGTTTCACAAAATATGGCAGCCGATACTGGATAAATGGTCTAGTCCCGCTTCATAACTGGGTTGACGATCTGCTGCTACTCTGTGCTGTACTCCACTCAATATTTATTTTTGGCTTAACTACACTGCTTGTAATGACTATATGCTGTCTTCTTATACATGTACCACCTAATAGGATTTCTGTTTTATTTTGTGTGTGTGGGAGTTAAGTTTTGTTTTGTCCTCTAAATTGGCCATCCCTGTAACGGTTTTCTATATGAGAAGGAGAGTCGGACCAAAATGCAGCGTGTGGTTTACGATCCATGTTTATTAATAATACGAAACACGAATCTCCAATACAATACTACAAAACAAAACGAAAACCTAAACAGCCTATCTGGTGAAAAACACATAGACAGGAACAATCACCCACAAACACACAGTGAAACCCAGGCTACCTAAATATGGTTCCCAATCAGAGACAATGACGAACACCTGCCTCTGACTGAGAACCATATCAGGCTGAACATAGAAATAGACAAACAAGACATGAAACATAGAATACCCACTCAGATCACACCCTGACCAATCAAAACATAGAAAATACAAAGTAAACTATGGTCAGGGCGTGACAGTACCCCCCCCCCAAGGTGCGGACTCCGGACGCAAAACCTGAACCTATAGGGGAGGGTCTGGGTGGGCATCTGTCCGCGGTGGCGGCTCTGGCGCTGGACGTGGACCCCACTCCATGACAGTTTTAATCCCCCTCCTAAACGTCCCTAAATAGGTTACCCACCACAATGATAACATGGGACAGAGGGACAGCTCGGGACAGAGGTAACTCGGGACAGATAGGTAGCTCAGCACTGAGAGGAAGCTCAGCACTGAGAAGAAGCTCAGCACTGAGAAGAAGCTCAGCACTGAGAAGAAGCTCAGCACTGAGAAGAAGCCCAGGCAGGTAGTAGAAACTACCAGAACCTGGCTGGCTGGCGGTTTCAGCAGATCCTGGTCGACTAGCAGATCTGGGAGAATCTGGTCGACTGGCGGATCTGGGAGAATCTGGTCGACTGGCGGATCTGGGAGAATCTGGTCGACTGGCGGATCTGGGAGAATCTGGTCGACTGGCGGATCTGGGAGAATCTGGTCGACTGGCGGATCTGGGAGAATCTGGTCGACTGGCGGATCTGGGAGAATCTGGTCGACTGGCGGATCTGGGAGAATCTGGTCGACTGGCGGATCTGGGAGAATCTGGTCGACTGGCGGATCTGGGAGAATCTGGTCGACTGGCGGATCTGGGAGAATCTGGTCGACTGGCGGATCTGGGAGAATCTGGTCGACTGGCGGATCTGGGAGAATCTGGTCGACTGGCGGATCTGGGAGAATCTGGACGACTGGCAGATCTGAGAGAGTCTGGACGACTGGCAGATCTGGAAGAGTCTGGACGACTGGCAGATCTGGAAGAGTCTGGACGACTGGCAGATCTGGAAGAGTCTGGACGACTGGCAGATCTGGAAGAGTCTGGACGACTGGCAGATCTGGAAGAGTCTGGTCGACTGGCAGCTCTGTCTGCTCCATGCTGACTGGCTGCTCCATGCTGACTGGCAGCTCTGGCTGCTCCATGCTGACTGGCTGCTCCATGCTGACTGGCAGCTCTGGCTGCTCCATGCTGACTGGCTGCTCTGGCTGCTCCATGCTGACTGGCTGCTCTGGCTGCTCCATGCTGACTGGCTGCTCTGGCTGCTCCATGCTGACTGGCTGCTCCATGCTGACTGGCTGCTCCATGCTGACTGGCGGCCCTGGCTGCTCCATGCTGACTGGCGGCCCTGGCTGCTCCATGCTGACTGGCGGCCCTGGCTGCTCCATGCTAACTGGCAGCTCTGGCGGCTCCTTGCAGACTGGCAGCTCTGGCGGCTCCTTGCAGACTGGCAGCTTTGGCGGCATCCTGCAGACAGGCAGCTCTGGCGGCTCCTTGCAGACTGGCAGCTCCATGCAGACTGGCAGCTCTATGCAGACTGGCAGCTCCTTGCAGACTGGCAGCTCCTTGCAGACTGGCAGCTCCTTGCTGACTGGCAGCTCCTTGCTAACTGGCAGCTCTAAGCTAACTGGCAGCTCTATGCTAACTGGCAGCTCTATGCTAACTGGCAGTTCTGAACAGGCGGGAGACTCCGGCAGCGCTGTAGAGGCGGAAAGCTCTGACAGCGCTAAACAGGCGGGACGCACTGTAGGCCTGATGCGTGGTGCTGGCACTGGTGGTACTGGGCCGAGGACACGCACAGGAAGCCTGGTGCGGGGAGCTGCTACCGGAGGGCTGGGGTGTGGAGGTGGTACTGGAAAAACCGGACAGTGCAGGCGCACTGGAGCTCTTGAGCACCGAGCCTGCCCAACCTTACCTGGTTGAATGCTCACGGTCGCCCTGCCAGTGCGGCGAGGTGGAATAGCCCGCACTGGGCTATGCAGGCGAACCGGAGACACCGAGCGCAAGGCTGGTGCCATGTAAGCCGGCCCAAGGAGACGCACTGGGGACCAGCTGCGTAGAGCCGGCTTCATGGCATTAGGCTCGACGCTCAATCTAGCCCGGCCGACACGCGGAGCTGGAATATACCGCACCGGGCTATGCACCCGCACTGGAGACACCGTGCGCACCACTGCATAACACGGTGCCTGTCCGGTCTCTCTAGCCCCCCGGTAAGCACAGGGAGTCTGCTCAGGTCTCCTACCTGGCATAGCCATACTCCCTGTTAGCCCCCCCCCAAGAAATTTTTGGGGCTGCCTCTCAGGCTTCCATCCGCTACGTCGTGCTGCCTCCTCATATCTACGCCTCTCAGCTTTCGCCGCCTCCAGTTCTTCTTTGGGGCGGCGATATTCTCCTGGCTGAGCCCAGGGTCCTCTTCCTTCTAATTCGTCCTCCCATGTCCATACCTCCTCTTTGGGCTGCTCCTGTTGCCTCTTCTCCTGCTGCACCTTTGGGCGGCTACACTCCCCTGGTTTAGCCCAGGGTCCTCTCCCGTCGAGGATTTCCTCCCATGTCCAGAAATCCTTATTGCGCGTCTCCTCGCGCTGCTCCTGCCTGTTGACACGCTGCTTGGTCCTTTGGTGGTGGGTGATTCTGTAACGGTTTTCTATATGAGAAGGAGAGTCGGACCAAAATGCAGCGTGTGGTTTACGATCCATGTTTATTAATAATACGAAACACGAATCTCCAATACAATACTACAAAACAAAACGTAACGAAAACCTAAACAGCCTATCTGGTGAAAAACACATAGACAGGAACAATCACCCACAAACACACAGTGAAACCCAGGCTACCTAAATATGGTTCCCAATCAGAGACAATGACGAACACCTGCCTCTGACTGAGAACCATATCAGGCTGAACATAGAAATAGACAAACAAGACATGAAACATAGAATACCCACTCAGATCACACCCTGACCAATCAAAACATAGAAAATACAAAGTAAACTATGGTCAGGGCGTGACAATCCCATTCAACAGTACAATGAATGTCATTGTTAGTATTGCTGTCTTTTTTATTTGATTTTTTATTGTAAAATAATAAACATATTATAAAAAATATTTTAAAACCTCTCCCTCAACGGGATCAAGACAAAGGAGATGATTGTCGACTACTGGAAAAAGATGACAGAGCACGCCCCCATTCTCATCGACCGGGCTGCAGTGGAACAGGTTGAGAGCTTCAAGTTCCTTGGTGTCCATCACCAACAAACTAACATGGTCCAAGTACACCAAGACAGTCGTGAAGAGGGCACTAACCGGTGCCCCTGCACATTGACTCTGTATTGGTACCCCCCTGTATATTGTCTCGCTATTGTTATTTTACTGCTGCTCTTTAATTACTTAATTATTTTTTTAACTGCATTGTTGGTTAAGGGCTTGTAAGTAAGCATTTCACTGTAAGGTTACCTGTTTCATTCAGCGCATGTGACTAATAACATTTGATTTGATGTTCTGAATTCTGTCACCGTACATTTCAAAAGTGCTAAACCAATAGTTATATTGACTAGGTACATCCTAGCTCGCTCATTGATGTCTTAATCAAAATTACAGATTGCCTCTCATCCGTTTGTCGTCCCCTTATGCCACAGTTTGTACATCGCAATTGTCAGTAGAAACCACATTTGTTTAACCTGGTCAGCCATATCAGCTTTGCTTTTTTTAAAGGCAGTAAATGAGGCTGAATGAACAGTTTCGCTGCCAGACAAGGCTTCCCTGATAGCCAGGTGTGTGGTAAGGTGTTGGGACTGCTGTTGGGACAGCTTTATGTAGGCCCTAACAGTTTGTGGGCAACGTTTGTCACCGTTATAGTAAAATGAATGTTATGTTGTGTATTGGCATTTATTTTTTCCAAAAATGATGCAGAAAAATTAATCCATGCTTTTGTTACTTCTAGGTTAGACTACTGCAATGCTCTACTTTCCGTCTACCCGGATAAGGCACTAAATAAACTTCAGTTAGTGCTAAATACGGCTGCTAGAATCCTGACTAGAACCAAAAAATGTGATCATATAACTCCAGTGCTAGCCTCCCTACACTGGCTTCTTGTCAAGGCAAGGGCTGATTTCAAGGTTTTACTGCTAACCTACAAAGCATTACATGGGCTTGCTCCTACCTATCTCTCTGATTTGGTCCTGCCGTACATACCTACACGTACGCTACGGTCACAACACGCAGGCCTCCTAATTGTCCCTAGAATTTCTAAGCAAACAGCTGGAGGCAGGGCTTTCTCCTACAGAGGTCCATTTTTATGGAATGGTCTGCCTACCCATGTGAGAGACGCAGACTCGGTCTCAACTTTTAAGTCTTTACTGAAGACTCATCTCTTCAGTGGGTCATATGATTGAGTGTAGTCTGGCCCAGGAGTGGGAAGGTGAACGGAAAGGCTCTGGAGCAACGAACCGGCCTTGCTGTCTCTGCCTGGCCGGTTCCCCTCTTTCCACTGGGATTCTCTGCCTCTAACCCTATTACAGGGGCTGAGTCACTGGCTTACTGGTGCTCTTTCATGCCGTCCCTAGGAGGGGTGTGTCACTTGAGTGGGTTGAGTCACTGATGTGATTTCCTGTCTGGGTTGGCGCCCCCCCTTGGGTTGTGCCGTGGTGGAGATTTTTGTGGGCTATACTCGGCCTTGTCTCAGGATGGTAAGTAGGTGGTTGAAGATATCCCTCTAGTGGTGTGGGGGCTGTGCTTTGGCAAAGTGGGTGGGATTATATCCTTACTCTTTGGCCCTGTCCTGGAGTATCATCGGATGGGGCCACAGTGTCTCCTGACCCCTCCTGTCTAAGCTTCCAGTATTTATGCTGCAGTAGTTTGTGTCGGGGGGGCTAGGGCCAGTTTGTTATATCTGGAGTAATTCTCCTGTCTTATCCGGTGTCCTGTGTGAATTTAAGTATGTTCTCTCTAATTCTCGCTTTCTTTCTCTCTCGCTCTCAGAGGACCTGAGCCCTAGGACCATGCCTCAGGACTACCTGGCATGATGACTCCTTGCTGTCCCCAGTCCACCTGGCCGTGCTGCTGCTCCAGATTCAACTGTTCTGCCTGTGATTATTATTATTTGACCATGCTGGTCATTTATGAACATTTGAACATCTTGGCCATGTTCTGTTATAATCTCCACCCGGCACAGCCAGAAGAGGACTGGCCACCCCACATAGCCTGGTTCCTCTCTAGGTTTCTTCCTAGGTTTTGGCCTTTCGAGGGAGTTTTTCCTAGCCACCGTGCTTCTACACCTACATTGCTTGCTGTTTGGGGTTTTAGGCTGGGTTTCTGTACAGCACTTTGAGATATCAGCTTATGGACGAAGGGATTTATCAATAATTTTTGTTTTTGTTTTTTCGCACCACCAAGATTTACATGCTAAAATGGCCACTGGCTAGATGTAAAGGAACACCCTGTTTCTGTTTGAAGGAAAGACTAAGACATGGTATAGCTCAGGGATCACCACACTGGTCCACGGGATGAATCCTGTTTTGTATTCTTAATTTCTTACCGTTACAAGCATCAACATATTGCTATCAGATTCAACATGAATTCATTTGCAGACCTAAACAAACCATATCTACTTACTATGACTTCCATTTGTAGTGCCTATAGATTTTCTAAATTAAACCATATATTTTCCTGTTGATGTGAGTCTTGTTTCGAAGTCTGTAACTTAGCTTCTCAACATACAGTGGGGAGAACAAGTATTTGATAACCTGCTAAATCGGCAGTGTTTCCTACTTACAAAGCATGTAGAGGTCTGCAATTTTCATCATAGGTACACTTCAACTGTGAGAGACGGAACAAAAATCCAGAAAATCACATTGTATGATTTTTAAGTAATTAATTTGCATTTTATTGCATGACATAAGTATTAGATACATCAGAAAAGCAGAACTTAATATTTGGTACAGAAACCTTTGTTTGCAATTACAGAGATCATACGTTTCCTGTAGTTCTTGACCAGGTATGCACACACTGCAGCAGGGATTTTGGCCCACTCCTCCATACAGACCTTCTCCAGATCTTTCAGGTTTCGGGGCTGTCGCTGGGCAATACGGACTTTCAGCTCCCTCCAAAGATTCCCTATTGGGTTCAGGTCTGGAGACTGGCTAGGCCACTCCAGGACCTTGAGATGCTTCTTACGGAGCCACTCCTTAGTTGCCCTGGCTGTGTTTCGGGTCATTGTCATGCTGGAAGACCCATCTTCAATGCTCTTACTGAGGGAAGGAGGTTGTTGGCCAAGATCTCGCGATACATGGCCCCATCCATCCTCCCCTCAATACGGTGCAGTCGTCCTGTCCCCTTTGCAGAAAAGCATCCCCAAAGAATGATGTTTCCACCTCCATGCTTCACGGTTGGGATGGTGTTCTTACTCATCCTTCTTCTTCCTCCAAACACGGCGAGTGGAGTTTAGACCAAAAAGCTAAGCTTTTGTCTCATCAGACCACATCTCCCATTCCTCCTCTGGATCATCCAGATGGCCATTGGCAAACTTCAGACGGGCCTGGACATACGCTGGCTTGAGCAGGGGGACCTTGCGTGCGCTGCAGGATTTTAATCCATGACGGCGTAGTGTGTTACTAATGGTTTTCTTTGAGACTGTGGTCCCAGCCCTCTTCAGGTCCTTGACCAGGTCCTGCCGTGTAGTTCTGGGCTGATCCCTCACCTTCCTCATGATCACTGATGCCCCACGAGGTGAGATCTTGCATGGAGCCCCAGACCAAGGGTGATTGACCGTCATCTTGAACTTCTTCCATTTTCTTTTTTTTTTTGAATTTTACGCCTTTTTCTCCCCAATTTCGTAGTATCCAATTGTTGTAGTAGCTACTATCTTGTCTCATAGCTACAACTCCCGTACGGGCTCGGGAGAGACGAAGGTTGAAAGTCATGCGTCCTCCGATACACAACCAACCAAGCCGCTGCTTCTTTAACACAGCGCACATCCAACCCGGAAGCCAGCCGCACCAATGCGCCGGAGGAAACACCGTGCACGTGGCCACCTTGGCTAGCGTACACTGCGCCCAGCCCGCCACAGGAGTCGCTGGTGCGCGATGAGACAAGGACACCCCTACCGACCAAGCCCTCCCTAACCCGGGCGACGCTAGGCCAATTGTGCGTCGCCCCACGGACCTGGAGGAACAGACTAAACCAACAGATGGAGGAATAGACTAAACCAACAGATGGAGGAACAGACTAAACCAACAGAGGGAGGAACAGACTAAACTAACAGAGGGAGGAACAGACTAAACCAACAGAGGGAGGAACAGACTAAACCAACAGACAAGGGAACAGACTAAACCAACAGACAAAGGAACACACGGAGGAACAGACTAAACCAACAGATGGAGGAACAGACTAAACCAACAGAAAAAGGAACAGACTAAACCAAAAGAGGGAGGACCGGACTAAACCAGCAGAGGGAGGAACGGACTAAACCAGCAGAGGGAGGAACGGACTAAACCAGCAGAGGGAGGAACAGACTAAACCAGCAGAGGGAGGAACAGACTAAACCAGCAGAGGGAGGAACAGACTAAACCAGCAGAGGGAGGAACGTACTAAACCAGCAGAGGAAGGAACAGACTAAAGAGCAGAGGGAGGAACAGACTAAAGAGCAGAGGGAGGAACAGACTAAACCAGCAGAGGGAGGAACAGACTAATCCAACAGATGGAGGAACAGACTAAACCAACAGAAGGAGGAAGAAACAAAACCAACAGAGGGAGGAACAGACTAAACCAACAGACAAAGGAACAGAGGGGGGAACGGAATAAACCAACAGAGGGGGAAACAGACTAAACAAGCAGAGGGAGGAACAGACTAAACCAACAGAGGGAGGAACGGACTAAACCAGCAGAGGGAGGAACAGACTAAACCAGCAGAGGGAAGAACGGACTAAACCAACAGAGGGAGGAACGGACTAAACCAGCAGAGGGAGGAACACACTAAGCCAGCAGAGGGAGGAACAGACTAAACCAGCAGAGGGAGGAACAGACTAAACAAGCAGAGGGAGGAACAGACTAAACAAGCAGAGGGAGGAACGGACTAAACCAACAGAGTTAGGAACAGACTAAACGCAGAAGGAGGAACGGACTAAATCAACAGACGGGGGAATGGACTAAACCAACAGAGGGGGGACCAGACTAAACCAGCAGAGGGAGGAATAGACTAAACCAGCAGAGGGAGGAACAGACGAAACCAGCAGAGGGAGGAACGGACTAAATCAACAGAGGGGGGAACGGACTAATCCAACAGAGGGGGAAACAGACTAAACCAGCAGAGGGAGGAACAGACTAAACCAGCAGAGGGAGGAACAGACTAATCCAACAGAAGGGGGAAACAGACTAAACCAGCAGAGGGAGGAACAGACTAAACCAGCAGAGGGAGGAACAGACTAAACCAGCAGAGGGAGGAACAGACTAAACCAGCAGAGGGAGGAACAGACTAAACCAACAGAGGGGGGAACGGACTAAACCAACAGAGGGGGGAACGGACTAAACCAGCAGAGGGAGGAACAGACTAAACCAACAGAGGGAGGAACAGACTAATCAATCAGAGTTAGGAACAGACTAAACCAACAGACAAAGGAACAGACTAAACCAACAGAGGGAGGAACAGACTAAACCAACAGAGGAAGGAACAGACTAAACCAACAGATGGAGGAACAGACTAAACCAACAGATGGAGGAACAGACTAAACCAACAGAGGGAGGAACAGACTAAACCAACACACAAAGCACCAGACTAAACCAACAGAGGGAGGAACAGACTAAACCAACAGAGGGAGGAACGGACTAAACCAGCAGAGGGAGGAACAGACTAAACCAACAGACGGAGGAACAGACTAAACCACCAGAGGGAGGAACACACTAAGCCAGCAGAGGGAGGAACAGACTAAACCAACAGAGGGAGGAACAGACTAAACTAACAGAGGGAGGAACAGACTAAACCAACAGAGGGAGGAACAGACTAAACCAACAGACAAGGGAACAGACTAAACCAACAGACAAAGGAACACACGGAGGAACAGACTAAACCAACAGATGGAGGAACAGACTAAACCAACAGAAAAAGGAACAGACTAAACCAAAAGAGGGAGGACCGGACTAAACCAGCAGAGGGAGGAACGGACTAAACCAGCAGAGGGAGGAACGGACTAAACCAGCAGAGGGAGGAACAGACTAAACCAGCAGAGGGAGGAACAGACTAAACCAGCAGAGGGAGGAACAGACTAAACCAGCAGAGGGAGGAACGTACTAAACCAGCAGAGGAAGGAACAGACTAAAGAGCAGAGGGAGGAACAGACTAAAGAGCAGAGGGAGGAACAGACTAAACCAGCAGAGGGAGGAACAGACTAATCCAACAGATGGAGGAACAGACTAAACCAACAGAAGGAGGAAGAAACAAAACCAACAGAGGGAGGAACAGACAAAACCAACAGACAAAGGAACAGAGGGGGGAACGGAATAAACCAACAGATGGAGGAACAGACTAAACAAGCAGAGGGAGGAACAGACTAAACAAGCAGAGGGAGGAACGGACTAAACCAACAGAGTTAGGAACAGACTAAACCAGCAGAGGGAGGAACGGACTAAATCAACAGACGGGGGAACGGACTAAACCAACAGAGGGGGGACCAGACTAAACCAGCAGAGGGAGGAATAGACTAAACCAGCAGAGGGAGGAACAGACGAAACCAGCAGAGGGAGGAACGGACTAAATCAACAGAGGGGGGAACGGACTAATCCAACAGAGGGGGAAACAGACTAAACCAGCAGAGGGAGGAACAGAGTAAACCAGCAGAGGGAGGAACAGACTAATCCAACAGAAGGGGGAAACAGACTAAACCAGCAGAGGTAGGAACAGACTAAACCAGCAGAGGGAGGAACAGACTAAACCAGCAGAGGGAGGAACAGACTAAACCAACAGAGGGGGGAACGGACTAAACCAACAGAGGGGGGAACGGACTAAACCAGCAGAGGGAGGAACAGACTAAACCAACAGAGGGAGGAACAGACTAATCAAACAGAGTTAGGAACAGACTAAACCAACAGACAAAGGAACAGACTAAACCAACAGAGGGAGGAACAGACTAAACCAACAGAGGGAGGAACAGACTAAACCAACAGATGGAGGAACAGACTAAACCAACAGATGGAGGAACAGACTAAACCAACAGAGGGAGGAACAGACTAAACCAACACACAAAGCACCAGACTAAACCAACAGAGGGAGGAACAGACTAAACCAACAGAGGGAGGAACGGACTAAACCAGCAGAGGGAGGAACAGACTAAACCAGCAGAGGGAAGAACGGACTAAACCAACAGAGGGAGGAACGGACTAAACCAGCAGAGGGAGGAACACACTAAGCCAGCAGAGGGAGGAACAGACTAAACCAGCAGAGGGAGGAACAGACTAAACAAGCAGCGGGAGGAACAGACTAAACAAGCAGAGGAAGGAACGGGCTAAACCAACAGAGTTAGGAACAGACTAAACCAGCAGAGGGAGGAACGGACTAAATCAACAGACGGGGGAATGGACTAAACCAACAGAGGGGGGACCAGACTAAACCAGCAGAGGGAGGAATAGACTAAACCAGCAGAGGGAGGAACAGACGAAACCAGCAGAGGGAGGAACGGACTAAATCAACAGAGGGGGAAACAGACTAAACCAGCAGAGGGAGGAACAGACTAAACCAGCAGAGGGAGGAACAGACTAATCCAACAGAAGGGGGAAACAGACTAAACCAGCAGAGGGAGGAACAGACTAAACCAGCAGAGGGAGGAACAGACTAAACCAGCAGAGGGAGGAACAGACTAATCCAACAGAAGGGGGAAACAGACTAAACCAGCAGAGGGGGGAACGGACTAAACCAGCAGAGGGAGGAACAGACTAAACCAACAGAGGGAGGAACAGACTAATCCAACAGAGTTAGGAACAGACTAAACCAACAGACAAAGGAACAGACTAAACCAACAGAGGGAGGAACAGACTAAACCAACAGATGGAGGAACAGACTAAATCAACAGATGGAGGAACAGACTAAACCAACAGAGGGAGGAACAGACTAAACCAACACACAAAGCACCAGACTAAACCAACAGAGGGAGGAACAGACTAAACCAACAGACAAAGGAACAGACTAAACCAACAGACGGAGACACAGACTAAACTAACAGACGGAGGAATAGACTAAACCAACAGATGGAGGAACAGACTAAACCAACAGATGGAGGAATAGACTAAACCAACAGATGGAGGAACAGACTAAACCAACAGATGGAGGAACAGACTAAACCAACAGATGGAGGAACAGACTAAACCAACAGACAAAGGAACAGACTAAACCAACAGAGGGAGGAACAGACTAAACCAGCAGAGGGAGGAACAGACTAAACCAACAGAGGGAGGAACAGACTAAACCAACAGAGGGAGGAACAGACTAAACCAACAGAGGGAGGAACAGACTAAACCAACAGAGGGAGGAACAGACTAAACCAACAGATGGAGGAACAGACTAAACCAACAGATGGAGGAAAAGACTAAACCAACAGATGAAGGAACAGACTAAACCAACAGACGGAGGAACAGACGGAGGAACAGACTAAACCAACAGAGGGGGTAACAGACTAAACCAACAGAGGGAGGAACAGACTAAACCAACAGATGGAGGAACAGACTAAACCTGCAGAGGGGGTAACAGACTAAACCAACAGAGGGAGGAACAGACTAAACCAACAGAGGGAGGAACAGACTAAACCAACAGATGGAGGAACAGAATAAACCTGCAGAGGGGGTAACAGACTAAACCAACAGAGGGAGGAACAGACTAAACCAGCAGAGGGAGGAACAGACTAAACCAGCAGAGGGAGGAACAGACTAAACCAACAGAGGGAGGAACAGACTAAACCAACAGAGGGAGGAACAGACTAAACCAACAGAGGGAGGAACAGACTAAACCAACAGAGGGAGGAAGAGACTAAACCAACAGAGGGGGCAACGGACTAAACCAACAGAGGGGGGAAAAGACTAAACCAACAGAGGGGGTAACGGACTAAACCAACAGGGGAGGAACAGACTAAAGAGCAGAGGGAGGAAACGACTAAACCAACAGACGGAGGAACAGACTAAACCAGCAGAGGGAAGAACAGACTAAACCAGCAGAGGGAAGAAAAGACTAAACATGCAGAGGGAGGAACGGACTAAATCAACAGAGGGAGGAACAGACTAAACCAACAGAGGGGGGAACGGACTAAACCAACAGAGGGGGGAACGGACTAAACCAGCAGAGGGAGGAACAGACTAAACCAACAGAGGGAGGAACAGACTAATCCAACAGAGTTAGGAACAGACTAAACCAACACACAAAGCACCAGACTAAACCAACAGAGGGAGGAACAGACTAAACCAACAGACTAAACCAACAGACGGAGGAACAGACTAAACCAACAGAGGGAGGAACAGACTAAACCAACAGAAAAAGGAACAGACTAAACCAAAAGAGGGAGGAACGGACTAAACCAGCAGAGGGAGGAACAGACTAAACCAGCAGAGGGAGGAACAGACTAAACCAGCAGAGGGAGGAACGTACTAAACCAGCAGAGGAAGGAACAGACTAAAGAGCAGAGGGAGGAACAGACTAAAGAGCAGAGGGAGGAACAGACTAAACCAGCAGAGGGAGGAACAGACTAATCCAACAGATGGAGGAACAGACTAAACCAACAGAAGGAGGAAGAAACAAAACCAACAGAGGGAGGAACAGACTAAACCAACAGACAAAGGAACAGAGGGGGGAACGGACTAAACCAACAGAGGGGGAAACAGACTAAACAAGCAGAGGGAGGAACAGACTAAACCAACAGAGGGAGGAACGGACTAAACCAGCAGAGGGAGGAACAGACTAAACCAGCAGAGGGAAGAACGGACTAAACCAGCAGAGGGAGGAACACACTAAGCCAGCAGAGGGAGGAACAGACTAAACCAGCAGAGGGTGGAACAGACTAAACAAGCAGAGGGAGGAACAGACTAAACAAGCAGAGGGAGGAACGGACTAAACCAACAGAGTTAGGAACAGACTAAACCAGCAGAGGGAGGAACGGACTAAATCAACAGACGGGGGAATGGACTAAACCAACAGAGGGGGGACCAGACTAAACCAGCAGAGGGAGGAACAGACTAATCCAACAGACAAAGGAACAGAGGGGGGAACGGACTAAACCAACAGAGGGGGAAACAGACTAAACAAGCAGAGGGAGGAACAGACTAAACCAACAGAGGGAGGAACGGACTAAACCAGCAGAGGGAGGAACAGACTAAACCAGCAGAGGGAAGAACGGACTAAACCAGCAGAGGGAGGAACACACTAAGCCAGCAGAGGGAGTAACAGACTAAACCAGCAGAGGGAGGAACAGACTAAACCAGCAGAGGGAGGAACAGACTAAACCAGCAGAGGGAGGAACAGACTAAGCCAGCAGAGGGAGGAACGGACTAAACCAGCAGAGGGAGGAACAGACTAAACCAGCATAGGGAGGAACAGACTAATCCAACAGAGGGAGGAACAGACTAAACCAGCAGAGGGAGGAACAGACTAATCCAACAGAGTTAGGAACAGACTAAACCAACAGACAAAGGAACAGACTAAACCAACAGAGGGAGGAACAGACTAAACCAACAGAGGGAGGAACAGACTAAACCAACAGATGGAGGAACAGACTAAACCAACAGAGGGAGGAACAGACTAAACCAGCAGAGGGTGGAACAGACTAAACAAGCAGAGGGAGGAACAGACTAAACCAACAGAGTTAGGAACAGACTAAACCAGCAGAGGGAGGAACGGACTAAATCAACAGACGGGGGAATGGACTAAACCAACAGAGGGGGGACCAGACTAAACCAGCAGAGGGAGGAACAGACTAATCCAACAGACAAAGGAACAGAGGGGGGAACGGACTAAACCAACAGAGGGGGAAACAGACTAAACAAGCAGAGGGAGGAACAGACTAATCCAACAGAGGGGGAAACAGACTAAACCAGCAGAGGGAGGAACAGACTAAACCAACAGAGGGAGGAACAGACTAAACCAGCAGAGGGAGGAACAGACTAAACCAGCAGAGGGAAGAACAGACTAAACCAGCAGAGGGAGGAACAGCCTAAGCCAGCAGAGGGAGGAACGGACTAAACCAGCAGAGGGAGGAACAGACTAATCCAACAGAGTTAGGAACGGACTAAACCAGCAGAGGGAGGAACAGACTAATCCAACAGAGTTAGGAACAGACTAAACCAGCATAGGGAGGAACAGACTAATCCAACAGAGGGAGGAACAGACTAAACCAACAGATGGAGGAAGAAACAAAACCAACAGAGGGAGGAACAGACTAAACCAACAGAGGGAGGAACAGACTAAACCAACAGACAAAGGAACAGAGGGAGGAACGGACTAAACCAACAGAGGGGGAAACAGACTAAACCAGCAGAGGGAGGAACAGACTAAACCAACAGAGTTAGGAACAGACTAAACCAACAGAGTTAGGAACAGACTAAACCAGCAGAGGGAGGAACGGACTAAATCAACAGACGGGGGAATGGACTAAACCAACAGAGGGGGGACCAGACTAAACCAGCAGAGGGAGGAACAGACTAATCCAACAGACAAAGGAACAGAGGGGGGAACGGACTAAACCAACAGAGGGGGAAACAGACTAAACAAGCAGAGGGAGGAACAGACTAAACCAACAGAGGGAGCAACGGACTAAACCAGCAGAGGGAGGAACAGACTAAACCAGCAGAGGGAAGAACGGACTAAACCAGCAGAGGGAGGAACACACTAAGCCAGCAGAGGGAGGAACAGACTAAACCAGCAGAGGGTGGAACAGACTAAACAAGCAGAGGGAGGAACAGACTAAACAAGCAGAGGGAGGAACGGACTAAACCAACAGAGTTAGGAACAGACTAAACCAGCAGAGGGAGGAACGGACTAAATCAACAGACGGGGG
The DNA here is from genome assembly GCF_045791955.1 of Oncorhynchus clarkii lewisi. Taxonomy (NCBI): domain Eukaryota; kingdom Metazoa; phylum Chordata; class Actinopteri; order Salmoniformes; family Salmonidae; genus Oncorhynchus; species Oncorhynchus clarkii. The sequence goes on from NC_092164.1 coordinate 52,212,662, forward strand.
AATGGACTAAACCAACAGAGGGGGGACCAGACTAAACCAGCAGAGGGAGGAACAGACTAATCCAACAGAGGGGGAAACAGACTAAACCAGCAGAGGGAGGAACAGACTAAACCAACAGAGGGAGGAACAGACTAAACCAGCAGAGGGAGGAACAGACTAAACCAGCAGAGGGAGGAACAGACTAAACCAGCAGAGGGAGGAACAGCCTAAGCCAGCAGAGGGAGGAACGGACTAAACCAGCAGAGGGAGGAACAGACTAATCCAACAGAGTTAGGAACGGACTAAACCAGCAGAGGGAGGAACAGACTAAACCAGCAGAGGGAGGAACAGACTAATCCAACAGACAAAGGAACAGAGGGGGGAACGGACTAAACCAACAGAGGGGGAAACAGACTAAACAAGCAGAGGGAGGAACAGACTAAACCAACAGAGGGAGGAACGGACTAAACCAGCAGAGGGAGGAACAGACTAAACCAGCAGAGGGAAGAACGGACTAAACCAGCAGAGGGAGGAACACACTAAGCCAGCAGAGGGAGGAACAGACTAAACCAGCAGAGGGTGGAACAGACTAAACAAGCAGAGGGAGGAACAGACTAAACAAGCAGAGGGAGGAACGGACTAAACCAACAGAGTTAGGAACAGACTAAACCAGCAGAGGGAGGAACGGACTAAATCAACAGACGGGGGAATGGACTAAACCAACAGAGGGGGGACCAGACTAAACCAGCAGAGGGAGGAACAGACTAATCCAACAGAGGGGGAAACAGACTAAACCAGCAGAGGGAGGAACAGACTAAACCAACAGAGGGAGGAACAGACTAAACCAGCAGAGGGAGGAGCAGACTAAACCAGCAGAGGGAGGAACAGACTAAACCAGCAGAGGGAGGAACAGCCTAAGCCAGCAGAGGGAGGAACGGACTAAACCAGCAGAGGGAGGAACAGACTAATCCAACAGAGTTAGGAACGGACTAAACCAGCAGAGGGAGGAACAGACTAATCCAACAGAGTTAGGAACAGACTAAACCAGCATAGGGAGGAACAGACTAATCCAACAGAGGGAGGAACAGACTAAACCAACAGATGGAGGAAGAAACAAAACCAACAGAGGGAGGAACAGACTAAACCAACAGAGGGAGGAACAGACTAAACCAACAGACAAAGGAACAGAGGGAGGAACGGACTAAATCAACAGAGGGGGGAACGGACTAAACCAACAGAGGGGGAAACAGACTAAACCAGCAGAGGGAGGAACAGACTAAACCAACAGAGTTAGGAACAGACTAAACCAGCAGAGGGAGGAACGGACTAAATCAACAGACGGGGGAATGGACTAAACCAACAGAGGGGGGACCAGACTAAACCAGCAGAGGGAGGAACAGACTAATCCAACAGACAAAGGAACAGAGGGGGGAACGGACTAAACCAACAGAGGGGGAAACAGACTAAACAAGCAGAGGGAGGAACAGACTAAACCAACAGAGGGAGGAACGGACTAAACCAGCAGAGGGAGGAACAGACTAAACCAGCAGAGGGAAGAACGGACTAAACCAGCAGAGGGAGGAACACACTAAGCCAGCAGAGGGAGGAACAGACTAAACCAGCAGAGGGTGGAACAGACTAAACAAGCAGAGGGAGGAACAGACTAAACAAGCAGAGGGAGGAACGGACTAAACCAACAGAGTTAGGAACAGACTAAACCAGCAGAGGGAGGAACGGACTAAATCAACAGACGGGGGAATGGACTAAGCCAACAGAGGGGGGACCAGACTAAACCAGCAGAGGGAGGAACAGACTAATCCAACAGAGGGGGAAACAGACTAAACCAGCAGAGGGAGGAACAGACTAAACCAACAGAGGGAGGAACAGACTAAACCAGCAGAGGGAGGAACAGACTAAACCAGCAGAGGGAGGAACAGACTAAACCAGCAGAGGGAGGAACAGCCTAAGCCAGCAGAGGGAGGAACGGACTAAACCAGCAGAGGGAGGAACAGACTAATCCAACAGAGTTAGGAACGGACTAAACCAGCAGAGGGAGGAACAGACTAATCCAACAGAGTTAGGAACAGACTAAACCAGCATAGGGAGGAACAGACTAATCCAACAGAGGGAGGAACAGACTAAACCAACAGATGGAGGAAGAAACAAAACCAACAGAGGGAGGAACAGACTAAACCAACAGAGGGAGGAACAGACTAAACCAACAGACAAAGGAACAGAGGGAGGAACGGACTAAATCAACAGAGGGGGGAACGGACTAAACCAACAGAGGGGGAAACAGACTAAACCAACAGAAAAAGGAACAGACTAAACCAAAAGAGGGAGGAACGGACTAAACCAGCAGAGGGAGGAACAGACTAAACCAGCAGAGGGAGGAACAGACTAAACCAGCAGAGGGAGGAACGTACTAAACCAGCAGAGGGAGGAACAGACTAAAGAGCAGAGGGAGGAACAGACTAAAGAGCAGAGGGAGGAACAGACTAAACCAGCAGAGGGAGGAACAGACTAATCCAACAGATGGAGGAACAGACTAAACCAACAGAAGGAGGAAGAAACAAAACCAACAGAGGGAGGAACAGACTAAACCAACAGACAAAGGAACAGAGGGGGGAACGGACTAAACCAACAGAGGGGGAAACAGACTAAACAAGCAGAGGGAGGAACAGACTAAACCAGCAGAGGGAGGAACAGACTAATCCAACAGATGGAGGAACAGACTAAACCAACAGAAGGAGGAAGAAACAAAACCAACAGAGGGAGGAACAGACTAAACCAACAGACAAAGGAACAGAGGGGGGAACGGACTAAACCAGCAGAGGGAGGAACAGACTAAACCAGCAGAGGGAAGAACGGACTAAACCAGCAGAGGGTGGAACACACTAAGCCAGCAGAGGGAGGAACAGACTAAACCAGCAGAGGGTGGAACAGACTAAACAAGCAGAGGGAGGAACAGACTAAACAAGCAGAGGGAGGAACGGACTAAACCAACAGAGTTAGGAACAGACTAAACCAGCAGAGGGAGGAACGGACTAAATCAACAGACGGGGGAATGGACTAAACCAACAGAGGGGGGACCAGACTAAACCAGCAGAGGGAGGAACAGACTAATCCAACAGACAAAGGAACAGAGGGGGGAACGGACTAAACCAACAGAGGGGGAAACAGACTAAACAAGCAGAGGGAGGAACAGACTAAACCAACAGAGGGAGGAACACACTAAGCCAGCAGAGGGAGGAACAGACTAAACCAGCAGAGGGAGGAACAGACTAAACAAGCAGAGGGAGGAATAGACTAAACCAGCAGAGGGAGGAACAGACTAAACCAGCAGAGGGAGGAACAGACTAAACCAGCAGAGGGAGGAACAGACTAAACCAGCAGAGGGAGGAACAGACTAAGCCAGCAGAGGGAGGAACGGACTAAACCAGCAGAGGGAGGAACGGACTAAACCAGCAGAGGGAGGAACAGACTAAACCAGCATAGGGAGGAACAGACTAATCCAACAGAGGGAGGAACAGACTAAACCAGCAGAGGGAGGAACAGACTAATCCAACAGAGTTAGGAACAGACTAAACCAACAGAGGGAGGAACAGACTAAACCAACAGATGGAGGAAGAAACAAAACCAACAGAGGGAGGAACAGACTAAACCAACAGATGGAGGAACAGACTAAACCAACAGATGGAGGAACAGACTAAACCAACAGAGGGAGGAACAGACTAAATCTGCAGAGGGGGGAACAGACTAAACCAACAGACAAAGGAACAGACGGAGAAACAGACTAAACCAACAGATGGAGGCACGGACTAAATCAACAGCGGGAGGTACGGACTAAACCAGCAGAGGGGGCAACGGACTAAACCAACAGAGGGAGGAACGGACTAAATCAACAGAGGGAAGAAAAGACTAAACATGCAGAGGGAGGAACGGACTAAATCAACAGACGGAGGAACAGACTAAATCAACAGAGGGGGGAACGGACTAAACCAACAGAGGGGGGAACGGACTAAACCAGCAGAGGGAGGAACAGACTAAACCAACAGAGGGAGGAACAGACTAATCCAACAGAGTTAGGAACAGACTAAACCAACAGACAAAGGAACAGACTAAACCAACAGAGGGAGGAACAGACTAAACCAACAGAGGGAGGAACAGACTAAACCAACAGATGGAGGAACAGACTAACCCAACAGATGGAGGAACAGACTAAACCAACAGAGGGAGGAACAGACTAAACCAACACACAAAGCACCAGACTAAACCAACAGAGGGAGGAACAGACTAAACCAACAGACTAAACCAACAGACGGAGGAACAGACTAAACCAACAGAGGGAGGAACAGACTAAACCAACAGAAAAAGGAACAGACTAAACCAAAAGAGGGAGGAACGGACTAAACCAGCAGAGGGAGGAACAGACTAAACCAGCAGAGGGAGGAACAGACTAAACCAGCAGAGGGAGGAACGTACTAAACCAGCAGAGGAAGGAACAGACTAAAGAGCAGAGGGAGGAAAAGACTAAAGAGCAGAGGGAGGAACAGACTAAACCAGCAGAGGGAGGAACAGACTAATCCAACAGATGGAGGAACAGACTAAACCAACAGAAGGAGGAAGAAACAAAACCAACAGAGGGAGGAACAGACTAAACCAACAAACAAAGGAACAGAGGGGGGAACGGACTAAACCAACAGATGGGGAAACAGACTAAACAAGCAGAGGGAGGAACAGACTAAACCAACAGAGGGAGGAACGGACTAAACCAGCAGAGGGAGGAACAGACTAAACCAGCAGAGGGAAGAACGGACTAAACCAGCAGAGGGAGGAACACACTAAGCCAGCAGAGGGAGGAACAGACTAAACCAGCAGAGGGTGGAACAGACTAAACAAGCAGAGGGAGGAACAGACTAAACAAGCAGAGGGAGGAACGGACTAAACCAACAGAGTTAGGAACAGACTAAACCAGCAGAGGGAGGAACGGACTAAATCAACAGACGGGGGAATGGACTAAACCAACAGAGGGGGGACCAGACTAAACCAGCAGAGGGAGGAACAGACTAATCCAACAGACAAAGGAACAGAGGGGGGAACGGACTAAACCAACAGAGGGGGAAACAGACTAAACAAGCAGAGGGAGGAACAGACTAAACCAACAGAGGGAGGAACGGACTAAACCAGCAGAGGGAGGAACAGACTAAACCAGCAGAGGGAAGAACGGACTAAACCAGCAGAGGGAGGAACACACTAAGCCAGCAGAGGGAGGAACAGACTAAACCAGCAGAGGGTGGAACAGACTAAACAAGCAGAGGGAGGAACAGACTAAACAAGCAGAGGGAGGAACGGACTAAACCAACAGAGTTAGGAACAGACTAAACCAGCAGAGGGAGGAACGGACTAAATCAACAGACGGGGGAATGGACTAAACCAACAGAGGGGGGACCAGACTAAACCAGCAGAGGGAGGAACAGACTAATCCAACAGACAAAGGAACAGAGGGGGGAACGGACTAAACCAACAGAGGGGGAAACAGACTAAACAAGCAGAGGGAGGAACAGACTAAACCAACAGAGGGAGGAACGGACTAAACCAGCAGAGGGAGGAACAGACTAAACCAGCAGAGGGAAGAACGGACTAAACCAGCAGAGGGAGGAACAGACTAAACCAGCAGAGGGAGGAACAGCCTAAGCCAGCAGAGGGAGGAACGGACTAAACCAGCAGAGGGAGGAACAGACTAATCCAACAGAGTTAGGAACGGACTAAACCAGCAGAGGGAGGAACAGACTAATCCAACAGAGTTAGGAACAGACTAAACCAGCAGAGGGAGGAACGGACTAAATCAACAGACGGGGGAATGGACTAAACCAACAGAGGGGGGACCAGACTAAACCAGCAGAGGGAGGAACAGACTAATCCAACAGAGGGGGAAACAGACTAAACCAGCAGAGGGAGGAACAGACTAAACCAACAGAGGGAGGAACAGACTAAACCAGCAGAGGGAGGAACAGACTAAACCAGCAGAGGGAGGAACAGCCTAAGCCAGCAGAGGGAGGAACGGACTAAACCAGCAGTGTGAGGAACAGACTAATCCAACAGAGTTAGGAACGGACTAAACCAGCAGAGGGAGGAACAGACTAATCCAACAGAGTTAGGAACAGACTAAACCAGCATAGGGAGGAACAGACTAATCCAACAGAGGGAGGAACAGACTAAACCAACAGATGGAGGAAGAAACAAAACCAACAGAGGGAGGAACAGACTAAACCAACAGAGGGAGGAACAGACTAAACCAACAGACAAAGGAACAGAGGGAGGAACGGACTAAATCAACAGAGGGGGGAACGGACTAAACCAACAGAGGGGGAAACAGACTAAACCAACAGAAAAAGGAACAGACTAAACCAAAAGAGGGAGGAACGGACTAAACCAGCAGAGGGAGGAACAGACTAAACCAGCAGAGGGAGGAACAGACTAAACCAGCAGAGGGAGGAACGTACTAAACCAGCAGAGGGAGGAACAGACTAAACCAGCAGAGGGAGGAACGGACTAAACCAGCAGAGGAAGGAACAGACTAAAGAGCAGAGGGAGGAACAGACTAAAGAGCAGAGGGAGGAACAGACTAAACCAGCAGAGGGAGGAACAGACTAATCCAACAGATGGAGGAACAGACTAAACCAACAGAAGGAGGAAGAAACAAAACCAACAGAGGGAGGAACAGACTAAACCAACAGACAAAGGAACAGAGGGGGGAACGGACTAAACCAACAGAGGGGGAAACAGACTAAACAAGCAGAGGGAGGAACAGACTAAACCAACAGAGGGAGGAACGGACTAAACCAGCAGAGGGAGGAACAGACTAAACCAGCAGAGGGAAGAACGGACTAAACCAGCAGAGGGAGGAACACACTAAGCCAGCAGAGGGAGGAACAGACTAAACCAGCAGAGGGTGGAACAGACTAAACAAGCAGAGGGAGGAACAGACTAAACAAGCAGAGGGAGGAACGGACTAAATCAACAGACGGGGGAATGGACTAAACCAACAGAGGGGGGACCAGACTAAACCAGCAGAGGGAGGAACAGACTAATCCAACAGACAAAGGAACAGAGGGGGGAACGGACTAAACCAACAGAGGGGGAAACAGACTAAACAAGCAGAGGGAGGAACAGACTAAACCAACAGAGGGAGGAACGGACTAAATCAACAGACGGGGGAATGGACTAAACCAACAGAGGGGGGACCAGACTAAACCAGCAGAGGGAGGAACAGACTAATCCAACAGAGGGGGAAACAGACTAAACCAGCAGAGGGAGGAACAGACTAAACCAACAGAGGGAGGAACAGACTAAACCAGCAGAGGGAGGAACAGACTAAACCAGCAGAGGGAGGAACAGACTAAACCAGCAGAGGGAGGAACAGCCTAAGCCAGCAGAGGGAGGAACGGACTAAACCAGCAGAGGGAGGAACAGACTAATCCAACAGAGTTAGGAACGGACTAAACCAGCAGAGGGAGGAACAGACTAATCCAACAGAGTTAGGAACAGACTAAACCAGCATAGGGAGGAACAGACTAATCCAACAGAGGGAGGAACAGACTAAACCAACAGATGGAGGAAGAAACAAAACCAACAGAGGGAGGAACAGACTAAACCAACAGAGGGAGGAACAGACTAAACCAACAGACAAAGGAACAGAGGGAGGAACGGACTAAATCAACAGAGGGGGGAACGGACTAAACCAACAGAGGGGGAAACAGACTAAACCAGCAGAGGGAGGAACAGACTAAACCAGCAGAGGGAGGAACAGACTAATCCAACAGAGTTAGGAACAGACTAAACCAAAAGACAAAGGAACAGACTAAACCAACAGAGGGAGGAACAGACTAAACTAACAGAGGGAGGAACAGACTAAACCAACAGAGGGAGGAACAGACTAAACCAACAGACAAGGGAACAGACTAAACCAACAGACAAAGGAACAGACGGAGGAACAGACTAAACCAACAGATGGAGGAACAGACTAAACCAACACACAAAGCAACAGACTAAACCTGCAGAGGGAGGAACAGACTAAACCAACAGAAAAAGGAACAGACTAAACCAAAAGAGGGAGGAACGGACTAAACCAGCAGAGGGAGGAACAGACTAAACCAGCAGAGGGAGGAACAGACTAAACCAGCAGAGGGAGGAACAGACTAAACCAGCAGAGGGAGGAACGTACTAAACCAGCAGAGGAAGGAGCAGACTAAAGAGCAGAGGGAGGAACAGACTAAAGAGCAGAGGGAGGAACAGACTAAACCAGCAGAGGGAGAAACAGACTAATCCAACAGATGGAGGAACAGACTAAACCAACAGAAGGAGGAAGAAACAAAACCAACAGAGGGAGGAACAGACTAAACCAACAGACTAAACCAACAGACAAAGGAACAGACGGAGAAACAGACTAAACCAACAGATGGAGGAACAGACTAAACCAACAGACAACGGAACAGACTAAACTAACAGAGGGAGGAACAGACTAAACCAACAGAGGGAGGAACAGACTAAACCAACAGACAAAGGAACAGACTAAACCAACAGAGGGAGGAACAGACTAAACCAACAGAGGGAGGAACACACTAAGCCAGCAGAGGGAGGAACAGACTAAACCAGCAGAGGGTGGAACAAACTAAACAAGCAGAGGGAGGAACAGACTAAAAAAGCAGAGGGAGGAACGGACTAAACCAACAGAGTTAGGAACAGACTAAACCAGCAGAGGGAGGAACGGACTAAATCAACAGACGGGGGAATGGACTAAACCAACAGAGGGGGGACCAGACTAAACCAGCAGAGGGAGGAACAGACTAATCCAACAGACAAAGGAACAGAGGGGGGAACGGACTAAACCAACAGAGGGGGAAACAGACTAAACAAGCAGAGGGAGGAACAGACTAAACCAACAGAGGGAGGAACGGACTAAACCAGCAGAGGGAGGAACAGACTAAACCAGCAGAGGGAAGAACGGACTAAACCAGCAGAGGGAGGAACACACTAAGCCAGCAGAGGGAGGAACAGACTAAACCAGCAGAGGGTGGAACAGACTAAACAAGCAGAGGGAGGAACAGACTAAACAAGCAGAGGGAGGAACGGACTAAACCAACAGAGTTAGGAACAGACTAAACCAGCAGAGGGAGGTACGGACTAAATCAACAGACGGGGGAATGGACATAACCAACAGAGGGGGGACCAGACTAAACCAGCAGAGGGAGGAACAGACTAATCCAACAGAGGGGGAAACAGACTAAACCAGCAGAGGGAGGAACAGACTAAACCAACAGAGGGAGGAACAGACTAAACCAGCAGAGGGAGGAACAGACTAAACCAGCAGAGGGAGGAACAGACTAAACCAGCAGAGGGAGGAACAGCCTAAGCCAGCAGAGGGAGGAACGGACTAAACCAGCAGAGGGAGGAACAGACTAATCCAACAGAGTTAGGAACGGACTAAACCAGCAGAGGGAGGAACAGACTAATCCAACAGAGTTAGGAACAGACTAAACCAGCATAGGGAGGAACAGACTAATCCAACAGAGGGAGGAACAGACTAAACCAACAGATGGAGGAAGAAACAAAACCAACAGAGGGAGGAACAGACTAAACCAACAGAGGGAGGAACAGACTAAACCAACAGACAAAGGAACAGAGGGAGGAACGGACTAAATCAACAGAGGGGGGAACGGACTAAACCAACAGAGGGAGGAACAGACTAAACCAACAGAGGGGGAAACAGACTAAACCAGCAGAGGGAGGAACAGACTAAATCAGCAGAGGGAGGAACAGACTAATCCAACAGAGTTAGGAACAGACTAAACCTGCAGAGGGAGGAACAGACTAAACCAACAGAAAAAGGAACAGACTAAACCAAAAGAGGGAGGAACGGACTAAACCAGCAGAGGGAGGAACAGACTAAACCAGCAGAGGGAGGAACAGACTAAACCAGCAGAGGGAGGAACAGACTAAAACAGCAGAGGGAGGAACGTACTAAACCAGCAGAGGAAGGAGCAGACTAAACCAACAGAAGGAGGAAGAAACAAAACCAACAGAGGGAGGAACAGACTAAACCAACAGACTAAACCAACAGAGGGAGGAACGGACTAAACCAGCAGAGGGAGGAACAGACTAAACCAGCAGAGGGAAGAACGGACTAAACCAACAGAGGGAGGAACACACTAAGCCAGCAGAGGGAGGAACAGACTAAACCAGCAGAGGGAGGAACAGACTAAACAAGCAGAGGGAGGAACAGACTAAACAAGCAGAGGGAGGAACAGACTAAACAAGCAGAGGGAGGAACGGACTAAACCAACAGAGTTAGGAACAGACTAAACCAGCAGAGGGAGGAACGGACTAAATTAACAGACGGGGGAATGGACTAAACCAACAGAGGGGGGACCAGACTAAACCAGCAGAGGGAGGAATAGACTAAACCAGCAGAGGGAGGAACAGACTAAACCAGCAGAGGGAGGAACAGACTAAACCAGCAGAGGGAGGAACAGACTAAACCAGCAGAGGGAGGAACAGACTAAGCCAGCAGAGGGAGGAACGGACTAAACCAGCAGAGGGAGGAACAGACTAATCCAACAGAGTTAGGAACGGACTAAACCAGCAGAGGGAGGAACAGACTAAACCAGCATAGGGAGGAACAGACTAATCCAACAGAGGGAGGAACAGCCTAAGCCAGCAGAGGGAGGAACGGACTAAACCAGCAGAGGGAGGAACAGACTAAACCAGCAGAGGGAGGAACAGACTAAACCAGCAGAGGGAGGAACAGCCTAAACCAGCAGAGGGAGGAACAGACTAATCCAACAGAGTTAGGAACGGACTAAACCAGCAGAGGGAGGAACAGACTAATCCAACAGAGTTAGGAACAGACTAAACCAGCATAGGGAGGAACAGACTAATCCAACAGAGGGAGGAAGAAACAAAACCAACAGAGGGAGGAACAGACTAAACCAACAGAGGGAGGAACAGACTAAACCAACAGACAAAGGAACAGAGGGAGGAACGGACTAAATCAACAGAGGGGGGAACGGACTAAACCAACAGAGGGGGAAACAGACTAAACCAGCAGAGGGAGGAACAGACTAATCCAACAGAGTTAGGAACAGACTAAACCAAAAGACAAAGGAACAGACTAAACCAACAGAGGGAGGAACAGACTAAACTAACAGAGGGAGGAACAGACTAAACCAACAGAGGGAGGAACAGACTAAACCAACAGACAAGGGAACAGACTAAACCAACAGACAAAGGAACAGACGGAGGAACAGACTAAACCAACAGATGGAGGAACAGACTAAACCAACACACAAAGCAACAGACTAAACATGCAGAGGGAGGAACAGACTAAACCAACAGAAAAAGGAACAGACTAAACCAAAAGAGGGAGGAACGGACTAAACCAGCAGAGGGAGGAACAGACTAAACCAGCAGAGGGAGGAACAGACTAAACCAGCAGAGGGAGGAACAGACTAAACCAGCAGAGGGAGGAACGTACTAAACCAGCAGAGGAAGGAGCAGACTAAAGAGCAGAGGGAGGAACAGACTAAAGAGCAGAGGGAGGAACAGACTAAACCAGCAGAGGGAGGAACAGACTAATCCAACAGATGGAGGAACAGACTAAACCAACAGAGGGAGGAACAGACTAAACCAGCAGAGGGAAGAACGGACTGAACCAACAGAGGGAGGAACACACTAAGCCAGCAGAGGGAGGAACAGACTAAACCAGCAGAGGGAGGAACAGACTAAACAAGCAGAGGGAGGAACAGACTAAACAAGCAGAGGGAGGAACAGACTAAACAAGCAGAGGGAGGAACGGACTAAACCAACAGAGTTAGGAACAGACTAAACCAGCAGAGGGAGGAACGGACTAAATCAACAGACGGGGGAATTGACTAAACCAACAGAGGGGGGACCAGACTAAACCAGCAGAGGGAGGAACAGACTAAACCAGCAGAGGGAGGAACAGACTAAACCAGCAGAGGGAGGAACAGACTAAACCAGCAGAGGGAGGAACAGACTAAGCCAGCAGAGGGAGGAACGGACTAAACCAGCATAGGGAGGAACAGACTAATCCAACAGAGTTAGGAACGGACTAAACCAGCAGAGGGAGGAACAGACTAAACCAGCATAGGGAGGAACAGACTAAACCAACAGAGGGAGGAACAGACTAAACCAACAGACAAAGGAACAGACTAAACCAACAGAGGGAGGAACAGACTAAACCAACAGACAAAGGAACAGACTAAACCAACAGAGGGAGGAACAGACTAAACCAACAGAGGGAGGAACAGACTAAACCAACAGATGGAGGAAGAAACAAAACCAACAGAGGGAGGAACAGACTAAACCAACAGATGGAGGAACAGACTAAACCAACAGATGGAGGAACAGACTAAACCAACAGATGGAGGAATAGACTAAACCAACAGACGGAGGAACAGACTAAACCAACAGAGGGAGGAACAGACTAAACCAACAGAGGGAGGAACAGACTAAACCAACAGATGGAGGAACAGACTAATCCAACAGATGGAGGAACAGACTAAACCAACAGAGGGAGGAACAGACTAAACCAACAGAGGGAGGAACAGACTAAACCAACAGATGGAGGAACAGACTAAACCAGCAGAGGGAGGAACAGACTAAACCAACACACAAAGCAACAGACTAAACCAACAGAGGGAGGAACAGACTAAACCAACAGATGGAGGAACAGACTAAACCAGCAGAGGGAGGAACAGACTAAACCAACACACAAAGCAACAGACTAAACCAACAGAGGGAGGAACGGACTAAACCAGCAGAGGGATCAACAGACTAAACCAGCAGAGGGAGGAACAGACTAATCCAACAGAGTTAGGAACAGACTAAACCAGCAGAGGGAGGAACTGACTAATCCAACAGAGGGAGGAACAGACTAAACCAACAGATGGAGGAAGAAACAAAACCAACAGACAAAGGAACAGACTAAACCAACAGAGGGAGGAACAGACTAAATCAACAGAGGGAGGAACAGACTAAACCAACAGAGGGAGGAACAGACTAAACCAGCAGAGGGAGGAACAGACTAAACAAGCAGAGGGAGGAACAGACTAAACAAGCAGAGGGAGGAACGGACTAAACCAACAGAGTTAGGAACAGACTAAACCAGCAGAGGGAGGAACGGACTAAATCAACAGACGGGGGAATGGACTAAACCAACAGAGGGGGGACCAGACTAAACCTGCAGAGGGAGGAATAGACTAAACCAGCAGAGGGAGGAACAGACTAAACCAGCAGAGGGAGGACCAGACTAAACCAGCAGAGGGAGGAACAGACTAAACCAGCAGAGGGAGGAACAGACTAAGCCAGCAGAGGGAGGAACGGACTAAACCAGCAGAGGGAGGAACAGACTAATCCAACAGAGTTAGGAACGGACTAAACCAGCAGAGGGAGGAACAGACTAAACCAGCATAGGGAGGAACAGACTAATCCAACAGAGGGAGGAACAGCCTAAGCCAGCAGAGGGAGGAACGGACTAAACCAGCAGAGGGAGGAACAGACTAAACCAGCAGAGGGAGGAACAGACTAAACCAGCAGAGGGAGGAACAGCCTAAACCAGCAGAGGGAGGAACAGACTAATCCAACAGAGTTAGGAACGGACTAAACCAGCAGAGGGAGGAACAGACTAATCCAACAGAGTTAGGAACAGACTAAACCAGCATAGGGAGGAACAGACTAATCCAACAGAGGGAGGAAGAAACAAAACCAACAGAGGGAGGAACAGACTAAACCAACAGAGGGAGGAACAGACTAAACCAACAGACAAAGGAACAGAGGGAGGAACGGACTAAATCAACAGAGGGGGGAACGGACTAAACCAACAGAGGGGGAAACAGACTAAACCAGCAGAGGGAGGAACAGACTAAATCAGCAGAGGGAGGAACAGACTAATCCAACAGAGTTAGGAACAGACTAAACCAAAAGACAAAGGAACAGACGGAGGAACAGACTAAACCAACAGATGGAGGAACAGACTAAACCAACACACAAAGCAACAGACTAAACCTGCAGAGGGAGGAACAGACTAAACCAACAGAAAAAGGAACAGACTAAACCAAAAGAGGGAGGAACGGACTAAACCAGCAGAGGGAGGAACAGACTAAACCAGCAGAGGGAGGAACAGACTAAACCAGCAGAGGGAGGAACAGACTAAACCAGCAGATGGAGGAACGTACTAAACCAGCAGAGGGAGGAACAGACTAAACCAACACACAAAGCAACAGACTAAACCAACAGAGGGAGGAACAGACTAAACCAACAGATGGAGGAACAGACTAAACCAGCAGAGGGAGGAACAGACTAAACCAACACACAAAGCAACAGACTAAACCAACAGAGGGAGGAACGGACTAAACCAGCAGAGGGAGGAACAGACTAAACCAGCAGAGGGAGGAACAGACTAATCCAACAGAGTTAGGAACAGACTAAACCAGCAGAGGGAGGAACTGACTAATCCAACAGAGGGAGAAACAGACTAAACCAACAGATGGAGGAAGAAACAAAACCAACAGACAAAGGAACAGACTAAACCAACAGAGGGAGGAACAGACTAAATCAACAGAGGGAGGAACAGACTAAACCAACAGAGGGAGGAACAGACTAAACCAGCAGAGGGAGGAACAGACTAAACAAGCAGAGGGAGGAACAGACTAAACAAGCAGAGGGAGGAACGGACTAAACCAACAGAGTTAGGAACAGACTAAACCAGCAGAGGGAGGAACGGACTAAATCAACAGACGGGGGAATGGACTAAACCAACAGAGGGGGGACCAGACTAAACCAGCAGAGGGAGGAACAGACTAAACCAGCAGAGGGAGGAACAGACTAAACCAGCAGAGGGAGGACCAGACTAAACCAGCAGAGGGAGGACCAGACTAAACCAGCAGAGGGAGGAACAGACTAAGCCAGCAGAGGGAGGAACGGACTAAACCAGCAGAGGGAGGAACAGACTAATCCAACAGAGTTAGGAACGGACTAAACCAGCAGAGGGAGGAACAGACTAAACCAGCATAGGGAGGAACAGACTAATCCAACAGAGGGAGGAACAGCCTAAGCCAGCAGAGGGAGGAACGGACTAAACCAGCAGAGGGAGGAACAGACTAAACCAGCAGAGGGAGGAACAGACTAAACCAGCAGAGGGAGGAACAGCCTAAACCAGCAGAGGGAGGAACAGACTAATCCAACAGAGGGAGGAAGAAACAAAACCAACAGAGGGAGGAACAGACTAAACCAACAGAGGGAGGAACAGACTAAACCAACAGAGGGGGGAACGGACTAAACCAACAGAGGGGGAAACAGACTAAACCAGCAGAGGGAGGAACAGACTAAATCAGCAGAGGGAGGAACAGACTAATCCAACAGAGTTAGGAACAGACTAAACCAAAAGACAAAGGAACAGACGGAGAAACAGACTAAACCAACAGATGGAGGAACAGACTAAACCAACACACAAAGCAACAGACTAAACCTGCAGAGGGAGGAACAGACTAAACCAACAGAAAAAGGAACAGACTAAACCAAAAGAGGGAGGAACGGACTAAACCAGCAGAGGGAGGAACAGACTAAACCAGCAGAGGGAGGAACAGACTAAACCAGCAGAGGGAGGAACAGACTAAACCAGCAGAGGGAGGAACGTACTAAACCAGCAGAGGGAGGAACAGACTAAAGAGCAGAGGGAGGAACAGACTAAACCAGCAGAGGGAGGAACAGACTAATCCAACAGATGGAGGAACAGACTAAACCAACAGCGGGAGGAACAGACTAAACCAGCAGAGTGAAGAACAGACTAAACCAACAGAGGGAGGAACACACTAAGCCAGCAGAGGGAGGAACAGACTAAACCAGCAGAGGGAGGAACAGACTAAACAAGCAGAGGGAGGAACAGACTAAACAAGCAGAGGGAGGAACAGACTAAACAAGCAGAGGGAGGAACGGACTAAACCAACAGAGTTAGGAACAGACTAAACCAGCAGAGGGAGGAACGGACTAAATCAACAGACGGGGGAATGGACTAAACCAACAGAGGGGGGACCAGACTAAACCAGCAGAGGGAGGAACAGACTAAACCAGCAGAGGGAGGAACAGACTAAACCAGCATAGGGAGGAACAGACTAAACCAACAGATGGAGGAACAGACTAAACCAACAGACAAAGGAACAGACTAAACCAACAGAGGGAGGAACAGACTAAACCAACAGACAAAGGAACAGACTAAACCAACAGAGGGAGGAACAGACTAAACCAACAGAGGGAGGAACAGACTAAACCAACAGATGGAGGAACAGACTAAACCAACAGATGGAGGAAGAAACAAAACCAACAGAGGGAGGAACAGACTAAACCAACAGATGGAGGAACAGACTAAACCAACAGATGGAGGAATAGACTAAACCAACAGACGGAGGAACAGACTAAACCAACAGAGGGAGGAACAGACTAAACCAACAGAGGGAGGAACAGACTAAACCAACAGATGGAGGAACAGACTAATCCAACAGATGGAGGAACAGACTAAACCAACAGAGGGAGGAACAGACTAAACCAACAGAGGGAGGAACAGACTAAACCAACAGACAAAGGAACAGAGGGAGGAACGGACTAAATCAACAGAGGGGGGAACGGACTAAACCAACAGAGGGGGAAACAGACTAAACCAGCAGAGGGAGGAACAGACTAAACTAACAGAGGGAGGAACAGACTAAACCAACAGAGGGAGGAACAGACTAAACCAACAGACAAGGGAACAGACTAAACCAACAGACAAAGGAACAGACGGAGGAACAGACTAAACCAACAGATGGAGGAACAGACTAAACCAACACACAAAGCAACAGACTAAACATGCAGAGGGAGGAACAGACTAAACCAACAGAAAAAGGAACAGACTAAACCAAAAGAGGGAGGAACGGACTAAACCAGCAGAGGGAGGAACAGACTAAACCAGCAGAGGGAGGAACAGACTAAACCAGCAGAGGGAGGAACAGACTAAACCAGCAGAGGGAGGAACGTACTAAACCAGCAGAGGAAGGAGCAGACTAAAGAGCAGAGGGAGGAACAGACTAAAGAGCAGAGGGAGGAACAGACTAAACCAGCAGAGGGAGGAACAGACTAATCCAACAGATGGAGGAACAGACTAAACCAACAGAGGGAGGAACAGACTAAACCAGCAGAGGGAAGAACGGACTGAACCAACAGAGGGAGGAACACACTAAGCCAGCAGAGGGAGGAACAGACTAAACCAGCAGAGGGAGGAACAGACTAAACAAGCAGAGGGAGGAACAGACTAAACAAGCAGAGGGAGGAACAGACTAAACAAGCAGAGGGAGGAACGGACTAAACCAACAGAGTTAGGAACAGACTAAACCAGCAGAGGGAGGAACGGACTAAATCAACAGACGGGGGAATTGACTAAACCAACAGAGGGGGGACCAGACTAAACCAGCAGAGGGAGGAACAGACTAAACCAGCAGAGGGAGGAACAGACTAAACCAGCAGAGGGAGGAACAGACTAAACCAGCAGAGGGAGGAACAGACTAAGCCAGCAGAGGGAGGAACGGACTAAACCAGCATAGGGAGGAACAGACTAATCCAACAGAGTTAGGAACGGACTAAACCAGCAGAGGGAGGAACAGACTAAACCAGCATAGGGAGGAACAGACTAAACCAACAGAGGGAGGAACAGACTAAACCAACAGACAAAGGAACAGACTAAACCAACAGAGGGAGGAACAGACTAAACCAACAGACAAAGGAACAGACTAAACCAACAGAGGGAGGAACAGACTAAACCAACAGAGGGAGGAACAGACTAAACCAACAGATGGAGGAAGAAACAAAACCAACAGAGGGAGGAACAGACTAAACCAACAGATGGAGGAACAGACTAAACCAACAGATGGAGGAACAGACTAAACCAACAGATGGAGGAATAGACTAAACCAACAGACGGAGGAACAGACTAAACCAACAGAGGGAGGAACAGACTAAACCAACAGAGGGAGGAACAGACTAAACCAACAGATGGAGGAACAGACTAATCCAACAGATGGAGGAACAGACTAAACCAACAGAGGGAGGAACAGACTAAACCAACAGAGGGAGGAACAGACTAAACCAACAGATGGAGGAACAGACTAAACCAGCAGAGGGAGGAACAGACTAAACCAACACACAAAGCAACAGACTAAACCAACAGAGGGAGGAACAGACTAAACCAACAGATGGAGGAACAGACTAAACCAGCAGAGGGAGGAACAGACTAAACCAACACACAAAGCAACAGACTAAACCAACAGAGGGAGGAACGGACTAAACCAGCAGAGGGATCAACAGACTAAACCAGCAGAGGGAGGAACAGACTAATCCAACAGAGTTAGGAACAGACTAAACCAGCAGAGGGAGGAACTGACTAATCCAACAGAGGGAGGAACAGACTAAACCAACAGATGGAGGAAGAAACAAAACCAACAGACAAAGGAACAGACTAAACCAACAGAGGGAGGAACAGACTAAATCAACAGAGGGAGGAACAGACTAAACCAACAGAGGGAGGAACAGACTAAACCAGCAGAGGGAGGAACAGACTAAACAAGCAGAGGGAGGAACAGACTAAACAAGCAGAGGGAGGAACGGACTAAACCAACAGAGTTAGGAACAGACTAAACCAGCAGAGGGAGGAACGGACTAAATCAACAGACGGGGGAATGGACTAAACCAACAGAGGGGGGACCAGACTAAACCTGCAGAGGGAGGAATAGACTAATCCAACAGAGGGAGGAACAGCCTAAGCCAGCAGAGGGAGGAACGGACTAAACCAGCAGAGGGAGGAACAGACTAAACCAGCAGAGGGAGGAACAGACTAAACCAGCAGAGGGAGGAACAGCCTAAACCAGCAGAGGGAGGAACAGACTAATCCAACAGAGTTAGGAACGGACTAAACCAGCAGAGGGAGGAACAGACTAATCCAACAGAGTTAGGAACAGACTAAACCAGCATAGGGAGGAACAGACTAATCCAACAGAGGGAGGAAGAAACAAAACCAACAGAGGGAGGAACAGACTAAACCAACAGAGGGAGGAACAGACTAAACCAACAGACAAAGGAACAGAGGGAGGAACGGACTAAATCAACAGAGGGGGGAACGGACTAAACCAACAGAGGGGGAAACAGACTAAACCAGCAGAGGGAGGAACAGACTAAATCAGCAGAGGGAGGAACAGACTAATCCAACAGAGTTAGGAACAGACTAAACCAAAAGACAAAGGAACAGACGGAGGAACAGACTAAACCAACAGATGGAGGAACAGACTAAACCAACACACAAAGCAACAGACTAAACCTGCAGAGGGAGGAACAGACTAAACCAACAGAAAAAGGAACAGACTAAACCAAAAGAGGGAGGAACGGACTAAACCAGCAGAGGGAGGAACAGACTAAACCAGCAGAGGGAGGAACAGACTAAACCAGCAGAGGGAGGAACAGACTAAACCAGCAGAGGGAGGAACGTACTAAACCAGCAGAGGGAGGAACAGACTAAACCAACACACAAAGCAACAGACTAAACCAACAGAGGGAGGAACAGACTAAACCAACAGATGGAGGAACAGACTAAACCAGCAGAGGGAGGAACAGACTAAACCAACACACAAAGCAACAGACTAAACCAACAGAGGGAGGAACGGACTAAACCAGCAGAGGGAGGAACAGACTAAACCAGCAGAGGGAGGAACAGACTAATCCAACAGAGTTAGGAACAGACTAAACCAGCAGAGGGAGGAACTGACTAATCCAACAGAGGGAGGAACAGACTAAACCAACAGATGGAGGAAGAAACAAAACCAACAGACAAAGGAACAGACTAAACCAACAGAGGGAGGAACAGACTAAATCAACAGAGGGAGGAACAGACTAAACCAACAGAGGGAGGAACAGACTAAACCAGCAGAGGGAGGAACAGACTAAACAAGCAGAGGGAGGAACAGACTAAACAAGCAGAGGGAGGAACGGACTAAACCAACAGAGTTAGGAACAGACTAAACCAGCAGAGGGAGGAACGGACTAAATCAACAGACGGGGGAATGGACTAAACCAACAGAGGGGGGACCAGACTAAACCAGCAGAGGGAGGAACAGACTAAACCAGCAGAGGGAGGAACAGACTAAACCAGCAGAGGGAGGACCAGACTAAACCAGCAGAGGGAGGACCAGACTAAACCAGCAGAGGGAGGAACAGACTAAGCCAGCAGAGGGAGGAACGGACTAAACCAGCAGAGGGAGGAACAGACTAATCCAACAGAGTTAGGAACGGACTAAACCAGCAGAGGGAGGAACAGACTAAACCAGCATAGGGAGGAACAGACTAATCCAACAGAGGGAGGAACAGCCTAAGCCAGCAGAGGGAGGAACGGACTAAACCAGCAGAGGGAGGAACAGACTAAACCAGCAGAGGGAGGAACAGACTAAACCAGCAGAGGGAGGAACAGCCTAAACCAGCAGAGGGAGGAACAGACTAATCCAACAGAGGGAGGAAGAAACAAAACCAACAGAGGGAGGAACAGACTAAACCAACAGAGGGAGGAACAGACTAAACCAACAGAGGGGGGAACGGACTAAACCAACAGAGGGGGAAACAGACTAAACCAGCAGAGGGAGGAACAGACTAAATCAGCAGAGGGAGGAACAGACTAATCCAACAGAGTTAGGAACAGACTAAACCAAAAGACAAAGGAACAGACGGAGAAACAGACTAAACCAACAGATGGAGGAACAGACTAAACCAACACACAAAGCAACAGACTAAACCTGCAGAGGGAGGAACAGACTAAACCAACAGAAAAAGGAACAGACTAAACCAAAAGAGGGAGGAACGGACTAAACCAGCAGAGGGAGGAACAGACTAAACCAGCAGAGGGAGGAACAGACTAAACCAGCAGAGGGAGGAACAGACTAAACCAGCAGAGGGAGGAACGTACTAAACCAGCAGAGGGAGGAACAGACTAAAGAGCAGAGGGAGGAACAGACTAAACCAGCAGAGGGAGGAACAGACTAATCCAACAGATGGAGGAACAGACTAAACCAACAGCGGGAGGAACAGACTAAACCAGCAGAGTGAAGAACAGACTAAACCAACAGAGGGAGGAACACACTAAGCCAGCAGAGGGAGGAACAGACTAAACCAGCAGAGGGAGGAACAGACTAAACAAGCAGAGGGAGGAACAGACTAAACAAGCAGAGGGAGGAACAGACTAAACAAGCAGAGGGAGGAACGGACTAAACCAACAGAGTTAGGAACAGACTAAACCAGCAGAGGGAGGAACGGACTAAATCAACAGACGGGGGAATGGACTAAACCAACAGAGGGGGGACCAGACTAAACCAGCAGAGGGAGGAACAGACTAAACCAGCAGAGGGAGGAACAGACTAAACCAGCATAGGGAGGAACAGACTAAACCAACAGATGGAGGAACAGACTAAACCAACAGACAAAGGAACAGACTAAACCAACAGAGGGAGGAACAGACTAAACCAACAGACAAAGGAACAGACTAAACCAACAGAGGGAGGAACAGACTAAACCAACAGAGGGAGGAACAGACTAAACCAACAGATGGAGGAACAGACTAAACCAACAGATGGAGGAAGAAACAAAACCAACAGAGGGAGGAACAGACTAAACCAACAGATGGAGGAACAGACTAAACCAACAGATGGAGGAATAGACTAAACCAACAGACGGAGGAACAGACTAAACCAACAGAGGGAGGAACAGACTAAACCAACAGAGGGAGGAACAGACTAAACCAACAGATGGAGGAACAGACTAATCCAACAGATGGAGGAACAGACTAAACCAACAGAGGGAGGAACAGACTAAACCAACACACAAAGCAACAGACTAAACCAACAGAGGGAGGAACAGACTAAACCAACAGAGGGAGGAACAGACTAAACCAACAGATGGAGGAACAGACTAAACCAGCAGAGGGAGGAACAGACTAAACCAACACACAAAGCAACAGACTAAACCAACAGAGGGAGGAACGGACTAAACCAGCAGAGGGAGGAACAGACTAAACCAGCAGAGGGAGGAACGGACTAAACCAGCAGAGGGAGGAACAGACTAATCCAACAGAGTTAGGAACAGACTAAACCAGCATAGGGAGGAACTGACTAATCCAACAGAGGGAGGAACAGACTAAACCAACAGATGGAGGAAGAAACAAAACCAACAGACAAAGGAACAGACTAAACCAACAGAGGGAGGAACAGACTAAATCAACAGAGGGAGGAACAGACTAAACCAACAGAGTTAGGAACAGACTAAACCAACAAACAAAGAAACAGACTAAACCAACAGACGGAGGAACAGACTAAACCAACAGATGGAGGAACAGACTAAACCAACAGATGGAGGAACAGACTAAACCAGTAGAGGGAGGAACAGACTAAACCAACAGATGGAGGAACAGACTAAACCAGCATAGGGAGGAACAGACTAAACCAGTAGACGGAGGAACAGACTAAACCAACAGATGGAGGAACAGACTAAACCAACAGATGGAGGAACAGACTAAACCAGTAGACGGAGGAACAGACTAAACCAACAGATGGAGGAACAGACTAAACCAACAGATGGAGGAACAGACTAAACCAGTAGACGGAGGAACAGACTAAACCAACAGATGGAGGAACAGACTAAACCAGCAGAGTGAGGAAGAAACTAAACCAAAAGAGGGGGGAACGGACTAAACCAACAGAGGGGGTAACGGACTAAACCAACAGAGGGGGTAACGGACTAAACCAACAGAGTGAGGAAGAAACTAAACCAAAAGAGGGGGGAACGGACTAAACCAACAGAGGGGGGAACGGACTAAACCAACAGAGGGGGGAACGGACTAAACCAACAGAGGGGGGAACAGACTAAACCAACAGACAGAGGAACAGACAGTGGAGCAGAACAACCCCAGACCACAGACAGAGCAGCCATGTCTCACCAGCAACAGATCTGAACACAGGTTTATGCTTGGATTACCACTGCTACACACACGCACTGACACATGCTCATACACACACACACTGACAGACACACACTGACAGACACACACACACACACACACACACACACACACACACTCTGAATGAGTCTGTGCTGCTGAGCAACTGAGTCTGGTGTGTGTGTGTCCTGGTGCATCGGTGTGTGTCGGAGGACGGTGGTATGGCGCGCTGGGAGAGCCGGTCGTGGAGTTGGTCATTAATGATGTCTCTCCTCCTCTCTCTGTCTGCTCACGGTAAGAACACTGCTGTGTGTGTGTGTGTCTGTGTGTGTGTTTATGTGTGTCTGTTCTGTGTGTGTGTTTAGTGTGTGTGTGTGTGTGTGTGTGTGTGTGTGTGTGTGTGTGTTCACTATTGCACCTCAAACGTCTGGAAATGTGGGCTCAACAGCGAGAGAGAGAGACTATAAAATCCATTATCTTCAGCATGTCATTATTTTGTCTGAATGTGTCGCTGACTTTGGAATATAGTATGGAATGAGTGTTTTTTCTGTCTGTTACTGCTAGTAATAAACTCTGGCTCCTATAGCTTCTTCATTGGTCATCAGAGAGTGTAATCGATCAGCTGATAGCTTCTTTATTGATCACTGATGTTGTTTTGCCAACGGGCAACTGCTGTCCCAGATCACAAACACACACACACACACTGACACAAGCGTGCACACGGGCACACACTTGTATGCACGTTCACGTGTGTGCACAATCACAAATACAAACACAGATGGAGTTGATCAAACATTAGTGTAGAAGAGATAAGGAATTTGAATTACATGACCTGTGTGTGTGTGTGTGTGTGTGTGTGTGTGTGTGTGTGTGTGTGTGTGTGTGTACTGCGTATTGGAATGTGTGTGGACCCACCCTGTGAGGTCCATCTGCCCTGTGGCCCCAGAGAGCAACATTCTGTCACAATGTATCACCGTCAACACAAGCACACACACTCATATTGTGTGTGTGTGCGCATGTGTGTTAGTGGCCAACCAGTATAGCTACCCATGATCCTGTGCTCTCCTGCCAGGAGAGGTTGCTGGGACTGAGCTCTGACCAATCGCAGCCAAGCCAACCTGGTTACCGTAGTCAGAGCTCTGTTTCTATGGCTACAGATCTGTTACTATGGTAACAAACTGTATGTGTAGTGGCATGTCCATACATTTCTCCTCTCGGCTCCTCTCCTTTCCGCTCCTCTCCTTTCTGCTCCTCCTCTTTTTGCTCCTCTCCTCTCCGCTCCTCTCCTCTCCTTTACACTCTTCTCCTCTCCTGTGGTGTCCGTCAGTAGATTGCTGTGTGTATTTCGACATGGTCAGTGTTTAACCTATAGCTGTAATCCTAATCTAATTTCATCTGTGGTCAGTAGAGCATGTTAGAACATCACTGCTCCTAATCCACACTGACACACAGCTTCTGCTTCACAGTATAGAAGGAGGGAGGGAGGGAGAGAGAGAGAGCAGTTTTCGATTAATTTGAATTGAGCACATCAGCTTCCAATCACGCTACTCTGGATTTTGAATGATCATGGCTGCGAATTGAATAAAATCCATTGCAATGGTGTTGTCTGTCTCCTGTGTATGTGTGGGTGTGTCCTGATCTATTTGTTGTTTCTGATTGACCTGACAGGAGACCTCTCATTGACCACCGTCAGCAGGACGGAAGTCCAGCACAGCCAATCATCTTTCTCCGCTGTAGAAAGGGCGGTGCTTATCGGTGATGACTCAGCAGAGCTGATTGGTTTAGGGTTAGGACTAGCGGCTGGACTTCCTCTCAGCGCCATCAAACGCAAACCCTCTCACAGAAGACACTCCCACTTGGACTTCACTGAACAGGACGATCAGACAATCAGAGAAGAGCTAACTGGCGGGGAATCTCAGGAACGCTCAGATGATATCATCAAGGTGGAGTTCCATAACCCCGACCGCCCCTTGACCCCTGACCTCTCGTCTGATTCTGATTGGCTGACGGCTGTAGTTCAGCCCCTGCAGCAGCGGGCGGGAGACCCCACAGCCTGGACTCTGTCAGATTTCTACGACTACTTGTCCCCCGATGACGAACTCTCCACCATAGACACAACCCTTGACCCTGATCCGACCCTGACCCCTCTGGCAGACATGGAGGATGAAAACCCATCGCTCACTGGCTCCCCTGTCCCCAATGTTACCCCTGACAATGATGACCCCCAGCCACCCTCTCAGTCTCAGCCCCCCTCTCAGTCTCAATCCCCCCCTCCTCCTTTCCCTCCTCAGGGGTCAGATGGGTGTGGTCTGGGCTTTGTGAGGTCAGAGGTCGGGGGTGAGTGTGTGTCTCAGTGTGACGCACAGCCTGACTTCTGCTACAACAGAGGAGTTTGTACCATTGCTACTGGAATAGGAGCATTCTGCAGGTAATTTTGCACAATCATCAGTGGAAAGAAATACATGTACAATAATGTGGGTGGGGGCTTAGTGGTTTGTACACTACAGAACAATATACAGCTGGTGTCTTTCTAACAAAACCAGAATAGAGGACAGATAGACACCCCACTGACAAACATGTAGAAACATGCAGGGCCACAAGCCTACTCAGCAGGGGGGTCCATATGTCCTTACCCAACCTGAACCTCCCCTTCCACATGTCAAACACACACACACCCTCTCTGATCCAGTTGATCTTATTATAGGACTAGTCTGGGCTGATTCTCTCTTAATTACTGGACAGACTTCTGATCTAACCTAGGACAGGCACATGTAGGCCCTATAAAATCTGAGATGCAGAGAACAAGGACTGAATCACGGAATCCAGACATTAAAACAGAATTCAACAATGTTCAAAAATGTATTGAACTTAGTAGGAAATCAACTAAATGTATTGAAAATGTATTAATTTGCCGAAGTGTATAGTAAGACATGAACAGAATGCATCAGTGATTCATACTGAAGAAGCAGCGAGAATCCTGTACCACTTTGTGTAGCTGTTCGAGATGATGCTAATGAAGAAGCTAGTGGTAGATGCAAAGGCTTTCCCAAAAACAATCTTAATGAAATGTTAACTACAGAGTAGCCTATGATTACCTGACAGAATCATTTCCTGATTATTTGGGTATTTCTTTTGCAAACTCTACCGTCTCATGTGCACTCCAAAAACACTGCTAAAAACAGCCTTATGCTAGGTGAGCACTGCAATTAAAGGGTAACTACATGCAAAAAAAAATGTCCCAAACCTCAATAGTGGTCTCCTGATGTGCTTTAAGCATGGCTGAGGACTTAGAACATCCAACGTTTCTGTTTTTCTACAGTACTAGTAGCAGTACATCAACTCATTGACATTGCCTTGTAACAACAATCGTCAGATAGCGCGGCAGTTTGTTTTAGAGACACAAATACTTCCTGAATTCTACTGCCTGTCTGTCTATTCTATAGTTAAAATATCCCCCCACCCCTATCTCTCTAGATGTAATGTTCAGGACTATATGTGGAACAAGGGATCTCGTTGTGATTGGGTGGTGACAGACTTCCAGGTGCTGTGTGTGGTAGTGGGTGTGGCCTCTACGACCCTCATCCTACTCATCATCATCATCGTCTTCTTCGCCAAACGACTCCACCGCCTGAGGATTGAGAACAGGCGACTCCGCAAACGCAGGTCAGTGTATGTCTAAGAGAGAAAGAGACAGAAATAATCTAATCACATTTTATTTGTCACATGCGCTGAATACAACAGGTGTAGACCTCACCGTGAAATGCTTTATTACAAGCCCTTAACCAACAATGCAGTTCAATATATAGAGTTAAGAAAATACTAAATAAACTAAAGTGAAAAAAAATATATGCGAGAGAGCTACAGAGAGAGAGGGGAAAAGAGATACAGAGAAAGAGAGGGGAAGAGAGATACAGAGAAAGAGAGGGGAAGAGAGATACAGAGAAAGAGAGGGGAAGAGAGATACAGAGAAAGAGAGGGGAAGAGAGATGCAGAGAAAGAGAGGGGAAGAGAGAGAGAGATGAAGAGAGATGCAGAGAAAGAGAGGGGAAGAGAGATACAGAGAAAGAGAGGGGAAGAGAGATACAGAGAAAGAGAGATACAGAGAAAGAGAGGGGAAGAGAGATACAGAGAAAGAGAGGGGAAGAGAGATGGAGAGAAAGAGAGAGGAAGAGAGATGGAGAGAAAGAGAGTGGAAGAGAGATGGAGAGAAAGAGAGGGGAAGAGAGATACAGAGAAAGAGAGGGGAAGAGAGATACAGAGAAAGAGAGGGGAAGAGAGATGGAGAGAAAGAGAGTGGAAGAGAGATGGAGAGAAAGAGAGGGGAAGAGAGATACAGAGAAAGAGAGGGGAAGAGAGATACAGAGAAAGAGAGGGGAAGAGAGATACCGAGAAAGAGAGGGGAAGAGAGATACAGAGAAAGAGAGGGGAAGAGAGATGCAGAGAAGAGAGGGGAAGAGAGATGGAGAGAAAGAGAGGGGTAGAGAGACACATAGAAAAAGAGATGAAGAGAGATGCAGAGAAAGAGAGGGGAAGAGAGATACAAAGAAAGAGAGGTGAAGAGAGATACAGAGAAAGAGAGGGGATTAGAGATACAGAGAAAGAGAGGGGAAGAGAGATACAGAGAAAGAGAGGGGAAGAGAGATACAGAGAAAGAGAGGGGAAGAGAGATACAGAGAAAGAGAGGGGAAGAGAGATACAGAGAAAGAGAGGGGATTAGAGATACAGAGAAAGAGAGGGGAAGAGAGATACAGAGAAAGAGAGATGAAGAGAGATGCAGAGAAAGAGAGGGGAAGAGAGATACAGAGAAAGAGAGGGGAAGAGAGATACAGAGAAAGCGAGGGGATTAGAGATACTGAGAAAGAGAGGGGAAGAGAGATACAGAGAAAGAGAGGGGAAGAGAGATACAGAGAAAGAGAGGGGAAGAGAGATACAGAGAAAGAGAGATACAGAGAAAGAAAAGGGAAGAGAGATACAGAGAAAGAGAGATACAGAGAAAGAGAGACACAGAGAAAGAGAGGGGAAGAGAGATACAGAGAACGAGAGGGGAAGAGAGATACAGAGAAAGAGAGGGGAAGAGAGATACAGAGAAAGAGAGGGGAAGAGAGATACAGAGAAAGAGAGGGGAAGAGAGACACATAGAAAGAGAGGGGATTAGAGATACAGAGAAAGAGAGGGGAAGAGAGATACAGAGAAAGAGAGGGGAAGAGAGATACAGAGAAAGAGAGGGGAAGAGAGATACAGAGAAAGAGAGGGGATTAGAGATACAGAGAAAGAGAGGGGAAGATAGATACAGAGAAAGAGAGGGGAAGAGAGATACAGAGAAAGAGAGGGGAAGAGAGATACAGAGAAAAAGAGATACAGAGAAAGAGAGACAGAGAAAGAGAGATACAGAGAAAGAGAGATACAGAGAAAGAGAGACACAGAGAAAGAGAGATACAGAGAACGACAGGGGACGAGAGATACAGAGAGAGAGATACAGAGAAAGAGAGGGGAAGAGTGATACAGAGAAAGAGAGATGAAGAGAGATGCAGAGAAAGAGAGGGGAAGAGAGATACAGAGAAAGAGAGGGGAAGAGAGATACAGAGAAAGAGACATGAAGAGAGATGCAGAGAAAGAGAGGGGAAGAGAGATACAGAGAAAGAGAGGGGAAGAGAGATACAGAGAAAGAGAGGGGAAGAGAGATAGAGGGGAAGAGAGATACAGAGAAAGAGAGATACAGAAAAGAGAGGGGAAGAGAGATACAGAGAAAGAGAGGGGAAGAGAGATACAGAGAAAGAGAGGGGAAGAGAGATGGAGAGAAAGAGAGTGGAAGAGAGATGGCGAGAAAGAGAGGGTAAGAGAGATACAGAGAAAGAGAGGGTAAGAGAGATACAGAGAAAGAGAGGGGAAGAGAGATGGAGAGAAAGAGAGTGGAAGAGATGGAGAGAAAGAGAGGGGAAGAGAGATACAGAGAACGAGAGGGGAAGAGAGATACAGAGAAAGAGAGGGGAAGAGAGATGGAGAGAAAGAGAGGGGAAGAGAGATACAGAGAAAGAGAGGGGAAGAGAGATACAGAGAAGAGAGGGGAAGAGAGATTGAGAGAAAGAGAGGGGTAGAGAGATGGAGAGAAAGAGAGGGGAAGAGAGATGCAGAGAAAGAGAGATGCAGAGAAAGAGAGATGCAGAGAAAGAGATACAGAGAAAGAGAGGGGAAGAGAGATACAGAGAAAGAGAGGGGAAGAGAGATACAGAGAAAGAGATTGATACAGAGAACGACAGGGGACGAGAGATACAGAGAAAGAGAGGAGAAGAGAGATACAGAAAAAGAGAGGGGAAGAGAGATACAGAGAAAGAGAGATACAGAGAAAGAGAGGGGCAGAGAGATACAGAGAAAGAAAGATACAGAGAAAGAGAGGGGAAGAGAGATACAGAGAAAGAGAGGGGAAGAGAGATACAGAGAAAGAGAGGGGAAGAGAGAGAGAGGGGAAGAGAGACACAGAGAAAGAGAGATACAGAGAAAGAGAGGGGAAGAGAGATACAGAGAAAGAGAGACACAGAGAAAGAGAGATACAGAGCAAGAGAGATACAGAGAAAGAGAGGGGAAGAGAGATACAGAGAAGAGAGGGGAAGAGAGATGGAGAGAAAGAGAGGGGAAGAGAGATACAGAGAAAGAGAGGGGAAGAGAGATGCAGAGAAAGAGAGGGGAAGAGAGATACAGAGAAAGAGAGATACAAAGAACGAGAGGGGAAGAGACATACAGAGAAATAGAGATACAGAGAAAGAGAGGGGAAGAGAGACACAGAGAAAGAGAGGGGAACAGAGAAAGAGAGGGGAAGAGAGATACAGATAAAGCGAGGGGAAGAGAGATACAGAGAAAGAGAGATACAGAGAAAGAGAGATACAAGAAAGAGAGATACAGAGAAAGAGAGACACAGAGAAAGAGAGGGGAAGAGAGATACAGAGAAAGAGAGGGGAAGAGAGATACAGAGAAAGAGAGGGGAATAGAGATACAGAGAAAGAGGGGGGAAGAGAGACACAGAGAAAGAGAGATGAAGAGAGATGCAGAGAAAGAGAGGGGAAGAGAGATACAGAGAAAGAGAGGGGAAGAGAGATACAGAGAAAGAGAGGGGATTAGAGATAGAGGGGAAGAGAGATACAGAGAAAGAGAGGGGAAGAGAGATACAGAGAAAGAGAGGGGAAGAGAGATACAGAGAAAGAGAGGGGATTAGAGATACAGAGAAAGAGAGGGGAAGAGAGATACAGAGAAAGAGAGGAAGAGAGATACAGAGAAAGAGAGGGGAAGAGAGATACAGAGAAAGAGAGATAAAGAGAAAGAGAGGGGAAGAGAGACAGAGAAAGAGAGATACAGAGAAAGAGAGACACAGAGAAAGAGAGGGGAAGAGAGATACAGAGAACGAGAGGGGAAGAGAGATACAGAGAAAGAGAGGGGAAGAGAGATACAGAGAAAGAGAGGGGAAGAGAGATACAGAGAAAGAGAGGGGAAGAGAGACACATAGAAAGAGAGGGGATTAGAGATACAGAGAAAGAGAGGGGAAGAGAGATACAGAGAAAGAGAGGGGATTAGAGATAGAGGGGAAGAGAGATGCAGAAAAATAGAGGGGAAGAGAGATACAGAGAAAGAGAGGGGAAGAGAGATACAGAGAAAGAGAGATGAAGAGAGATGCAGAGGAAGAGAGGGGAATAGAGTTACAGAGAAAGTGAGATACAGAGAACGAGAGGGGAAGAGAGATGGAGAGAAAGAGAGGGGAAGAGAGATGGAGAGAAAGAGAGGGGAAGAGAGATACAGAGAAAGAGAGGGGAAGAGAGATACAGAGAAAGAGAGATAAAGAGAAAGAGAGGGGAAGAGAGACAGAGAAAGAGAGATACAGAGAAAGAGAGACACAGAGAAAGAGAGGGGAAGAGAGATACAGAGAACGAGAGGGGAAGAGAGATACAGAGAAAGAGAGGGGAAGAGAGATACAGAGAAAGAGAGGGGAAGAGAGATACAGAGAAAGAGAGGGGAAGAGAGACACATAGAAAGAGAGGGGATTAGAGATACAGAGAAAGAGAGGGGAAGAGAGATACAGAGAAAGAGAGGGGATTAGAGATACAGAGAAAGAGAGGGGAAGATAGATACAGAGAAAGAGAGGAAGAGAGATACAGAGAAAGAGAGGGGAAGAGAGATACAGAAAAATAGAGGGGAAGAGAGATACAGAGAAAGAGAGGGGAAGAGAGATACAGAGAAAGAGAGATGAAGAGAGATGCAGAGAAAGAGAGGGGAATAGAGTTACAGAGAAAGTTAGATACAGAGAACGAGAGGGGAAGAGAGATGGAGAGAAAGAGAGGGGAAGAGAGATACAGAGAAAGAGAGGGGAAGAGAGATACAGAGAAAGAGAGATACAGAGAAAGAGAGGGGAAGAGAGATACAGAGAAAGAGAGATACAGAGAACGACAGGGGACGAGAGATACAGAGAAAGAGAGGGGAAGAGAGATACAGAGAAAGAGAGATGAAGAGAGATGCAGAGAAATAGAGGGGAAGAGAGATACAGAGAAAGAGAGATACAAAGAACGAGAGGGGAAGAGACATACAGAGAAATAGAGATACAGAGAAAGAGAGGGGAAGAGAGACACAGAGAAAGAGAGGGGAACAGAGAAAGAGAGGGGAAGAGAGATACAGATAAAGCGAGGGGAAGAGAGATACAGAGAAAGAGAGATACAGAGAAAGAGAGGGGAAGAGAGATACAGAGAAAGAGAGATACAGAGAAAGAGAGACACAGAGAAAGAGAGGGGAAGAGAGATACAGAGAAAGAGAGGGGAAGAGAGATACAGAGAAAGAGAGGGGAATAGAGATACAGAGAAAGAGGGGGGAAGAGAGACACAGAGAAAGAGAGATGAAGAGAGATGCAGAGAAAGAGAGGGGAAGAGAGATA
Organism: Oncorhynchus clarkii lewisi; assembly: GCF_045791955.1. NCBI lineage: Eukaryota > Metazoa > Chordata > Actinopteri > Salmoniformes > Salmonidae > Oncorhynchus > Oncorhynchus clarkii. The sequence goes on from NC_092164.1 coordinate 52,244,623, forward strand.
CAGAGAAAGAGAGGGGAAGAGAGATACAGAGAAAGAGAGGGGATTAGAGATAGAGGGGAAGAGAGATACAGAGAAAGAGAGGGGAAGAGAGATACAGAGAAAGAGAGGGGAAGAGAGATACAGAGAAAGAGAGGGGATTAGAGATACAGAGAAAGAGAGGGGAAGAGAGATACAGAGAAAGAGAGGAAGAGAGATACAGAGAAAGAGAGGGGAAGAGAGATGCAGAAAAATAGAGGGGAAGAGAGATACAGAGAAAGAGAGGGGAAGAGAGATACAGAGAAAGAGAGATGAAGAGAGATGCAGAGGAAGAGAGGGGAATAGAGTTACAGAGAAAGTGAGATACAGAGAACGAGAGGGGAAGAGAGATGGAGAGAAAGAGAGGGGAAGAGAGATGGAGAGAAAGAGAGGGGAAGAGAGATACAGAGAAAGAGAGGGGAAGAGAGATACAGAGAAAGAGAGATAAAGAGAAAGAGAGGGGAAGAGAGACAGAGAAAGAGAGATACAGAGAAAGAGAGACACAGAGAAAGAGAGGGGAAGAGAGATACAGAGAACGAGAGGGGAAGAGAGATACAGAGAAAGAGAGGGGAAGAGAGATACAGAGAAAGAGAGGGGAAGAGAGATACAGAGAAAGAGAGGGGAAGAGAGACACATAGAAAGAGAGGGGATTAGAGATACAGAGAAAGAGAGGGGAAGAGAGATACAGAGAAAGAGAGGGGATTAGAGATACAGAGAAAGAGAGGGGAAGATAGATACAGAGAAAGAGAGGAAGAGAGATACAGAGAAAGAGAGGGGAAGAGAGATACAGAAAAATAGAGGGGAAGAGAGATACAGAGAAAGAGAGGGGAAGAGAGATACAGAGAAAGAGAGATGAAGAGAGATGCAGAGAAAGAGAGGGGAATAGAGTTACAGAGAAAGTTAGATACAGAGAACGAGAGGGGAAGAGAGATGGAGAGAAAGAGAGGGGAAGAGAGATACAGAGAAAGAGAGGGGAAGAGAGATACAGAGAAAGAGAGATACAGAGAAAGAGAGGGGAAGAGAGATACAGAGAAAGAGAGATACAGAGAACGACAGGGGACGAGAGATACAGAGAAAGAGAGGGGAAGAGAGATACAGAGAAAGAGAGATGAAGAGAGATGCAGAGAAATAGAGGGGAAGAGAGATGGAGAGAAAGAGAGGGGAAGAGAGATGGAGAGAAAGAGAGGGGAAGAGAGATACAGAGAAAGAGAGGGGAAGAGAGATACAGAGAAAGAGAGATAAAGAGAAAGAGAGGGGAAGAGAGACAGAGAAAGAGAGATACAGAGAAAGAGAGACACAGAGAAAGAGAGGGGAAGAGAGATACAGAGAACGAGAGGGGAAGAGAGATGGAGAGAAAGAGAGGGGAAGAGAGATGGAGAGAAAGAGAGGGGAAGAGAGATACAGAGAAAGAGAGGGGAAGAGAGATACAGAGAAAGAGAGATAAAGAGAAAGAGAGGGGAAGAGAGACAGAGAAAGAGAGATACAGAGAAAGAGAGACACAGAGAAAGAGAGGGGAAGAGAGATACAGAGAACGAGAGGGGAAGAGAGATACAGAGAAAGAGAGGGGAAGAGAGATACAGAGAAAGAGAGGGGAAGAGAGATACAGAGAAAGAGAGGGGAAGAGAGACACATAGAAAGAGAGGGGATTAGAGATACAGAGAAAGAGAGGGGAATAGAGATACAGAGAAAGAGAGGGGATTAGAGATACAGAGAAAGAGAGGGGAAGATAGATACAGAGAAAGAGAGGAAGAGAGATACAGAGAAAGAGAGGGGAAGAGAGATACAGAAAAATAGAGGGGAAGAGAGATACAGAGAAAGAGAGGGGAAGAGAGATACAGAGAAAGAGAGATGAAGAGAGATGCAGAGAAAGAGAGGGGAATAGAGTTACAGAGAAAGTTAGATACAGAGAACGAGAGGGGAAGAGAGATGGAGAGAAAGAGAGGGGAAGAGAGATACAGAGAAAGAGAGGGGAAGAGAGATACAGAGAAAGAGAGATACAGAGAAAGAGAGGGGAAGAGAGATACAGAGAAAGAGAGATACAGAGAACGACAGGGGACGAGAGATACAGAGAAAGAGAGGGGAAGAGAGATACAGAGAAAGAGAGATGAAGAGAGATGCAGAGAAATAGAGGGGAAGAGAGATACAGAGAATGAGAGGGGAAGAGAGATACAGAGAAAGAGAGATGGAGAGATACAGAGAAAGAGAGGGGAAGAGAGATACAGAGAAAGAGAGGGGAAGAGAGATACAGAGAAAGAGAGATGCAGAGAAAGAGAGGGGAAGAGAGATACAGAGAAAGAGAGGGGAAGAGAGATACAGAGAAAGAGAGATGGAGAGATACAGAGAAAGAGAGGGGAAGAGAGATACAGAGAAAGAGAGGGGAAGAGAGATACAGAGAAAGAGAGGGGAAGAGAGATACAGAGAAAGAGAGGGGAAGAGAGATACAGAGAAAGAGAGGGGAAGAGAGATACAGAGAAAGAGGGGGGAAGAGAGATACAGAGAAAGAGAGGGGAAGAGAGGTACAGAGAAAGAGAGGGGAAGAGAGATACAGAGAAAGAGAGATCGAAAGAACGAGAGGGGAAGAGAGATACAGAGAAAGAGAGATACAGAGAAAGAGAGGGGAAGAGAGATACAGAGAAAGAGAGATACAGAGAAAGAGAGGGGAAGAGAGACACAGAGAAAGAGAGGGGTAGAGAGATACAGAGAAAGATAGAAAGAGAGGGGAAGAGAGATACAGAGAAAGAGAGGGGAAGAGAGATACAGAGAAAGAGAGGGGAAGAGAGATACAGAGAAAAAGAGATACAGAGAAAGAGAGACAGAGAAAGAGAGATACAGAGAAAGAGAGATACAGAGATAGAGAGACACAGAGAAAGAGAGATACAGAGAACGACAGGGGACGAGAGATACAGAGAGAGAGATACAGAGAAAGAGAGGGGAAGAGAGATACAGAGAAAGAGAGATGAAGAGAGATGCAGAGAAAGAGAGGGGAAGAGAGATACAGAGAAAGAGAGGGGAAGAGAGATACAGAGAAAGAGAGATGAAGAGAGGTGCAGAGAAAGAGAGGGGAAGAGAGATACAGAGAAAGAGAGGGGAAGAGAGATACAGAGAAAGAGAGGGGAAGAGAGATAGAGGGGAAGAGAGATACAGAGAAAGAGAGATACAGAAAAGAGAGGGGAAGAGAGATACAGAGAAAGAGAGGGGAAGAGAGATACAGAGAAAGAGAGGGGAAGAGAGGTGGAGAGAAAGAGAGTGGAAGAGAGATGGAGAGAAAGAGAGGGTAAGAGAGATACAGAGAAAGAGAGGGTAAGAGAGATACAGAGAAAGAGAGGGGAAGAGAGATGGAGAGAAAGAGAGTGGAAGAGATGGAGAGAAAGAGAGGGGAAGAGAGATACAGAGAAAGAGAGGGGAAGAGAGATACAGAGAAAGAGAGGGGAAGAGAAATGGAGAGAAAGAGAGGGAAAGAGAGATAAAGAGAAAGAGAGGGGAAGAGAGACAGAGAAAGAGAGATACAGAGAAAGAGAGACACAGAGAAAGAGAGGGGAAGAGAGATACAGAGAACGAGAGGGGAAGAGAGATACAGAGAAAGAGAGGGGAAGAGAGATACAGAGAAAGAGAGGGGAAGAGAGATACAGAGAAAGAGAGGGGAAGAGAGACACATAGAAAGAGAGGGGATTAGAGATACAGAGAAAGAGAGGGGAATAGAGATACAGAGAAAGAGAGGGGATTAGAGATACAGAGAAAGAGAGGGGAAGATAGATACAGAGAAAGAGAGGAAGAGAGATACAGAGAAAGAGAGGGGAAGAGAGATACAGAAAAATAGAGGGGAAGAGAGATACAGAGAAAGAGAGGGGAAGAGAGATACAGAGAAAGAGAGATGAAGAGAGATGCAGAGAAAGAGAGGGGAATAGAGTTACAGAGAAAGTTAGATACAGAGAACGAGAGGGGAAGAGAGATGGAGAGAAAGAGAGGGGAAGAGAGATACAGAGAAAGAGAGGGGAAGAGAGATACAGAGAAAGAGAGATACAGAGAAAGAGAGGGGAAGAGAGATACAGAGAAAGAGAGATACAGAGAACGACAGGGGACGAGAGATACAGAGAAAGAGAGGGGAAGAGAGATACAGAGAAAGAGAGATGAAGAGAGATGCAGAGAAATAGAGGGGAAGAGAGATACAGAGAATGAGAGGGGAAGAGAGATACAGAGAAAGAGAGATGGAGAGATACAGAGAAAGAGAGGGGAAGAGAGATACAGAGAAAGAGAGGGGAAGAGAGATACAGAGAAAGAGAGATGCAGAGAAAGAGAGGGGAAGAGAGATACAGAGAAAGAGAGGGGAAGAGAGATACAGAGAAAGAGAGATGGAGAGATACAGAGAAAGAGAGGGGAAGAGAGATACAGAGAAAGAGAGGGGAAGAGAGATACAGAGAAAGAGAGGGGAAGAGAGATACAGAGAAAGAGAGGGGAAGAGAGATACAGAGAAAGAGAGGGGAAGAGAGATACAGAGAAAGAGGGGGGAAGAGAGATACAGAGAAAGAGAGGGGAAGAGAGGTACAGAGAAAGAGAGGGGAAGAGAGATACAGAGAAAGAGAGATCGAAAGAACGAGAGGGGAAGAGAGATACAGAGAAAGAGAGATACAGAGAAAGAGAGGGGAAGAGAGATACAGAGAAAGAGAGATACAGAGAAAGAGAGGGGAAGAGAGACACAGAGAAAGAGAGGGGTAGAGAGATACAGAGAAAGATAGAAAGAGAGGGGAAGAGAGATACAGAGAAAGAGAGGGGAAGAGAGATACAGAGAAAGAGAGGGGAAGAGAGATACAGAGAAAAAGAGATACAGAGAAAGAGAGACAGAGAAAGAGAGATACAGAGAAAGAGAGATACAGAGATAGAGAGACACAGAGAAAGAGAGATACAGAGAACGACAGGGGACGAGAGATACAGAGAGAGAGATACAGAGAAAGAGAGGGGAAGAGAGATACAGAGAAAGAGAGATGAAGAGAGATGCAGAGAAAGAGAGGGGAAGAGAGATACAGAGAAAGAGAGGGGAAGAGAGATACAGAGAAAGAGAGATGAAGAGAGGTGCAGAGAAAGAGAGGGGAAGAGAGATACAGAGAAAGAGAGGGGAAGAGAGATACAGAGAAAGAGAGGGGAAGAGAGATAGAGGGGAAGAGAGATACAGAGAAAGAGAGATACAGAAAAGAGAGGGGAAGAGAGATACAGAGAAAGAGAGGGGAAGAGAGATACAGAGAAAGAGAGGGGAAGAGAGGTGGAGAGAAAGAGAGTGGAAGAGAGATGGAGAGAAAGAGAGGGTAAGAGAGATACAGAGAAAGAGAGGGTAAGAGAGATACAGAGAAAGAGAGGGGAAGAGAGATGGAGAGAAAGAGAGTGGAAGAGATGGAGAGAAAGAGAGGGGAAGAGAGATACAGAGAAAGAGAGGGGAAGAGAGATACAGAGAAAGAGAGGGGAAGAGAAATGGAGAGAAAGAGAGGGGAAGAGAGATACAGAGAAAGAGAGGGGAAGAGAGATACAGAGAAGAGAGGGGAAGAGAGATTGAGAGAAAGAGAGGGGTAGAGAGATGGAGAGAAAGAGAGGGGAAGAGAGAAACAGAGAAAGAGAGGGGAAGAGAAATACAGAGAAAGAGAGGGGAAGAGAGATGCAGAGAAAGAGAGATGCAGAGAAAGAGAGATGCAGAGAAAGAGATACAGAGAAAGAGAGGGGAAGAGAGATACAGAGAAAGAGAGGGGAAGAGAGATACAGAGAAAGAGATTGATACAGAGAACGACAGGGGACGAGAGATACAGAGAAAGAGAGATACAGAGAAAGAGAGGAGAAGAGAGATACAGAAAAAGAGAGGGGAAGAGAGATACAGAGAAAGAGAGATACAGAGAAAGAGAGGGGCAGAGAGATACAGAGAAAGAAAGATACAGAGAAAGAGAGGGGAAGAGAGATACAGAGAAAGAGAGGGGAAGAGAGATACAGAGAAAGAGAGGGGAAGAGAGAGAGAGGGGGAGAGAGACACAGAGAAAGAGAGATACAGAGAAAGAGAGGGGAAGAGAGATACAGAGAAAGAGAGATACAGAGAAAGAGAGGGGAAGAGAGATACAGAGAAGAGAGGGGAAGAGAGATGGAGAGAAAGAGAGGGGAAGAGAGATACAGAGAAAGAGAGGGGAAGAGAGATGCAGAGAAAGAGAGGGGAAGAGAGATACAGAGAAAGAGAGATACAAAGAACGAGAGGGGAAGAGACATACAGAGAAATAGAGATACAGAGAAAGAGAGGGGAAGAGAGACACAGAGAAAGAGAGGGGAACAGAGATACAGAGAAAGAGAAACACAGAGAAAGAGAGGGGAAGAGAGATACAGATAAAGCGAGGGGAAGAGAGATACAGAGAAAGAGAGATACAGAGAAAGAGAGGGGAAGAGAGATACAGAGAAAGAGAGATACAGAGAAAGAGAGACACAGAGAAAGAGAGGGGAAGAGAGATACAGAGAAAGAGAGGGGAAGAGAGATACAGAGAAAGAGAGGGGAAGAGAGATACAGAGAAAGAGGGGGGAAGAGGGACACAGAGAAAGAGAGATGAAGAGAGATGCAGAGAAAGAGAGGGGAAGAGAGATACCGAGAAAGAGAGGGGATTAGAGATAGAGGGGAAGAGAGATTCAGAGAAAGAGAGGGGAAGAGAGATACAGAGAAAGAGAGGGGAAGAGAGATACAGAGAAAGAGAGGGGATTAGAGATACAGAGAAAGAGAGGGGAAGAGGGATACAGAGAAAGAGAGGAAGAGAGATACAGAGAAAGAGAGGGGAAGAGAGATGCAGAAAAATAGAGGGGAAGAGAGATACAGAGAAAGAGAGGGGAAGAGAGATACAGAGAAAGAGAGATGAAGAGAGATGCAGAGAAATAGAGGGGAAGAGAGATGGAGAGAAAGAGAGGGGAAGAGAGATGGAGAGAAAGAGAGGGGAAGAGAGATACAGAGAAAGAGAGGGGAAGAGAGATACAGAGAAAGAGAGATAAAGAGAAAGAGAGGGGAAGAGAGACAGAGAAAGAGAGATACAGAGAAAGAGAGACACAGAGAAAGAGAGGGGAAGAGAGATACAGAGAACGAGAGGGGAAGAGAGATGGAGAGAAAGAGAGGGGAAGAGAGATGGAGAGAAAGAGAGGGGAAGAGAGATACAGAGAAAGAGAGGGGAAGAGAGATACAGAGAAAGAGAGATAAAGAGAAAGAGAGGGGAAGAGAGACAGAGAAAGAGAGATACAGAGAAAGAGAGACACAGAGAAAGAGAGGGGAAGAGAGATACAGAGAACGAGAGGGGAAGAGAGATACAGAGAAAGAGAGGGGAAGAGAGATACAGAGAAAGAGAGGGGAAGAGAGATACAGAGAAAGAGAGGGGAAGAGAGACACATAGAAAGAGGGGGATTAGAGATACAGAGAAAGAGAGGGGAATAGAGATACAGAGAAAGAGAGGGGATTAGAGATACAGAGAAAGAGAGGGGAAGATAGATACAGAGAAAGAGAGGAAGAGAGATACAGAGAAAGAGAGGGGAAGAGAGATACAGAAAAATAGAGGGGAAGAGAGATACAGAGAAAGAGAGGGGAAGAGAGATACAGAGAAAGAGAGATGAAGAGAGATGCAGAGAAAGAGAGGGGAATAGAGTTACAGAGAAAGTTAGATACAGAGAACGAGAGGGGAAGAGAGATGGAGAGAAAGAGAGGGGAAGAGAGATACAGAGAAAGAGAGGGGAGGAGAGATACAGAGAAAGAGAGATACAGAGAAAGAGAGGGGAAGAGAGATACAGAGAAAGAGAGATACAGAGAACGACAGGGGACGAGAGATACAGAGAAAGAGAGGGGAAGAGAGATACAGAGAAAGAGAGATGAAGAGAGATGCAGAGAAATAGAGGGGAAGAGAGATACAGAGAATGAGAGGGGAAGAGAGATACAGAGAAAGAGAGATGGAGAGATACAGAGAAAGAGAGGGGAAGAGAGATACAGAGAAAGAGAGGGGAAGAGAGATACAGAGAAAGAGAGATGCAGAGAAAGAGAGGGGAAGAGAGATACAGAGAAAGAGAGGGGAAGAGAGATACAGAGAAAGAGAGATGGAGAGATACAGAGAAAGAGAGGGGAAGAGAGATACAGAGAAAGAGAGGGGAAGAGAGATACAGAGAAAGAGAGGGGAAGAGAGATACAGAGAAAGAGAGGGGAAGAGAGATACAGAGAAAGAGAGGGGAAGAGAGATACAGAGAAAGAGGGGGGAAGAGAGATACAGAGAAAGAGAGGGGAAGAGAGGTACAGAGAAAGAGAGGGGAAGAGAGATACAGAGAAAGAGAGATCGAAAGAACGAGAGGGGAAGAGAGATACAGAGAAAGAGAGATACAGAGAAAGAGAGGGGAAGAGAGATACAGAGAAAGAGAGATACAGAGAAAGAGAGGGGAAGAGAGACACAGAGAAAGAGAGGGGTAGAGAGATACAGAGAAAGATAGAAAGAGAGGGGAAGAGAGATACAGAGAAAGAGAGGGGAAGAGAGATACAGAGAAAGAGAGGGGAAGAGAGATACAGAGAAAAAGAGATACAGAGAAAGAGAGACAGAGAAAGAGAGATACAGAGAAAGAGAGATACAGAGATAGAGAGACACAGAGAAAGAGAGATACAGAGAACGACAGGGGACGAGAGATACAGAGAGAGAGATACAGAGAAAGAGAGGGGAAGAGAGATACAGAGAAAGAGAGATGAAGAGAGATGCAGAGAAAGAGAGGGGAAGAGAGATACAGAGAAAGAGAGGGGAAGAGAGATACAGAGAAAGAGAGATGAAGAGAGGTGCAGAGAAAGAGAGGGGAAGAGAGATACAGAGAAAGAGAGGGGAAGAGAGATACAGAGAAAGAGAGGGGAAGAGAGATAGAGGGGAAGAGAGATACAGAGAAAGAGAGATACAGAAAAGAGAGGGGAAGAGAGATACAGAGAAAGAGAGGGGAAGAGAGATACAGAGAAAGAGAGGGGAAGAGAGGTGGAGAGAAAGAGAGTGGAAGAGAGATGGAGAGAAAGAGAGGGTAAGAGAGATACAGAGAAAGAGAGGGTAAGAGAGATACAGAGAAAGAGAGGGGAAGAGAGATGGAGAGAAAGAGAGTGGAAGAGATGGAGAGAAAGAGAGGGGAAGAGAGATACAGAGAAAGAGAGGGGAAGAGAGATACAGAGAAAGAGAGGGGAAGAGAAATGGAGAGAAAGAGAGGGGAAGAGAGATACAGAGAAAGAGAGGGGAAGAGAGATACAGAGAAGAGAGGGGAAGAGAGATTGAGAGAAAGAGAGGGGTAGAGAGATGGAGAGAAAGAGAGGGGAAGAGAGAAACAGAGAAAGAGAGGGGAAGAGAAATACAGAGAAAGAGAGGGGAAGAGAGATGCAGAGAAAGAGAGATGCAGAGAAAGAGAGATGCAGAGAAAGAGATACAGAGAAAGAGAGGGGAAGAGAGATACAGAGAAAGAGAGGGGAAGAGAGATACAGAGAAAGAGATTGATACAGAGAACGACAGGGGACGAGAGATACAGAGAAAGAGAGATACAGAGAAAGAGAGGAGAAGAGAGATACAGAAAAAGAGAGGGGAAGAGAGATACAGAGAAAGAGAGATACAGAGAAAGAGAGGGGCAGAGAGATACAGAGAAAGAAAGATACAGAGAAAGAGAGGGGAAGAGAGATACAGAGAAAGAGAGGGGAAGAGAGATACAGAGAAAGAGAGGGGAAGAGAGAGAGAGGGGGAGAGAGACACAGAGAAAGAGAGATACAGAGAAAGAGAGGGGAAGAGAGATACAGAGAAAGAGAGATACAGAGAAAGAGAGGGGAAGAGAGATACAGAGAAGAGAGGGGAAGAGAGATGGAGAGAAAGAGAGGGGAAGAGAGATACAGAGAAAGAGAGGGGAAGAGAGATGCAGAGAAAGAGAGGGGAAGAGAGATACAGAGAAAGAGAGATACAAAGAACGAGAGGGGAAGAGACATACAGAGAAATAGAGATACAGAGAAAGAGAGGGGAAGAGAGACACAGAGAAAGAGAGGGGAACAGAGATACAGAGAAAGAGAAACACAGAGAAAGAGAGGGGAAGAGAGATACAGATAAAGCGAGGGGAAGAGAGATACAGAGAAAGAGAGATACAGAGAAAGAGAGGGGAAGAGAGATACAGAGAAAGAGAGATACAGAGAAAGAGAGACACAGAGAAAGAGAGGGGAAGAGAGATACAGAGAAAGAGAGGGGAAGAGAGATACAGAGAAAGAGAGGGGAAGAGAGATACAGAGAAAGAGGGGGGAAGAGGGACACAGAGAAAGAGAGATGAAGAGAGATGCAGAGAAAGAGAGGGGAAGAGAGATACCGAGAAAGAGAGGGGATTAGAGATAGAGGGGAAGAGAGATTCAGAGAAAGAGAGGGGAAGAGAGATACAGAGAAAGAGAGGGGAAGAGAGATACAGAGAAAGAGAGGGGATTAGAGATACAGAGAAAGAGAGGGGAAGAGGGATACAGAGAAAGAGAGGAAGAGAGATACAGAGAAAGAGAGGGGAAGAGAGATGCAGAAAAATAGAGGGGAAGAGAGATACAGAGAAAGAGAGGGGAAGAGAGATACAGAGAAAGAGAGATGAAGAGAGATGCAGAGAAAGTGAGATACAGAGAACGAGAGGGGAAGAGAGATGGAGAGAAAGAGAGGGGAAGAGAGATGGAGAGAAAGAGAGGGGAAGAGAGATACAGAGAAAGAGAGATGAAGAGAGATGCAGAGAAAGAGAGGGGAATAGAGTTACAGAGAAAGTGAGATACAGAGAACGAGAGGGGAAGAGAGATGGAGAGAAAGAGAGGGGAAGAGAGATGGAGAGAAAGAGAGGGGAAGAGAGATACAGAGAAAGAGAGGGGAAGAGAGATAAAGAGAGATACAGAGAAAGAGAGGGGAAGAGAGATACAGAGAAAGAGAGGGGAAGAGAGATACAGAGAAAGAGAGGGGAAGAGAGATGCAGAGAAAGAGAGGGGAAGAGAGATACAGAGAAAGAGAGGGGAAGAGAGATGCAGAGAAAGAGAGATACAGAGAGTTATGGTGATAACTTGTGAGAAAGGCCAGACATTTATACAGCAGTAATAACTGTTCCTCAGCTGAAAGTAGACCAGCCTGACAGTGTGTGTGTCTCTTAGATAACATGTTGTTCAGTCCGAGGGTTTAACCATTACATTCAGAGAGAGAGAAAGGGGGAGAGAGAGGCCTTATTTATAAAAAAAATCATATTTGACAGTATAATAGGCTTGTACATGACACGTTTGTCACATCAATGAAAATCCCTCTGTCCCATCCCTCTGTCCCATCCCTCTGTCCCACACCTCTGTCCCACACCTCTGTTCCACACCTCTTCTCCATCCCTATGTCCCATCCCTCTGTCCCACACCTCTGTCCCACACCTCTTCTCCATCCCTATGTCCCATCCCTCTGTCCCACACCTCTTCTCCAACCCTCTGTCCCATCCCTCTGTCCCATCCCTCCGTCCCACACCTCTTATCCATCCCTCTGTCCCACACCTCTGTCCCACACCTCTGTCCCACACCTCTTCTCCATCCCTCTGTCCCATCCCTCCGTCCCACACCTCTTCTCCATCCCTCTGTCCCATCCCTCCGTCCCACACCTCTTCTCCATCCCTATGTCCCATTCCTCTGTCCCACAAATCTGTCCCACACTTCTGTCCCACACCTCTTCTCCATCCCTCTGTCCCATCCCTCCGTCCCACACCTCTTCTCCATCCCTCTGTCCCATCCCTTTGTCCCACACCTCTGTCCATCCCTCTGTCCCATCCCTCTGTCCCACACCTCTTCTCCATCCCTCTGTCCCATCCCTCTGTCCCACACCTCTTCTCCATCCCTCTGTCCCACACCTCTGTCGCACACCTCTGTCCCATCCCTCTGTCCCACACCTCTGTCCCACACCTCTTCTCCATCCCTCTGTCCCATCCCTCCGTCCCACACCTCTTCTCCATCCCTATGTCCCACACCTCTGTCCCACACTTCTGTCCCACACCTCTTCTCCATCCCTCTGTCCCATCCCTCCGTCCCACACCTTTTCTCTATCCCTCTGTCCCATCCCTCTGTCCCACACCTCTGTCCCACACCTCTGTCCCACACCTCTGTCCCACACCTCTTCTCCATCCCTCTGTCCCACACCTCTGTCCCACACCTCTGTCCCACACCTCTGTCCCACACCTCTGTCCCACACCTCTTCTCCATCCCTCTGTCCCATCCCTCTGTCCCACACCTCTGTCCCACACCTATGTCCCATCCGTCTGTCCCACACCTCTTCTCCATCCCTCTGTCCCACACCTCTTCTCCATCCCTCTGTCCCACACCTCTGTCGCACACCTCTGTCCCACACCTCTGTCCCACACCTCTTCTCCATCCCACTGTCCCATCCCTCCGTCCCACACCTCTTCTCCATCCCTATGTCCCATCCCTATGTCCCACACTTCTGTCCCACACCTCTTCTCCATCCCTCTGTCCCATGCCTCCGTCCCACAACTCTTCTCCATCCCTCTGTCCCATCCCTCTGTCCCACACCTCTTCTCCATCCCTATGTCCCATCCCTCTGTCCCACACCTCTGTCCCACACCTCTTCTCCATCCCTATGTCCCATCCCTCTGTCCCACACCTCTGTCCATCCCTATGTCCCATCCCTCTGTCCCACACCTCTGTCCCACACTTCTGTCCCACACCTCTTCTCCATCCCTCTGTCCCACACCTCTTCTCCATCCCTCTGTCCCACACCTCTTCTCCATCCCTCTGTCCCATCCCTCTGTCCCACACCTCTGTCCATCCCTCTGTCCCATCCCTCTGTCCCATCCCTCTGTCCCACACATCTTCTCCATCCCTCTGTCCCATCCCTCTGTCCCATCCCTCTGTCCCACACCTCTTCTCCATCCCTCTGTCCCATCCCTCTGTCCCACACCTCTGTCCCACACCTCTTCTCCATCCCTCTGTCCTATCCCTCCGTCCCACACCTCTTCTCCATCCCTCTGTCCCATCCCTCTGTCCAACACCTCTGTCCCACACCTCTTCTCCATCCCTCTGTCCCATCCCTCCGTCCCACACCTCTTCTCCATCCCTCTGTCCCATCCCTCCGTCCCACACCTCTTCTCCATCCCTATGTCCCATTCCTCTGTCCCACAAATCTGTCCCACACTTCTGTCCCACACCTCTTCTCCATCCCTCTGTCCCATCCCTCCGTCCCACACCTCTTCTCCATCCCTCTGTCCCATCCCTCTGTCCACACCTCTGTCCATCCCTCTGTCCCATCCCTCTGTCCCATCCCTCTGTCCCACACCTCTTCTCCATCCCTCTGTCCCATCCCTCTGTCCCATCCCTCTGTCCCACACCTCTTCTCCATCCCTCTGTCCCACACCTCTTCTCCATCGCTCTGTCCCATCCCTCCGTCCCACACCTCTTCTCCACCCCTCTGTCCCATCCCTCTCTCCCACTCCTCTGTCCCACACCTCTTCTCCATCCCTCTGTCCCATCCCTCCGTCCCACACCTCTTCTCCATCCCTCTGTCCCATCCCTCTGTCCCACACCTCTGTCCATTCCTCTGTCCAATCCCTCTGTCCCATCCCTCTGTCCCACACCTCTTCTCCAACCCTCTGTCCCATCCCTCTGTCCCATCCCTCTGTCCCACACCTCTTCTCCATCCCTCTGTCCCATCCCTCTGTCCCACACCTCTTCTCCATCGCTCTGTCCCATCCCTCCGTCCCACACCTCTTCTCCATCCCTCTGTCCCATCCCTCTGTCCCACACCTCTGTCCCACACCTATTCTCCATCCCTCTGTCCCATCCCTCCGTCCCACACCTCTTCTCCATCCCTCTGTCCCATCCCTCCGTCCCACACCTATTCTCCATCCCTATGTCCCATCCCTCTGTCCCACACCTCTGTCCCACACTTCTGTCCCACACCTCTTCTCCATCCCTCTGTCCCATCCCTCCGTCCCACACCTCTTCTCCAACCCTCTGTCCCATCCCTCTGTCCCACACCTCTGTCCCACACCTCTGTCCCACACTTCTGTCCCACACCTCTTCTCCATCCCTCTGTCCCATCCCTCCGTCCCACACCTCTTCTCCATCCCTCTGTCCCATCCCTCTGTCCCACACCTCTGTCCCACACCTCTTCTCCATCCCTATGTCCCATCCCTCTGTCCCACACCTCTGTCCCACACCTCTTCTCCATCCCTATGTCCCATCCCTCTGTCCCAAACCTCTGTCCCACACCTCTTCTCCATCCCTATGTCCCATCCCTCTGTCCCATCCCTCTGTCCCACACCTCTGTCCCACGCTTCTGTCCCACACCTCTTCTCCATCCCTCTGTCCCACACCTCTTCTCCATCCCTCTGTCCCACACCTCTTCTCCATCCCTCTGTCCCATCCCTCTGTCCCACACCTCTGTCCATCCCTCTGTCCCATCCCTCTGTCCCATCCCTCTGTCCCACACCTCTTCTCCATCCCTCTGTCCCATCCCTCTGTCCCATCCCTCTGTCCCACACCTCTTCTCCATCCCTCTGTCCCATCCCTCTGTCCCACACCTCTGTCCCACACCTCTTCTCCATCCCTCTGTCCCATCCCTCCGTCCCACACCTCTTCTCCATCCCTCTGTCCCATCCCTCTGTCCCACACCTCTGTCCCACACCTCTGTCCCACACCTCTGTCCCATCCCTCTGTCCCACACCTCTTCTCCATCCCTATGTCCCATCCATATGTCCCATCCCTCTGTCCCATACCTCTGTCCCATCCCTCTGTCTCACACCTCTTCTCCATCCCTCTGTCCCATCCCTCTGTCCCACACCTCTGTCCCATCCCTCTGTCCCACACCTCTTCTCCATCCCTCTGTCCCACACCTATTCTCCATCCCTCTGTCCCATCCCTTTGTCCCACACCTCTTCTCCATCCCTCTGTCCCACACCTCTGTCCCACACCTCTTCTCCATCCCTCTGTCCCATCCCTCCGTCCCACACCTCTTCTCCATCCCTCTGTCCCATCCCTCTGTCCCACAACTCTGTCCCACACCTCTTCTCCATCCCTCTGTCCCATCCCTCCGTCCCACACCTCTTCTCCATCCCTCTGTCCCATCCCTCCGTCCCACACCTCTTCTCCATCCCTATGTCCCATTCCTCTGTCCCACACCTCTGTCCCACACTTCTGTCCCACACCTCTTCTCCATCCCTCTGTCCCATCCCTCCGTCCCACACCTCTTCTCCATCCCTCTGTCCCATCCCTCTGTCCCACACCTCTTCTCCATCCCTCTGTCCCATCCCTCTGTCCCACACCTTTGTCCCATCCCTCTGTCCCCATCCCTCTGTCCCACACCTCTTCTCCATCCCTCTGTCCCATCCCTCTGTCCCACACCTCTTCTCCATCCCTCTGTCCCACACCTCTTCTCCATCCCTCTGTCCCATCCCTCTGTCCCATCCCTCTGTCCCACACCTCTTCTCCATCGCTCTGTCCCATCCCTCCGTCCCACACCTCTTCTCCATCCCTCTGTCCCATCCCTCTGTCCCACACCTCTGTCCCACACCTCTTCTCCATCCCTCTGTCTCATCCCTCCGTCCCACACCTCTTCTCCATCCCTCTGTCCCATCCCTCCGTCCCACACCTCTTCTCCATCCCTATGTCCCATCCCTCTGTCCCACACCTCTGTCCCACACTTCTGTCCCACACCTCTTCTCCATCCCTCTGTCCCATCCCTCCGTCCCACACCTCTTCTCCAACCCTCTGTCCGACACCTCTGTCCCACACCTCTGTTCCACACCTCTGTCCCACACTTCTGTCCCACACCTCTTCTCCATCCCTCTGTCCCATCCCTCCGTCCCACACCTCTTCTCCATCCCTCTGTCCCATCCCTCTGTCCCACACCTCTGTCCCACACCTCTGTCCCACACCTCTTCTCCATCCCTATGTCCCATCCCTCTGTCCCACACCTCTGTCCCACACCTCTTCCCCATCCCTATGTCCCATCCCTCTGTCCATCCCTCTGTCCCATCCCTCTGTCCCATCCCTCTGTCCCACACCTCTGTCCCACACTTCTGTCCCACACCTCTTCTCCATCCCTCTATCCCACACCTCTTCTCCATCCCTCTGTCCCACACCTCTTCTCCATCCCTCTGTCCCATCCCTCTGTCCCATCCCTCTGTCCCACACCTCTGTCCATCCCTCTGTCCATCCCTCTGTCCCATCCCTCTGTCCCATCCCTCTGTCCCACACCTCTTCTCAATCCCTCTGTCCCATACCTCTGTCCATCCCTCTGTCCATCCCTCTGTCCCATCCCTCTGTCCCACACCTCTGTCCCACACCTCTTCTCAATCCCTCTGTCCCACACCTCTTCTCAATCCCTCTGTCCCACACCTCTTCTCAATCCCTCTGTCCCACACCTCTTCTCAATCCCTCTGTCCCACACCTCTTCTCAATCCCTCTGTACCATACCTCTGTCCATCCCTCTGTCCATCCCTCTGTCCCATCCCTCTGTCCCATCCGTCTGTCCCACACCTCTTCTCAATCCCTCTGTCCCACACCTCTGTCCATCCCTCTGTCCATCCCTCTGTCCCATCCCTCTGTCCCATCCCTCTGTCCCACACCTCTTCTCAATCCCTCTGTCCCACACCTCTTCTCCATCCCTCTGTCCCATCCCTCTGTCCCACACCTCTGTCCATCCCTCTGTCCCATCCCTCTGTCCCACACCTCTTCTCCATCCCTCTGTCCCACACCTCTTCTCCATCCCTCTGTCCCACACCTCTGTCCCACACCTCTTCTCCATCCCTCTGTCCCATCCCTCCGTCCCACACCTCTTCTCCATCCCTCTGTCCCATCCCTCTGTCCCATCCCTCTGTCCCACACCTCTGTCCCACACCTCTCTCCCACACCTCTTCTCCATCCCTCTGTCCCATCCCTCTGTCCCACACCTCTGTCCCATCCCTCTGTCCCACACCTCTTCTCCATCCCTCTGTCCCACACCTATTCTCCATCCCTCTGTCCCATCCCTTTGTCCCACACCTCTTCTCCATCCCTCTGTCCCACACCTCTTCTCCATCCCTCTGTCCCATCCCTCTGTCCCACACCTCTGTCCCACACCTCTTCTCCATCCCTCTGTCCCACACCTCTGTCCCACACCTCTTCTCCATCCCTCTGTCCCACACCTCTTCTCCATCCCTCTGTCCCATCCCTCTGTCCCACACCTCTTCTCCATCCCTCTGTCGCACACCTCTGTCCCACACCTCTGTCCCATCCCTCTGTCCCACACCTCTTCTCCATCCCTCTGTCCCACACCTATTCTCCATCCCTCTGTCCCATCCCTTTGTCCCACACCTCTTCTCCATCCCTCTGTCCCACACCTCTTCTCCATCCCTCTGTCCCATCCCTCTGTCCCATCCCTCTGTCCCACACCTCTGTCCCACACCTCTTCTCCATCCCTCTGTCCCACACCTCTGTCCCACACCTCTTCTCCAACCCTCTGTCCCACACCTCTTCTCCATCCCTCTGTCCCATCCCTCTGTCCCACACCTCTTCTCCATCCCTCTGTCGCACACCTCTGTCCCATCCCTCTGTCCCATCCCTCTGTCCCATCCCTCTGTCCCACACCTCTGTCCCACACCTCTGTCCCAACCCTCTGTCCCATCCCTCTGTCCCACACCTCTGTCCCACACCTCTGTCCCACACCTCTGTCCCACACCTCTTCTCCATCCCTCTGTCCCACACCTCTGTCCCACACCTCTGTCCCACACCTCTTCTCCATCCCTCTGTCCCATCCCTCTGTCCCACACCTCTGTCCCACACCTCTGTCCCACACTTCTGTCCCACACCTCTTCTCCATCCCTCTATCCCACACCTCTTCTCCATCCCTCTGTCCCACACCTCTTCTCCATCCCTCTGTCCCATCCCTCTGTCCCATCCCTCTGTCCCACACCTCTGTCCATCCCTCTGTCCATCCCTCTGTCCCATCCCTCTGTCCCACACCTCTTCTCAATCCCTCTGTCCCATACCTCTGTCCCACACCTCTTCTCCATCCCTCTGTCCCATCCCTCTGTCCCACACCTCTGTCCCACACCTCTTCTCCATCCCTCTGTCCCATCCCTCCGTCCCACACCTCTTCTCCATCCCTCTGTCCCATCCCTCTGTCCCATCCCTTTGTCCCACACCTCTGTCCCACACCTCTGTCCCACACCTCTTCTCCATCCCTATGTCCCATCCATATGTCCCATCCCTCTGTCCCATACCTCTGTCCCATCCCTCTGTCTCACACCTCTTCTCCATCCCTCTGTCCCATCCCTCTGTCCCACACCTCTGTCCCATCCCTCTGTCCCACACCTCTTCTCCATCCCTCTGTCCCACACCTATTCTCCATCCCTCTGTCCCATCCCTTTGTCCCACACCTCTTCTCCATCCCTCTGTCCCACACCTCTTCTCCATCCCTCTGTCCCATCCCTCTGTCCATCCCTCTGTCCCACACCTCTGTCCCACACCTCTTCTCCATCCCTCTGTCCCACACCTCTATCCCACACCTCTTCTCCATCCCTCTGTCCCACACCTCTTCTCCATCCCTCTGTCCCATCCCTCTGTCCCATCCCTCTGCCCCACACCTCTGTCCCACACCTCTTCTCCATCCCTCTGTCCCACACCTCTGTCCCATCCCTCTGTCCCATCCCTCTGTCCCACACCTCTTCTCCATTCCTCTGTCCTACACCTCTGTCCCATCCCTCTGTCCCATCCCTCTGTCCCATCCCTCTGTCCCACACCTCTTCTCCATCCCTCTGTCCCACACCTCTGTCCCATCCGTCTGTCCCATCCCTCTGTCCCACACCTCTGTCCCATCCCTCTGTCCCCATCCCTCTGTCCCACACCTCTGTCCCATCCCTCTGTCCCATCCTCTGTCCCACACCTCTGTCCCACACCTCTGTCCCATCCCTCTGTCCGACACCTCTGTCCCATCCCTCTGTCCCACACCTCTGTCCCATCCCTCTGTCCCACACCTCTGTCCCACACCTCTGTCCCATCCCTCTGTCCCACACCTCTGTCCCACACCTCTGTCCCACACCTCTGTCCCACCCCTCTGTCCCATCCCTCTGTCCCACACCTCTGTCCCATCCCTCTGTCCCACACCTCTGTCCCACACCTCTGTCCCACACCTCTGTCCCATCCCTCTGTCCTCTCCTCCTTCCCTCGCTCCAGTATATACCGTCCACACAGCGAGATGCAGACTGATGACTTCTCTGTTTCCACGGCGCAAGATGGTTCCCATGCCAACGTAAGGAAGTTGTGTGACTCCCCCCCGCCCCCCCCTCAACCCCACGCTCACAATCTGGCTTACTATGACAACATTATCTGTCAGGTAACTAACTCCAGACCTATAACCCCTGACCTCTAACCTTAGACTGACCGTAACCTTAAGCCCTAACCCTGGCTAGCTGTGTGTCAGTCTGTCTCAGTCCATTAGTCTGTCTGTCTATAGAATGTGTCTGTCTGTCTGTCAGACACACACACACACACACACGTACACACACACACACACACACACACACACACACACACACACACACACACACACACACACACACACACACACACACACACACACACACACACACACACACACACACACACACACACTGTTGAGATGTGGTTTTCACCTGCAGAGAGTGAGAAGCAGCTGCATCTGGGAGTATAAGCCTAGACACCCTTACTGTCAGGTAAGCAGAAGCACAACAGTGGCCAGTTTCCTCAGCTGGATAGGTTTTAACCTTACCAAGCTGGAAACTGCACACTATACGTGACCCAGCTAGCCTCCAGTTCAGCTTGGCAACCATTACTGGCCACAGTGCTTCTTCCTCTCCTCTGTGGTTACTAGGGATAGGGCAGACATTATGGGCTACAGTGCTTCTTCCTCTCCTCTGTGGTTACTAGGGATAGGGCAGACATTATGGGCTACAGTGCTTCTTCCTCTCCTCTGTGGTTACTAGGGATAGGGCAGACATTATGGGCTACAGTGCTTCTTCCTCTCCTCTGTGGTTACTAGGGATAGGGCAGACATTATGGGCTACAGTGCTTCTTCCTCTCCTCTGTGGTTACTAGGGATAGGGCAGACATTATGGGCTACAGTGCTTCTTCCTCTCCTCTGTGGTTACTAGGGATAGGGCAGACATTATGGGCTACAGTGCTTCTTCCTCTCCCCTGTGGTTACTAGGGATAGGGCAGACATTATGGGCTACAGTGCTTCTTCCTCTCCTCTGTGGTTACTAGGGATAGGGCAGACATTATGGGCTACAGTGCTTCTTCCTCTCCTCTGTGGTTACTAGGGATAGGGCAGACATTATGGGCTACAGTGCTTCTTCCTCTCCTCGGTGGTTACTAGGGATAGGGCAGACATTATGGGCTACAGTGCTTCTTCCTCTTGTCTGTGGTTACTAGGGATAGGGCAGACATTATGGGCTACAGTGCTTCTTCCTCTCGTCTGTGGTTACTAGGGATAGGGCAGACATTATGGGCTACAGTGCTTCTTCCTCTCGTCTGTGGTTACTAGGGATAGGGCAGACATTATGGGCTACAGTGCTTCTTCCTCTCGTCTGTGGTTACTAGGGATAGGGCAGACATTATGGGCTACAGTGCTTCTTCTTCTCCTCTGTGGTTACTAGGGATAGGGCAGACATTATGGGCTACAGT